>NC_071996.2:104348030-104651060 GCF_028885655.2 Pongo abelii | reverse complement strand
CACAGATTCTATTGTATAAAATGCCTCTGCTTGAGATGTTTTCCCCCATTTTTGGTTAAGAGAACAGGAAATCCATGAATTCTATGATGCCATTTACTCTGCATTACTCATTTTTGAAGACCTATACTTGTTTTCTTTCCTGTTTTAATCGTTACTTTAGTCAAAAGGACATAATTTTCTGTTGAAAAATAAAAAATATGGTAACTATGATATTTTATTAATATCCTGGAATATAAATTATTGACAGCAACTGCCCTTGTGAAGTAATATTTTAATATGTCTAACCCAAGTGTCAGCTGAGTGTCCAGACCCTTCAAGAGTGAAATAGTTGCCGTAAACCTTCGGTTGCATGTGAAGGTTTCATATGGGGAAGCCAAAACCCTCCCTATGATTTCTGCAGATTCCTCGTGTTCTCTCTGAGCTCCTGCCATCTCCATGAGACCTCTCTCTCTTCCCTCTCTCTTTTAGGAGAAAGAAAAAACAGTTATTTCCCTGTCTCTTGCAGAGCAGTTTAGCCTTCTTTTTGATGCTATGAGGCCTTACCTTCTACCTTAAGAGACTTTTCCAAGTCTTTTCCCAAACAAAAAGTATTTCTTTCCTAAAAGAAGCACTGTTGTCAGCTGTTAAGATAATAAAATGGGTACTTTGTTAGGTATGATTTGGTAATAATAACCCTTTTATTAACACTTATTTTCTCCATTAATCTAACTTTCAAATATTTAAATAATGCATACTAAACCCAGTCTCCGTTCTTGAAAAGTTATGAGAAAACTTATCTTGAAAAGGCTTTTGCAATGTTAGATTTGAATATTATTATATAGCCTTGGGTAGCTTTTATGCCAAATGGCAGAGAGAAGATATTGCTCACTTAAGAGACTACAGAATTTCAGGTAGAGTTTATGTCAAGTTGCTCTTTCTTTTAAAGAAATAAATCAAGGCCAGGCATGGTAGCTCTTGCCTGTAAACCCAGCACTTTGGGAGGCCAAGGCAGGCAGATCACTTGAGTTCAGGAGTTCAAGATCAGCCTGGACAACATGGTATAACCCCATCTCTACAAAGACATACAAAAATTAGCTGGGCATTGTGGCAGGTGCCCGTAGTCCAGGCTACTTGGGAGGCTGAGGTGGGAGGATCGCTTGAGCCCAGGAGGTGAAGGTTGCAGTGAGTGGAGATCATGCCACTGCACTCCAACCTGGGCAACCGAGTAAGACCCTGTCTCAAAATAAAAAAAAAAAAGAAAGAAAGCAAGAATGCCTTATGAATGTGAGACTGAAGTCTACCTGTTTGAGGTTTACTTTTAGTATTATTGAGCTATCTTATTTCCTTTGACTAAACTACATATGACCATCACTAAATTATTTTTGACTGGCAAATAATAATTTGCTTTGTTATTCAGATTTCTAAGCCAATCATGACCTTTTATAGAAACAGTGAATTTGAAAACAAATGGATGATGGGACAAAGCATAAAACTAGGGATGTATAAATATTAGCTAATGCTGTATTAAGCATTTTTATATATCTCCTGTCTCCTTTGATACTGTCACTCTGGGACATCAAGCAAAAGATAGAATTCTTGTCCAGAAGTATAGTTTGAAAACATGTTGATATTGCTTATTCAGTTGCTTATGCAGTTTCTTTAAGAGTTTGGTGTTCTTTTATTCTATAATCCAAAAATATCATGATTTTAGGGTATAAATCTATAGGACAGAAGGTCTTTACATGGTCTTATAAATCCTTTGAAACTCTTCTACTTAAAACTTGTAACTTATGAACTTTATGGATAGGGACAAAGTATACTCCAGAGCAAGGGATTTAGCTGTGCTGACCACCAACAGATGAATATTTTAACTCGGCCATTATTATTATTTATAGCATGTTTGTTTTATATGTGCATAGTTTTGAGGTATTCTATATTACAAATCCCATTTTTGTCCCTGAAAGCAGTGCTAGTGATAGATTACTGGGCACAAAAGTAGAAATTGTGTAAAAATTTGATAGTGAGAAACACCGATTTAGATATACCATTGGACAATAAGAATGATTATGGGCCGGGCGCGGTGGCTCACGCCTGTAATCCCAGCACTTTGGGAGGCTGAGGCGTGTGGATCACGAGGTCAGGAGATCGAGACCATCCTGGCTAACACGGTGAAACCCCGTCTCTACTAAAAATACAAAAAATTAGCTGGGCGTGGTGGCGGATGCCTGTAGTCCCAGCTACTCAGGAGGCTGAGGCAGGAGAATGGCATGAACCCGGGAGATGGAGGTTGCAGTGAGCCGAGATAGCGCCACTGCAGTCTGGCCTGGGCAAAAGAGCGAGACTCGGTCTCAAAAAAAAAAAAAAAAAAGAATGATTATGAAGGGCAGTCCCATGATGTGTGACAAAAGATGTACCCATGCAGCTGACAGTCAGCCAGAGGTGAAGAAATGTGACTGACTGAAATGGTTTTGGCAGAGGATTGTTGTTAAAGTGGAATGCCTGTTTAGTCAAATGAAGGTTAGGAGTTCAAGAACTTTAAGCATGGTGAATTAAAGTGCTGCTGTGGAAACTTATCAAAAAACCACAGTTGGCACCATGGGTTCAAGGCCTTTTCTAATCTGCAGGTGAAGCTCTGATAGGGATTCCTTAGCTGCCAGAGGTTACTGCCCTTTTCCTGTTGGTGAAGATTGTGTCAGGGAGGGGTTGCCTGCCTCAGCAGATATTCATTATAAACAAACAGGGCAGTTTTTAAAATGCCCTAAATATTCAACTAGGAGGAAATACTGACCCCATAAACCTAAATCTCACACATGGTTTTGGACGTTTAAATGAATGGATTTAACAGCCTTTTGGAATTCAGCCTGTTTGTAAGTAGAGCAACCTCCATGTATTTCATATTCTGAACACCCTACTTATCTTTAAGTCAAATGGCAATTAAAAAGAGGGACAAAATATTTGCTGGTCACAAATCCTATTTCCTCAGGGTCAACTTTACAATTGCTAATAGAACAGCTGTGCTGAATGTAGCCAGTGTAGCTTTCCCACGGCATCGGTGCAGCTGGATAGTGATATGTGGCCTCTGCCTTCCTGACGTCTGCTGCTTACTGTCCGGGCTGGGTTTTGCTGGTGATGCTCCTCCCGCCTTTTTTTCAGCTCTTAGCACTGAAGCCACAATAGAGTCTTTAAGTGGTTTAATATCTGGTTTGTAAATTACTGTGGTTTTTTGGTAAACTTTATCTGTAGTGTAGCCAGATACGTTAAAATTAGTGAGTCTCTGTCTTTGTCAAAAATATATTATTTTATATAAGGACATGGTAAATTATCATTTTTTAAATTAGCTTATCTTTTGTCTGGATTAGGTTGCCACTGCCTAAGAGAGCTATTGCTGAATTGGTGATTGGCACTGTTCCTGCGTGCATTTCAGCAGCCCACATGTGTTTTAAATTAATCCCCAAAGTATTGCTTATAAAATAAAAATTTTGAATATATTTCCAGTGTAAATGTTTCACTAAATAATTACATTTTTTGCAATCCCAGGCTCTACGCCCAGCAGAGGTGAACTTTCCCAGAGTTGTTTTAGCCTTCTCAATAAGGCTGTTTTGGCCAGAGTATCCTGTTTTAAGGAAGTAGCAAGATTTTTTTAGGCACAGGGCCTATATTTAGGCATTCACTGTTGACCAATTAGTTCCGTGGCTGGGCTAAACTATCTAAGTCATTAGCCATGTTGTGTCCTGCCAGCAATATTTATGTCAATGACGTGTTTTGGTTGTTCTTTTTAAGTCTCGTGCTTCTTAAAATAAGTTACTTGATTATTTTGCTCTATTTTCTTCTTCTTAATGTGCATGGATTACAAAGGCTGGCTTCTTGTTAAATAATACATGCCTGATTGGTTGTTTTATAAAGAAAAGCAGTGAAGTTGTTCCTAAAAAGGTTGAATAAAGATCCGGCAAAGAAAGTAGATGGCCCTGAAAAAAGTGCACAGAATACGTGTGCACAGACTAGGAAAGGCACTGAAAATGTGTCATTTGTGTTTGCCAAAGTTTAGTTTCTACTGCATTTAGGACTCTGTGTAAGCCTTTGGTTTATTCATGCATCCGAGAGACAGGAAGAGAATGATTAATCACACTAAGCTAACGTCACTCATCAGAAGGCAGGAAGTAAATTCTTTCTTAGGTTGAAAGAAGATGCTATCAAGCAATTGAAAGTAGGCCGTAGATTGTGCCCAACATTGTGTAAGGTACAATAACAATAATAATAATTATAAAATAGTACTTTGGTGATAGAAATACTAATAATAACCAGTACTTGCATAGCATTTACTATATTCTAAGACATTATTCTAAGACCTTTACATGTATTAACTTGTGTTATTTCCCAATAACCCTCTGAAGTAGCTGCTACTATTATCCTCTCATAATTCACTTAATCCCCATAAAGTAGATCCTGTTATTAGGCCCACTTAACAGATGAAAAAATGAGGTCAAGTAATTTGTCCAAGATCACCCAACCAGTAAGTGGTGGGGCTGGAGTTCAAATTTAGTCACTCTAGTTCCAGAATCCACATTCTTAACCACTGAGGTAGGCTGAATACTGGCCCTCAAAGATATGCAGTTCTTGATCCCCTGGATCCTGTGAATATTACCTTATATACCAAAAGGACTTTGCAGACATGGCTACATTAAGGATCTTGAGACGGAAGATTATGCTGGATTATCCAGTTTGACCTTAAATGTAATCACAGGTGTCCTTATAGGAGTGAGGCAAAGGAGACTTGACAGCAGAAGAAGACAGTGTGACAGTAGAAGCAGAGAGAAACTTGAAGATGCTACGCTGCTGGCATAGCAGATGGTGGAAGAAATCCTAAGCCAAGCAATACAATTCTAAAAGCTAGAAAAGGCAAGGGAATGATTTTTCCCTGGAGCCTCCAGAGGGAGGGGGCATAACCCTTCTAACACCTTGGTTTTGGTCCATTGAAACCTTTTCATTTTTCTGACCTCCAGAACTGTAAGATCATAAATTGGTGTTGTTTTAAGCCACTAAGTTTGTGGTAATTTGTTGTAGTAGCAATAGGAAATGTGTAGCCACACTGCTATGGAGAAAGATGCTAAGTATAGTTAAGACTTTTTTGTTATTAGCAAACTTTCCTCAGACCCATGAAGGAATGAGCTTTAGGAATCATCACTCTTGATAATCCCAGCTTTATGGCACTTGAAACTTTATTAGCCGGAGCACAGTTTCTTAGTCCTTATGTCCTTCTATGTGAAGATTACTCAGAGGTCATCTTCAGACCGCATCTACTCCATACTCAAACGTGGTAGTCATTCTGGGTACACAGTTGGCTGTTGAGCCAGAAATTTAAGAAATACTAGACAGGGAGGGGTTCCAAGATGGCCAAATAGGAACAGCGCCAGTCTACAGCTCCCAGTGTGAGCAACACAGAAGACAGGTGATTTCTGCATTTCCAACTGAGGTACCAGGTTCATCTCACTGGGGCTTGTTGGACAGTGGGTGCAGCCCACGGAGAGTGAGCCAAAGCAGGGCAGGGCATCGCCTCACCTGGGAAGCGCAAAGGGTGGAAGAATTCCCTTTCCTAGCCAAGGGAAGCCATGACAGATGGTACCTGGAAAATCGGGACACTCCCACCCTAGTACTGCGCTTTTCCAACAGTCTTAGCAAAGGGCACACCAGGACATTATATCCCCCACCTGGCTCGGAGGGTCCCACGCCCACGGAGCCTTGCTCACTGCTAGCACAGCAGTCCAAGATCGAACTGCAAGGTGGCAGCAAGCCTGGGGGAGGGGCGTCCGCCATTGCTGAAGCTTGAGTAGGTAAACAAAGAAGCCGGGAAGCTCAAACTGAGTGGAGCCCACCGCAGCTCAAGGAGGCCTGCCTGCCTCTGTAGACTCCACCTCTGGGGGCAGGGCATAGCTGAACAAAAGGCAGCAGAAACTTCTGCAGACTTAAACGTCCCTGTCTGACAGCTTTGAAGAGAATAGTGGTTCTCCCAGCACGGAGTTTGAGATCTGAGAACAGACAGACTGCCTCCTCAAGTGGGTCCCTGACCCCCGAGTAGCCTAACTGGGAGACACCTCCCAGTAGGGGCTGACTGACACCTCATACGGCCGGGTACCCCTCTGAGACAAAGCTTCCAGAGGAAGGATCAGGCAGCAACATTGGCTGTTCTGCAATATTTGCTGTTCTGCAGCCCCCGCTGGTGATACCTAGGCAAACAGCATCTGGAGTGGACCTCCAGCAAACTCCAACAGACCTGCAGCTGAGGCTCCTGACTGTTAGAAGGAAAACTAACAAACATAAAGGTCATCCACACCAAAACCCCATCTCTAGGTCACCATGATTAAAGACCAAAGGTAGATAAAACCACAAAGATGGGGAGAAACCGGAAAAAAAGCTGAAAATTACAAAAATCTTCTCTTCCAAAGCAACTCATCTGCTCGCCAGCAACAGAAGAAAGCTGGACGGAGAATGACTTTGACAAGTTGACAGTAATAACAAACTTCTCCAAGCTAAAGGAAGATGTTTGAACCCCTTGCAAAGAAGCTAAAAACCTTGAAAAAAGATTAGACAAATGGCTAACTAGAATAAACAGCATAGAGAAGACCTCAAATGACCTGAGGGAGCTGAAAACCATGGCACAAGAACTATGTGACGCATGCGCAAGCTTCAGTAGCCAATTCGATCAAGTGGAAGAAAGGGTATCACTCATTGAAGATCAAATGAATGAAATGAAGCGAGAAGAGAAGTTTAGAGAAAAAAGAGTAAAAAGAAATGAACAAAGCCTCCAAGGAATATGGGACTATGTGAAAAGACCAAATCTACGTCTGATTGGTGTACCTGAAAGTGACGGGAAGAATGGAAACAAGTTGGAAAACATTCTTCAGGATATTATCCAGGAGAACTTCCCCAACCTAGCAAGGCAGGCCAACATTCAAATTCAGGAAATACAGAGAACGCCACAAAGATACTCCTCGAGAGGAGCAACTCCAAGACACATAATTGTCAGATTCACCAAAGTTGAAATGAAGGAAAAAATGTTAAGGGCAGCCAGAGAGAAAGGTTGGGTTACCCACAAAGGGAAACTGGCACAAGACAGGGATGCCCTCTCTCACCACTCCTATTCAACATAGTGTTGGAAGTTCTGGCTAGGGCAATCAGGCAAGAGAAAGAAATAAAGGGTATTCAGTTAGGAAAAGAAGAAGTCAAACTGTCCCTGTTTGGAGATGACATGATTATATATTTAGAAGACCCCATCATCTCAGCCCAAAATCTCCTTAAGCTGATAAGCAACTTCAGCAAAGTCTCAGGATACAAAATCAGTGTGCAAAAATCTCAAGCATTCCTATACACCAATAACAGACAAACAGAGAGCCAAATCATGAGTGAACTCCCATTCACAGTTGCTTCAAAGAGAATAAAATACCTAGGAATCCAACTTACAAGGGATGTGAAGGACCTCTTCAAGGAGAACTACAAACCACTGCTCAACGAAATAAAAGAGGACACAAACAAATGGAAGAACATTCCATGCTCATGGATAGGAAGAATCAACATCGTGAAAATGGCCATACTGCCCAAGGTAATTTATAGATAGATTCAATGCCATCCCCATCAAGCTACCAATGACTTTCTTCACAGAATTGGAAAAAAAACTACTTTAAAGTTCATATGGAACCAAAAAAGAGCCTGCATTGCCAAGACAATCCTAAGCCAAAAGAATAAAGCTGGAGGCATCATGCTACCTGACTTCAAACTATATTACAAAGCTACAGTAACCAAAACAGCATGGTACTGGCACCAAAACAGAGATATAGACCAATGGAACAGAACAGAGCCCTCAAAAATAATACCACATATCTACAAGCATCTGATCTTTGACAAACCTGACAAAAACAAGAAATGGGCAAAGGATTCCCTATTTAATAAATGGTGCTGGGAAAACTGGCTAGCCATATGTAGAAAGCTGAAGTTGGATCCCTTCCTTACACCTTATACAAAAATTAATTCAAGATGGATTAAAGACTTAAATATTAGACCTAGGACCATAAAAACCCTAGAAGAAAACCTAGGCAATTCCATTCAGGACATAGGCATGGGCAAGGACTTCATGTCTAAAACTCCAAAAGCAATGGCAATAAAAGCCAAAATTGACAAATGGGATCTCATTAAACTAAACAGCTTCTGCACAGCAAAAGAAACTACCATCAGAGTGAACAGGCAACCTATAGAATGGGAGAAAATTTTTTCAATCTACCCATCTGACAAAGGGCTAATATCCAGAATCTACAAAGAACTAAAACAAATTTACATGAAAAAATCAAACAACCCCATCAAAAAGTGGGCAAAGGATACAAACAGACACTTCTCAAAAGAAGACATTTATGCAGCCAACAGACACATGAAAAAATGCTCATCATCACTGGCCATCAGAGAAATGCAAACCACAATGAGACACCATCTCACACCAGTTAGAATGGCAATCATTAAAAAGTCAGGAAACAACAGGTGCTGGAGAGGATGTGGAGAAATAGGAACACTTTTACACTGTTGGTGGGACTATAAACTAGTTCAACCATTGTGGAAGACAGTGTGGTGATTCCTCAAGGATCTAGAAATAGAAATACCATTTGACCCAGCTATCCCATTACTGGGTATAAACCCAAAGGATTATAAATCATGCTGCTATACAGACACATGCACATGTATGTTTATTGCGGCACTATTCACAATAGCAAAGACTTGGAACCAACCCAAATGTCCATCACTGATAGACTGGATTAAGAAAATGTGGCACATATACACTATGGAATACTATGCAGCCATAAAAAAGGATGAGTTCATGTCCTTTGTGGGGACATGGATGAAGCTGGAAACCATCATTGTGAGCAAACTATCGCAAGGACAGAAAACCAAACACCGCATGTTCTCACTCATAGTTAGGAATTAAACAATGAGAACACTTGGACACAGTGGGGAGCATCATACACCAGGGCCTGTTGTGGGCTGGGGGGAGGGAGGAGGGATAGCATTAGGAGAAATACCTAATGTAAATGATGTGTTACTGGGTGCAGCACACCAACATGGCACATGTATACATATGTAACAAACCTGCACATTGTGCACATGTACCCTAGAACTTAATAATAATAATAAAGAAATATTAGACAGAAGACATCATCTTTTTCTCAGGCCTGAGAGCTAGGGGGAAGCCGACAGGAGTGCGCATTTGAGTGTCTACTGTATGTTGGGTACCAAACTAGGAATTTGTCATTTTTATTTAGTTCTCATGTCTGACCCTTCTTATAAAGGGTAGTTATTAATATCCCCATCTTGAAAATGAGGACTGAGACTCAAAAATGTTAAATAATGGGCCTAAGGTCAGAAAAGCAGTAAATAAGCATAAAATTCAGACTTGTCTAATGTCAGGCCACATCCATGGTACTATGTTCAGTACTGCTACTCCAAACTGATCTTTCTGAGGAGCTCAGATTTAGACAGGGCATTTCCAAAGGGCTTATTTAGATCTAAAAAGTCCCCAGGAAGAGCATACCATTGCCAGATCACCCTTGACCTGGTGCACAGTCTGCAGGCTGAACAAATTCCTGAATTGCCCTGGAAGTCAGCATTTTTCCAGCATGACTCTTTAGATGGACTTAGTTCTTAGTTCAACTTGGTTTTCTCTATTCTGGTATGCAAGAATTAAGACTAAACCATTAACAAAACCTCCAAAGTTAATTTAAAAAGCAGTTTTCTAGAACAGAGATCCCCAACCTTTCTGCCATCAGGGACTGGTTTCGTGGAAGACAGTTTTTCCACAGACCAGTGGAGATGGGGAGGGTGGTTTGGAGATGTTTCAAGCACTTTACATTTATTGTGCGCTTTATTGCTATTATTATTACACTGTAATATGTAATGAAATAATTATACAACTCACCATAATGTAGAATCAGTGGGAGCCCTAAGCTTATTTTCCAGCAAGTAGACGGTCCCTTCTGGAGGTGATGGGAGACAGTGACAGATCATCAGGCATTAGATTCTCATAAGGAGTGGGCAACCTAGATCCCTCGCATGCGCAGTTCACAATAAGTTTCGAGCTCCTATGAGAATCTAATGCCCCCGCTGATCTGACAGGAGGCAGAGCTCAGGCAGTAATGGGAGTGATGGGGAGTGGCTGTAAATGCAGATGAAGCTTCACTCACCCACCTCCTGCTGTGCAGCCTGGTTCCTGACAGGCCACAAATGGGTACAGTTCTATGGCGCAGGGGTTGGGGACCCCTGCTGTAGAACAAAGATGTGGAGTCCTTAGGTGAAACATATATAATTTTTGTGTTCCTGTGTGATATATATAAAAACAAAAATAGAAACTAAAATAAATGGTAAATGTATAATCAAATCAGCTAGTGTGTAACAGAGTGGTGGGCATAGTTCTCAAAATTATCATTAGATTTTCACAGTGGTCTTTGATTCCAATATGATTAAAAGAACCGCAGCTCTGTTTGAGAATCAGTGTGGACCAGTATGAGAGATACTTTGCTTTTATCCTGTTCCTTTTCATTCTTCCCTCCTCACTATCTCTCTCTCTTTTCTCTCTTCACAAACAAGTATATAACTTATTACTTTAAAACAAAAAAACAATGCTTTCTGGAGTGGGGCACGGTGGCTCATGCCTGTAATCCCAGCACTTTGGGAGGCCGAGGCAGGTGGATCACCTGAGGTCAGGAGTTTGAGACCAACTTGGCCAACATGGTGAAACCCCATCTCTACTAAAAATAAAAAAATTAGCCAGGCGTGGTGGCAGGAGCTGTAATCTGAGCTACTTGGGAGGCTGAGGTAGGAGAATCGCTTGAACCTGGGGGGCAGAGGTTGCAGTGAGTCAAGATCGCACCATTGCACTCCAAGCTGGGCAGCAAGGGTGAAACTCCATCTCAAAAAATAAAAATAAAAATAAATGCTTTCTTAGAAATTGAAAATAATATTTAAATGCACTTACAGATGTAGAAAGTAGAAGTCTGTTTTTTAGTTTACCTAAATTCTGTGGAAATAGTGATCTAATTACAAGTATGTAAATGTGGAAGGAAACCCTGTTTAAGAAGTTAATCTAGGAAATCTTTGATTTAGGTAGATGGTTATTTTATGACTGAACTATTTTTCTACTGTAGAACAGGTGTTGGTCAACTTTTTCTGTAAAGAGACATAGTATTCTAGGCTCTGTGGACTATGAAGTCCTTAAAATCACTAAGCTCTGCTGTTGTAGCGTGAAAGCAACCAATTGACAACACTTAAATAAGTGTGGCTGTATTCCAATAAAACTTCCTTTGTGGACACTGGAAATTGAATTTCATAATTGTCACATGTTACATAATATTATTCTTTGCCTTCCAGCCATTTGAAAGTATAAAAATCATTCTTAACTCATAGGTTGTACAAAAACAGGTGGCAGGCTGGGTGCGGTGGCTCACGCGTATAATCCCAGCACTTTGGGAGGCCGAGGCGGGTGGATCACGAGGTCAGAAGATCGAGACTATCCTGGCTAACATGGTGAAACCCCGTCTCTACTAAAAAAATACAAAAAAAATTAGCTGGGCGAGGCGGTGGACTCCTGTAGTCCCAGCTACTCGGGAGGCTGAGGCAGGAGAATGGCGTGAACCCGGGAGGCGGAGGTTGCAGTGAGCCGAGATTGCGCCACTGCAGTCCGGCCTGGGCGAAAGAGTGAGACTCCGTCTCAAAAAAAAAAAAAAACAAACAAACAAACAAAAAAAAACAGGTGGCAAGCCAAATTTGGCTGTGGGCCAAATTTGCTGACCATGCACTAGATAGCCTGTTATACACTAGTGCATAGTTATAAACTAGTGCACAGTTACAAACTAGTGCATTATTTGCTGATCATTCACTAGATAGCCGGTTATACACTAGCACATTTATTCTTAGATTTCCATTGCCATTCTGTTTTTTTAAAATGTATCACTAGATTCCTCACTAGATTCCTAAACTATAAATCTAGGTCTTGGAGTGTTAGAATTTAAAAGACCTTGATGAAAATTATATGTGACATAAAGACTTACATAGCAGGTGATATTTGGTTCCCTACTCAAAAATGATCATTTCCCCCTTCTTGGTTGGCAGAGGCCCTAGTTCAGATTTTGCTCAGGTAGCCAGTGATTGTGTACTTCAGGGAAGATTGCTTTCTTCTTCCTTCCAAGTTCAAGGTGTGACTCTTTTATTGGTTTGATTCATTATAATTCTATTTCCTTTATAGTGACTGGTTTAGGGATGACAATTCTGGACAATACGATATGTGGAAAAGAATTCAGTTGCATACAATGGACTTTTCCTGGAATATGAAAAATGAATTTTTGACAACTGGAATTAAAATTAAAGTATCTGAATTAATATATTAGAGTTTTACTTCATGTTGCACTGGCTAACACAGATTACTATACTGGCAAACATATTTCAAGAAAATAGTTATGTATATAAAATATACTCTTTTTTTTTCTTTACCAAGACTGATTTTATTTAAAATACACTTGGAATTGATGACTATTGATCTAAGCATTTCCCTATCACTTTTAAAATTGTGTTTTATATACTTTGTATTGTATAGTACAGTATTTAGTTGCAGTAAAAGACATGTAAAATTTGCCATTTTAACCACCTTAAAGTGTATAATTCAGTGAAATTTATTATAGTATATTTACAGTGTTGTGCCACCATCACCACTAATTCATCAAATTTTTAAAAAATTTTATTTTTAAGCCAAATTTAGCAGTGAGGGACTATATACCAACTTTAATGACACTAATGTTAATAAGTTCTGATAACCCACTGCCATCAAACCAGCTGTAATTGATCAAATTTTCATCATCCGAAAAGGAATCCCCATACGCATTAAGCAATCACTCCCTATTCTCCCCTCTCCCTAGTTCCTAATAACTACTAATTGGCTTTGTCACTATGGATTTGCCTATTTTGGATATTTTATATAAATGGAATCATGTGGCTGCTTCTTCCACTTAGCATGTTTTTAGGGTTCACTCACATTTATTCAGCATGTATCAGTACCAGAATCTTAAAGTATTTATTAAAATTTTCTGAGTTCAAATATAGAAAAATTAGAGCTGGGTGCAGTGGCTCATGCCTGTAATCTCAGAGCTTTGGGAGTTGAGGCAGGAGGATCACTTGAGGCCAGGAGTTCAAGGCTATAGTGAGCTATGATTGCACCACTGCACACCAGCCTGGGTGACAGAGCAGCAGAGCAAGACCCTGTCTCGCGTGTGTGTGTGTGTGTCTGTGTGTCTGTGTGTGTGTGTGGTGGTGGTGGTGGTGTTGCTGTTGTTATTCCAACATAAAATTACAAACTCCTTTTTTGGGAAGGACTGCTATTTATTAGGTCTCTTTTTTTTTTAGTAAAATGTTTTATCATTTACAAAGTAATAGAAATTGGTAAGAAATGGAAACCCCATGCCAATAACCACAGAAGTGTTTGAAATTTTACCAGTCTGTGGAGATCTGAAAGTCTAGGTGTTAGGAAATCGTGGTCTGTACTCACTAAACTCCACTCTTACCATCTCACTTACCGACACCTTGCAGCCTGTCTTTGGATCCAATCTCTTGGCTGAACTGGTTTCTGGAAAGTTATCATTGATTTTATGGTCCCTTACCCCTTTTTTAATAAACCGAATTTTCCCTTTGACTTTTGTATAATGTTTAATTCTGTTCACATTCTATCTCTGAAACTCTCCTCACTAGGATTTGTTCAAAGTGCTTCTCTATTCTTCTGCCTCAGTAACCATTTTCAGTCTCCTTTATTTACTTTGTTCCTTTCTACTTCTTGAGGGTAACTCTCTTGTAAAACATTGAATATTTATGATACCTGTGAAGAGCAGACATGAGAATGAATTAACTGTAAGTAGAAGCCACAAGTTGCCAAGCAGAGACTGTCTTGATATAAACCAAATAAGTAGAATTGAACAGTTTTACTGATGACAGTTCCTGATTTTTTTAAGTATGCACATATATTTAGTACGTTATATTCCTTTGTATGTTCCACTGTTATTAAACCATTTATTTATAGACATTTAGTTCCAGTTGTGTGGTATGTGCTTTTTTTTTTTTTCCCCCCCCAAACCAATACTGTATGGGCATCCTTATCCCTACATCTTGGCACACTTCGTGAATATATCCATTGTGTAAATTCCTGGTGGTAGAACTGTTAAGTTACAGCATGTGTGCATTTAAAAGTTTGGTAGACATTGCCAAATAGCCTTCTGAAAGCTTGTTCCAATTTGCACCTTTTTTTTTTTTTTGAGACAGAGTCTTGCTCTGTCACCCAGGCTGGAGTGCAGTTGGCGCAATCTCGGCTCACTGCAACCTCTGCCTCCCAGGCTCAAGTGATTCTCCTGCTTCAGCCTCCCAAGTAGCTGGGATTACAGGCACCTGCCACCACACCCAGCTAATTTTTGTATTTGTAGTAGAGACAGGGTTTCATGTTGGCCAGGCTGGTCTGGAACCCCTGACCTCAAGTGATCGGCCCACCTCAGCCTCCCAAGGTGCTGAGATTACAGGCATGAGTCACCATGCCCAGCCCCAATTTGCACTTTTATCAACAGGGTATAAGAGTGCTTCTTTCTCCACACCATCTCCAGCAAAGAATATAATAAAACTAATGTTTGCTAATCTAGTGGGTGAACTTTTTTTTTGTTTATATTTTTGTTTTAATTGTGAGTGAAGTTGAGCATCTGTTTTATCAGTGGTTCTCAACCAGGGATGATTTTTGCCCCCCCAGGGGACATCTGGCAATGTCTGGAGACATTTTGGATAAAACTGGAGAGGGTCTGGGGAAGCGATTCTGCTGGCACTTAGTGGGTAAAACATCCTACGATGCACATGACGAAGCAATAACTGGCCCAAAATGTTAATTTTCCAAGATTAAAAAACCCTGTTTTGTATTATTCCATTTTGTTTTCTTCATTGGTTTATTATCTGTAATTCTTGAGTTTTTTAATTGGTTGGTTTCAGGTTTATGGTATACTTCTTTAACTTATCACAGTCTATCTTCAAGCCATATGTTACTATTTCATGTGTAATATAAAAGCCTTACAACAGTATATGCCCATTTCCCCCCTCTTGGCCTTCATGCTACTGCAAAACATTCTACTTCTACATATGTTACAGACTCTACAATATGTTATTAGTGTATTACTTTAAACAGTCTTTTTAAAAAATTAAACACCTTTATTTAAATATAATTAATATTCATCAAATTACACATTTCAAGTGTACAATTTAACCACTTTTGATATGCATTTGTAAAACCATCACCACAGTCAAAATAATAAACATATTCATCATTCCAAAAACTTTTCTCCTGCCCCTTAGTAATTCCTCCCTTAACTCCAGGCAGCCACTGATCTGCTTTCTGTCACTATAGATAAGTGGACATTTTCTAGAATTTTATGTAAATGAAGTCATAAACTGTGTACTCTTTTTTTGTCTGACTTCTTTCTTCCAGCATAATTATGAGATTTATCCATGTTGTATATATCATTAGAAAAACATTTTTCATGATGGACATTTTGATTAATTAGATTCCTGTTGTTAAAGAGCATGCTGAGTTCTAATCACTTGATATGTTTTTGTTTTAGGTCATGACTGTCCAAAGTATGATAATCACATGAGAGTGCTCATTGCTACGGATGTCATTTGACTCATCACAGAAAATCTGTCTAAAAGAAAATATCCATGTGACCAAATCCATTTCATTATTGAATGGCTTGATGGATTTCCTTTACTCTGATTCATACCAAAGCTGTCCTTCTCAACCAAAGCAAGAAAGGATCCTGCATGAGTCAATCCCAGAATGCAATTTTTACGTCACCAACAGGTGAAGAAAACCTCATGAATAGCAATCACAGAGACTCGGAGAGCATCACTGGTAAGTCCAGTTTAATAAATATTGAAGTGCTATCGCTTACAGGAGAAAATGCAAATGCCTCAGTCCAGCATATATGACCTATCATGATGAAACCCAAGCCTCCCTTTCTAGTCTGATGTCCTCAGGGAAAAACTGAATTAATCTCTCCATCCCCCGTGTCTCCTGACGCATTAACAGAATCTGCCTTTCATGTTGTTTCTTGTCTATGTCGGACTGACCTGTACCCTGTGAACCCCTGGTGAGTAGTAGATGCATCATATCCATCTGATCTCCACAGGGCAAGGACAGAGTTACCTGTGTTTGTATACCCTGCAGGTACCTAACAACAATGCCTGGCACACAAGACTCTTGGGGCGTACAGCATATAACAAACATACATACAGGCCCATAACACCTTATCTGTAAGACTAAATCAAAAAACTCTGAGCACTCAAAGTTTTTTTCTACACTTTTATTCAAAAACTCATTTGCCCACAAAACCAGACTTTGGCTGTTTCTAGACTTAACTCATCTAGTTTGAATACTCATATTTGCTGAAGATGTATTTATATATTTAAATATGAGGTGCTGCTGCAAAACCAGTTGGGGATGTTATATAACATACAGTTAATGTACAGTGCCACTTTTCTAAAAATCTGAAAAATTCTGAATTCTGAAACCCATCAAAACCCAAAGTTTTTTTTAATTTATCATCATTGGAGGTATGTTTATTAAGATACAATAAAATACACTCATTTTAAGTGTACAGTTTGAGTTTTGACAAAAATATGCATTCAGTGTAACCACCAGTACAAACAAGTTAGAGAAGTTTTTATTATCCCACAGAAAGTTCCCTTGTACACAGATCTCCCCACCCCTCACCTCCAGTTCCAAACAACCACTAATCTGCTTTCTGCCACTTTAAATTAAATTTGCTTGTTCTAGAATTTCATATAAATTGAATCTGTGTCTTTTGTGTCTGCCTTCTTTTGTACAGCAAAATGTTTTTGAGATTTATCCACTTGTGATAAGTGTCAGCAGTTTATTCTTTTTATTGCTAAGCTGGAACTTACTCATCTCTGCTATTGTAGCAGAAAAGCAGCCTTGGACAGTACATGAGAAAATGAATGTGACTGTGTTTCAATAAAACTTGATTTACAAAAACAGGCGGGGCAGCAAGCCGAAGTTGGCCTGTGGGCTGTCGTTTGCTGACCTCTACTGTACATCAACACTTCGTAATGTCAGTGGTTTTGATTTTAGCCATTCTAGTAGGTGTGTACTGGTATCTCTGTGATTTTAATTTGTATTTTCCTGATGACTCATGATGTTGAGCACCTTTTCATGTGCTTATTGGCCATATCTAGATTTCATTTTGAGTTGTTTATTCAAATCATTTGCCCATTAAAAATTTATCTTACTATTGAAATGTAAGTGTTGAATTGTAAGTGTTTTTTACCTGTTCTAGATGTAAGTCCTTTGTTAGGTAAATGGACCGTATTTTCTCCCAGACTTTTGCTTGCCTTTTCATCTTCTTACTGGTGTCTTTCGAAGAGTGGTTTTAAATTTTGATGGAGTTTATCAGTTTTTGCTACTATAATTCATATTTTTGTGTCGTTTCTAAGAAATCTTCACCTAAAAGAAAAAGTTTTATAGTTTTTACTTCTACTTTTAAGTCAGTAGTATACTTTTTTGAGCATGGAATTAGGTTAGGGTCCAAGTTTTTGTTTTTTGCTTTCCAATTGGATATTTCATTGTTTCTTTACCATTTGTTAAAAATGGTCTCTTTACCCTTATTGAAATACCTTGATAATTTCATTGTCATATATGTATGGTTCTATTTCTGAACTCTATCCTGTTCCTTTAATCCCTAAGTCTATCTTTACAGAAATACCACATTGTCTTATTTGCTGTAATTCTATAGTAAATCTTGAAATCAGATAATATAAATTCTCCAACTTTACTCTTTTTCAAAAATTATTTTGGCCATTTAAGATTTTTCACATTTTTATATAAATTGTATAATCTGGTTGTCAACACTTGAGCCGAGGAGTTCAAGACCAGCCTGGGCAACATAGTGAGACCCCATCTCTACAAAAAATAAAAACAGCTGGGCGTGGTGGCATGCACCTGTAGTCCCAGCTACTAGGGAAGCTGAGGCAGGAGGATAACTTGAGCCCAGGAGATTAAGGCTGCAGTGAGCTATGATTGTGCCATTGCACTCCAGCCTGAACAACAGAATGAGAGACCCTGTCCCTAATAATAATAACCAGCTTGTCATTTTCTCCCAAAAAAGAATGCTGGAATTTTGAATGGAATTATGTAGACTCTGTAGAGAATTGATAATTTAAGAATAGTGAGTCTCCTAATCCATAAACTTGATATATATCTCCATTTACTTAGGTCCTCTTTAATTTCTCTTACCAGTATTTTATAGTTTTTATTGTATAAGTCTTGCACATATTTTGTTAAATTTAGTCTTAAGTATTTTTTTAAATGGCACTGTTTATTTAATTTCATTCTCCTACTGTGTGTTACTACTATATAGAAATGAAATTGTTTTTTTAATGTTGACCGTGTATTCTGCAACTTCACTTAACCTGCTAGTTTTAGTAACTTTTTGGTAGATTTCTTAGAGTTTTCTACATACACCATAATGTCTGCAAATGGAGACAATTTTACATATTGCTTTTCAATCTGGATGCCTTTTATTTATTTTTCTTGCCTTATTGAATGAGACATGATCTCAGTATATTGTTGAATAAAAATGGTAAGAGGAAACATCCTTGACGTATTTCCAATCTGAGGAGAAAAGTTACAGTATTTGACCATTAAGTCTCTTGAGAATACCCTATATTAAATTGAGAAGATATCCTTCTCTTCCAAGTTGGCTGAGAAGTTTTTAGCATGAAGTTTGTCAAATACCTATTTTGCCTCTGTTGAAATGTTCATGTGGTTTTTCTTCCTTTGTCTATTAGTGTGGTGAATTCTGTTGGTTTAGTTTTGAATTTTAAACCAGACTTGCATTCCTGGAAAAAACTACTTGGTTATGATATATTATCTTTTTTATATATGACAGGTTATATTTCCTAGTGTTTTGTTAGGGAGTGTGTGTATATGTGTGTGTGTGTCTGTGTCCTTCCTAGTCCCATTAATAAGGGTTATTGGTTTGTACTTTTTTCTTTTTTCTTTTTTTTTTTTTTTGCAATGTCTTCGCTTTATTTTGATATTGAGGTAATACTGGCCTTGTAAAATGAGTTGTGAAGTATGCCTTCCTCTGTGTTTGGAAAAAGTTTGTGTGGAATTGGTATCATCTTATTTTTCATGTTTTTACTTTTTAAACTCATCTGAATCTTTATATTTAAAAGGCATCTCCACAGATAACTTATAATGGGGTCTTTTCTAAAAAGAAAATCCAGTCTGATCATCTGTACTTTCTATTTGCAGTATTTGGACCATTTAATTTTAATGTAATTATCACTTTAGTTGAGTCTACTGTACTCCTTTTTTCTTTTTCTATTTGTTCCATCTTCCGTTTTTTTCTCATTTTCTTTTTTTAAACTTTTTTTATTTTAATTCTACTGTTGACATATTAGCTATACCTCTTATTTTTCTCAGTGCTTGCTCCAGGTTGCAATACATACCTTTAACTTATCAAAGCCCATCTTCAAATAACATTATATTTAATAAAGTGACACTCTTAAAACAGTATTCTTCCATTTCCCCTACCATTCTACATATTATTATTACTGTGCCTTTTACATCTACATATGTTATATACATAATACATTATTACTTTTGCTTTAAATTGCTAATTATGAATTAAATAAATTATGAAAATAAAAGGCCTATGTATTACCCACAGATTTAGCATTCTATTATTTCTTTTGTTGAATGAAGTTCCCATTCCATATCCTTTTTGCCTGTATAACTTTAACATTTCCTGGGATATGGGTTAGCTGGCAATGAATAGCCATAGTTTTCTGCTTGTGTGAAAAATAAAATTACTTTTTTTTGAGAAAGGATCTCATTCTGTTCCCCAGGCTGGAGTACAGTGACTCCAGCGTGAACCTCTTGGGCTCAAGTGATCCTCCCATCTCAGCCTTCTGAGTAGCTTGGACCACAGGCATACGCAAACCCAGCTAATTTTTACTTCTTCCTTTTTTTTTTTTTAATGTAGAGTCAGGGTTTCACTATGTTGCCAACCTGGTCTTGAACTCCTGGGCTCAAGCAGTCCTTTCACCTTGACCTCCCAAAGTGCTGGGATTACAGGAGTGAGCTACCATGCCTGGCCTGTTTCACCTTTTTTGAAAGATGTTTTTCACTGGCACATGATTCTAAATTGGCTTTTTGTCCATGGGTTTTAATGGTGCTGTTCCGTTGTCATCTATCTTGAAATGAATAGTTTGCATTCACTGTTTGTTCCCTTAAATGTAATGTTCTTTTTTTCCTATCTCTCTGCTTTTAGGATTTTCTTCTTTATCACTGGTTTTTAGCAATTTTGCTTTGATGTGGTTTTCTTTGTATTTATCCTGCATGGAGTTGGGATTCTTTGAACTATAGACTTACTGTTTTAATTCAACTTGGAAGACTTTGGCCACCGTTTTTTCAAGCATTTTTTCTGTTCCTGCCTCTTTTTTCTTCTGGGACTGCAGACTGCTTGATATGACACAGCCACTGATGTTCTGTTCAGTTTTCTCCCCCCAGTCTTTTTTTCTCTGTGCTTCATTTTAGATAATTTCTATTGCTATACCTTCAAGTTTACTGTTCTTTTCTTCTGGAGAATATCTAATCTGTTTATCTTATCTAGTGAGTCTTTCATTTTAGATACTGTACTCTAGTTCTATTTGGGTTTTTAAAATGCAGGCATATCTTCTATTTCTCTTTCCATTACGTTCTTATTTTCCCCTTAAATCTTTGAGCATATTAAAAATAGCTGTGTTTAAATTGCTGCTTATTAATTCTGTTATTTCTGTCATGACGGGTCTGTTTCTGTTGACTCATTTCTCTCCTGGTTATGGATTACATTTTGTTTATTTTTGCATATCTAGTAATTTTGTATGGACTGGTGAATATTATGAATGTTACATTGTTAGGTGTTTAGGTTTTGTTGTCTTCCTTGGAAAAGTGTTAAAATTTATTTTGGCAATACTTTAAGTTATTTGCTGATAAGGTTAACCCTTTGAGGCTTGTTTTTCATCTGTAGGTCTACAGATCATACTCTAGACCATGCTCTAGTATGCTTGATTCTAGCACTGATTTAATTCTCTTACCGGTAGGCATGACTGGGAAAAAATGGACATATGGAAGAGACATTTGGAGGATAAAATGGTAGAGAAGGAGTTGTCAAGCCTGGGCAAGAGTAATAAGTGGAACATTATCAGACTATGGAAGCAAGGTGGAAGAGCTAGTCTAAAGAATATTTAGCTTAATCTACTAAGCCTGGATTGTACACTCATTTTTAATATTACATTTTGGAAGTAGGGAATTATTCTAGTCTAGAAGGGATACTAGGGACTAGTATCTCTTGTAATGAATGTCACTTTTGTTCTTCATTTCCACTATACCGTTGAATACCTAATAGTCTGTTTTTAGCTCTGCATGTATTTATAGTCAACTTCTCTTCTGAGTATTAAAATGACAATCTCTATGTAATATATGTGTGGCAGGAAAAATTTGGATAATCACATGGAACTTGTAATAATAGAATTTGGATATATGTTCAGGTCTCCTATTTAAGAGATCTGTAAGGATTGAGAGCTTATTTAGAACCATATTTAAGGTTTTAAATCTGCCTCCTCTCTATCTCATTGTGGTGATCAAGCCACTGCTTCTCCTTCTGGGTGAATAGGGATGTCTGATATTGCCAGCCTCCTTGTATTAAACTTATTAAAATGTCATTGTGAAGTCAAGGTCAAGTCATAGGAATTTACTCTCTTAAGGATTTGTTTTCTTAACCAGTACTTTGTTGTTCTTTGCCAGAGCTAGAGCATGTTTCATTATACTACCCACAAAGGAAATACCATATCTCTTTAAAAGTGAGAGGGTTGATATGACATCCTGTACTTTCTCTATTTTAAGCCCTAGTATTTTAAGCATGTTAACAGAAATAACTCTCCTTTTTTGTAAACAGCTAAGTTTGGGAGGTGTTAAATGATGGGCAGTACTGGGAACAGGAAGATAGTGGCAGATACATAAAAACACAAAAGCTCAGTTTGTTCAGAGATGGGGGAGGTGGTGTTGTAGGTGTGCAAGTGAGAAAGTAGTGATGTAAATAGTATTCAGTGAGTACCTATGATCTGCCAGATACCCTGGATGCCTTAATTGTTTATTTTAGTTACTTCTTACTACTGTTGTGTGTGATAAATGATCTTTATTTTACAAATGAGAGAAATTAAGGCTCTGAAAGGATAAATCATGTGTCTAACAATTAGTAGAGGAGTCAGATTCAGAAGCTATGTCTGATGCCAAAACCCATGATCTTTCTAATATTAAGAATGAAAAATAGGACAATAAGTAGATTAGACACCTGGAGGAATTAGGAGATATGTAGGACTAATACTGTATGTTGGAGACATGATGTGTAGGAACTTGCTTTCTAGGACAAGTTGTCAGCCTTTGTCCTGTAAATGGCAGATAGCAACAAGAATCGGTACAGTGCTGGATAGGAAGTCGAGACCCAAGTCTGGTGGTTCTAGTGTCCTCGGCAAGTTACCCATCTTTAAGTCTCAGTTTCCTTATCTAGGAGGCAGGATTGGATGGTTTCTGAAAGTGTCTTCTACCTTTAATACTCTGTAATTATTTAGATACTATAGCAACCTTATTTTAGCAGTCTTGATTTGATCTCTAGGTGTAAAAACTCAATAGTAATACAGTAATAAAAATAGCTGACAATAGGTCTTTCAGTCTTTTTCCCCCTCCCTTAGTCTTCGTCCCCAGTCCCTCCCCTCCCTATCCCTTTCCCTCCTCTAGCTCAGGCGGTGTTTGTGCCCGCGGGGGCAGGTGGAGGCCATGGAGTAAGCAGGAGGCAGCTGCCAGGTGCGAAGGCAGAGCAGGAAGAGCCTGTGTTTAGGGGGGCGGGGAAAAAGAGGCCCAGTTCTGCCCCTCCTGGAAGGAGAGGGAAAAGGTAACTATAACTACCCAATATTGCAGCCATGGAGTCCATGCTTAATAAATTGAAGAGTACTGTTACAGAAGTAACAACTGATGTCACTAGTACTGTAATGGGAAATCCTGTCACTAGAGAATTTGATGTTGGTCGACACATTGCCAGTGGTGGCAGTGGGCTAGCTTGGAAGATTTTTAATGGCACAAAAAAGTCAACAAAGCAGTGGCTGTTTTTTGTCTTTGATAAAAAATGATTGACAAATGTCAAAAATTTGAAAAGCATCAAATCATTGATTCTCTAAAATGAGGAGTCCAACACTTGACCTCAACACCCTCGACTTCTTACTGTCCAGCATCCTTTAGAAGAATCCAGGGATTGCTTGGCATTTTGTACAGAACCAGTTTTTTGCCAGTTTAGCCAGTGTTCTTGGTAACTGGGAAAATCTCCCTTTCCCTATATCTCCAGACATTAAGGATTATAAACTTTATGATGTAGAAACCAAATGTGGTTTGCTTCAGGTTTCTAAAGGATTGTCATTCTTGCATAGCAGTGTGAAAATGGTACATGGAAATATTACTCCTGAAAATACAATTTTGAATAAAAGTGGAGCTTGGAAAATAATGGGTTTTGATTTTTGTGTATCATCAACCAATCCTTCTGAACAAGAGCCTAAATTTCCTTGTAAAGAATGGGACCCAAATTTACCTTCATTGTGTCTTCCAAATCCTGAATATTTGGCTCCTGAATACATACTTTATGTGAGCTGTGAAACAGCCAGTGATATATATTCTTTAGGAACTGTTATGTATGCTGTATTTAATAAAAGGAAACATATATTTGAAGTCAATAAGCAAGATATTTATAAGAGTTTCAGTAGGCAGTTGGATCAGTTGAGTTATTTAGGATCTAGTTTACTTACAAATATAACTGAGGAAGTTCGTGAACATGTAAGGCTACTGTTAAATGTAACTCCAACTGTAAGACCAGATGCAGATCAAATGACAAAGATTCCCTTCTTTGATGATGTTGGTGCAGTAACACTGCAGTATTTTGATACCTTATTCCAAAGAGATAATCTTCAGAAATCACAGTTTTTCAACGGACTGCCAAAGGTTCTACTGCCAAGCATGTCATTGTGCAGAGAATTTTGACTTGACTTCAGAATTTGTAAACCCTGACATGGTACCTTTTGTTTTGCCCAGTGTTCTGCTGATCGTTGAGGAATGCACCAAAGAAGAATATGTCAAATTAATTCCACCTGAACTTGGCCCTGTGTTTAAGCAGCAGGAGCCAATCCAGATTTTGTTAATTTTCCTACAAAAAATGGATTTGCTACTAACCAAAACCCCTCCCAATGAGATAAAGAACAGTGTTCTACCCATGGTTTACAGAGCACTAGAAGCTCCTTCCATTCAGTACCAGGAGCTCTGTCTAAACATCATTCCAACCTTTGCAAATCTTATAGACTACCCATCATGAAACATACTTTGATACCAAGAATTAAAAATGTCTGTCTACAAACGTCTTCCCTTGCTTTTCCTGTAAATTCATTAGTGTGCTTAGGAAAGATTTTGGAATACTTGGATAAGTGGTTTGTACTTGATGATATCCTACCCTTCTTAGAACAAATTCCATCCAAAGAGTCTGCAGTCCTCATGGGTATTTTAGGCATTTACTAATGTACTTTTACTCATAAGTTGGGAATCACCAAAGAGCAGCTGACTGGAAAAGTATTGCCTCATCTTATTCCCCTGAGTATTGAAAACAATCTTAACCAGTTCAATTCTTTCATTTCCATCATAAAAGAGATGCTGAATAGATTGGAGTCTGAACATAAGACTAAGCTGGAGCAACTTCACATAATGCAAGAACAACAGAAATCTTTGGACATAGGAAATGAAATGAATGTTTCTGAGGAGACAAAAGTTACAAATATTGGGAATCAGCAAATTGACAAGGTTTTTAACCACATTGGAGCAGACCTTCTGACTGGCAGTGATTCCGAAAATAAAGAGGATGGGTTTCAGAATAAACATAAAAGAGCATCACTTACACTTGAAGAAAAACAAAAATTAGCAAGAGAACAAGAGCAGGCATAGAAGTTGAAAAGCCAGCAGCCTCTTAAACCCCAAGTGTACACACCTATTGCTGCTGTTAAACAGACTAAGGACTTGACAGACACATTGATGGATAATATGTCATCTTTGACTAGCCTTTCTGTTAGTACCCCTAAACCTTCTGCTTCAAGTACGTTCACTTCTGTTCCTTCCATGGGCATTGGCATGATGTTTTCTACACCAGTTGATAATACAAAGAGAAATTTGACAAATGGCCTAAATGCCAATATGGGCTTTCAGACTTCAGGATTCAACATGCCCGTTACTACAAACCAGAACTTCTACAGTAGTCCAAGCACGGTTGGGAGTGACCAAAATGACTCTGGAACACCTCCCACTTTGCCAAACTTCAGTGCTTTGAATGTTCCTCCTGCTGGTGCGAAGCCGACCCAACAAAGACCCACAGATATGTCTGCCCTTAATAATCTCTTTGGCCCTCAGAAACCCGAAGTTAGCATGAACCAATTATCACAACAGAAACCAAATCCGTGGCTTAATCAGTTTGTACCTTCTCAAGGTTCTCCAGCTACGGGCAGTTCAGTAATGGGAACACAGATGAACATGATAGGACAATCTGCCTTTGGTACATAGGGTAATCCTTTCTTCAACCCACAGAACTTTGCATAGCCACCAACTGCCATGACCAATAGCAGTTCAGCTAGCAATGATTTAAAAGATCTTTTTGGGTGAGGTGTCTATTTTGAAGGATTATTTCCGTTTCAATCATGGGTGAGCTGATTTACATCTTTATATAGTTGGCTTGGAGGAACTACTTTTATGGGACAGTGAATGGTTCTGTGACAGAAAACATCTGTGTCCATGCCAGCATAGTAGTTGTATGGACTTCTAACCAGTTGAGCTTTTTTAAAGCATTGAGGATTTTTTTCCTCTTACCAATTCCTCTTCAGGTTTTTTTTTTTTTTTTTTGAGACAGAGTCTCACTCTGTCACCCAGGCTGAAGTGCAGTGGCACAATCTCGGCTCACTGCAAGCTCCGCCTCCCGGGTTCACACCATTCTCCTGCCTCAGCCTCCCTAGTAGCTGGGACTACAGGCGCCCGCCACCACGCCCGGCTAATTTTTTTTTTTTTTTATTTTTCGTAGAGACAGGGTTTCACTGTGTTAGCCAGGATGGTCTCGATCTTCTGACCTCGTGATCCGCCCGCCTCAGCCTCCCAAAGTGTTGGGATTACAGGCGTGAGCCACCGCGCCCGGCCCCTCTTCAGGTTTTTAAAGACCCAACCCTTCCCAATCTCAAAGAGAAAAAGGACAACTGAGTTATTTTGAATAGCTGAATTTTTTAATCAAATGTTTATTTTGGCTTGTGAATCATGGTGTTATTTAAAAAATTGAGTTGATGGTCATTGCAAGCTCATCTATTAAATACTACATGGTACACAGTCTACCTTCACAAGTCATTAGTGTTCATTTTAATTATGTAAAAAATCTTGATGCTGTATTGATTTGCTTGCATTTAAGATGACAGTGAGAAAATGATAAGCATAAAGAGATCAGGTTATTTGCTTTTTCTGAACTTACTTTTCAGATGAACTAATGTTTAGTACAAAGAGACTGAACAAATATTACGATATTTAACTTAACCTACATTTCATTGGCTAACCATCTTAAATGCAAACTAATCATTGTAAATTATATTTTAGCATGGTCTGCCTCAAATGGTAATGTATTTTTCTGCATTCAGTTGGATATATTTAGAGTCACTTTGGTGTATGCTGATTTGTTTGGATATTTGACAAAGCACTCTGATGTGACTTCTCTGACTACTAACTTCATATTTCATTTCAAATTCAAACTTCTGAGGTTGCAGCATATATGAATTGCGTTTTCAAAAGGAGATTTGTAAGAATTAAACTATATTTAATGAGTAAACTTTTGAGATGCCTGCTGTATTTTTTCAAATGTAATAAACTTTACTTCTCTTAAAAAAAAAAAAAAAAAAAGCAGACATTGATAGAGTGCCTCCACAGTTTGCAAGGCATTGTGCTAAATACAAGTATTTTTCATGCATTTGTTTCATTTAATTCATATAACCTAGGAGGTAAGTACCTTCTCCATTTTACAGATGAGGAAACTGAGGGTTAGAGTTTAGGCAACTTACCCAGTGTCACATTGTGGTATATGCAGAGTCAGGACTCAGACCAGGACTATCACTAGACCATAGTAAATTTATATTATGTGAAGGATAGGGAAGATTTTTTTGGAGGAAACTTTTTTTTCCCCTCCCCTGTCCGATTTTCTTCACCTCACATGTTTTGGGATTTAGATGTACCGCTTCTTTAAAATAAAAATGATAAAGTACTTATTTCAGTGCCAGTGCTCAGTAAAATTTAATGCATTTTTTAAAAAATTTTAGTGACTGTGAGAATATACTAAAATGTAATTTTTCCAGATTTTGAAGAATCCTCCACAGAATTCAAATTTTGTTATTACAGAGCATATCATTTTATCCCTTTGGAACTATTTTCTGCTGGTTGCTTTGTATTGCTTTTCCCCCAAAGCATGTAAGTTGAGATCAGACCTCTTTCACTTTATTTTTAAAAAGTATATATCCAATTATTTTGTGTCAATTAAAAATACCTTTTAAAATTAAGCAGGCTGCTACTGCTTCAGAGACACAGACCTCTTAACAGTACTAAATAGATTGATAGGGAGAAAATATGAAATTTCTACAAATTAATTCTAAACTTTAAAAGCCTAGTTATAAAGACAGGAACGATAGACGGGCGTATGTGAGGGATGAGCATGGGAAGAGGGAGAGGATCAGAAAAAATAACTGTTGGGTTACTAGGCCTAGTACCTGGGTGATGAAATAATCTGTACACCAAACCCCTGTGACACAAATTTACCTACATAACAAACCTGCACATGGACCCCTGAACCTAAAATAAAAACTTTTAAAAATTAAAAAATTAAAAATTAAAGAAAGCATAGTTATAGTCACTAAGCAATATATTTAGATAGTATGTAATTCAGATTTGTGGTATCTGCATGTTCTCACTCATGTGGAAGCTGACAAAGTTGATCTCCTAGAAGTAGAGAGTAGAATAGTGGTTACTAGAAGCTAGGAAGGATAGCGGGAAGGAGGGATCAGGAGATGTTAGTTAACAGATACAAAATTACAGCTGGATAGGTGGAATAAGTTCTGGTGTTCTTTAGCACCATAGGGTGGCTATAGTTGGTAATAATTTGTTGTATATTTTCAAATAGATAAAAGGATTTTGAATGTCCTCAGTGGAAAGAAATGATAAATGCTTGAAGTAAGGAATGTGCTAATTACCTTGATTTGATCATTATACATTGTATACAGGTGTCAAAATATCACATGTACCCCATAAATATATCCAATTATTTTGTGTCAATTGGAAATACTTTTTAAAAATTACTGTCAAAAAATGTATGCCGTCATTTTTACTTTAGAAGTTCTCTTACTAAAAGAAAAAAAAATCTGGAGAAAAAAAACTATACTACTAGGATATACTAATAAAAATCAGTGGAGAAATGATCTTGTCTAATATTTCTTTGGTTGTCCTACTTTAGAAAAACTAATTTTCATCAATTTTCTCTGTAGCCTAGTAAAAGTTGAAATATATTGGATTCATTTACATAGACTCTCCTCTTTAGATGTCTGCTCCAATGAGGATCTCCCTGAAGTTGAGCTGGTGAGTCTGCTAGAAGAACAACTACCACAGTATAGGCTAAAAGTAGACACTCTCTTTCTATATGAAAATCAAGACTGGACTCAGTCTCCACACCAGCAGCAACATGCATCTGATGCTCTCTCTCCAGTCCTTGCTGAAGAGACTTTCCGTTATATGAGTGAGTATTTTTTTACTCTTTTAGTTTGTGCATTGAAGTAATGATCATGGGTATCTTGGTATTGATTTTTAAAGCATTGATGTTTAGTAGTTGTTGTTCAGTGTATACCTACTTTAATTTGAACTGATTTCACAGGAAGAGATAATTCTGTCTTATGTCTGAAGGCAGAAAGTTTGTCATCCTTATGACTCTTGGTGTCCAGTGTTGCAGACATACTTAGACGTTTTCATTACTTGATATTTTCCTCAGACTGAGTAGAAAAGGGAACTTTTTAAAAAGCGAAGTGATTTAAAATTTTAATATTCCTTTATAACTGTCAACATTTATTATCCCAGTAGTTTGTTATCCTAAGCTATCAGCTTTTGACTTTTATCTTTATTAATATCTTTAGTAAACACAGTCACAAGAATTATGTCAGCATAACTAAGCATAGTTCTTAGGTACATAAGTAGTTTTAATAATACCAGAAATAAATATGCACTATATAGTAATCTTCATTATTTAAGGATTCCTAAGTGAGAGACTGAGCCAGATTTGTTCTGAAAATAGGTCTGTTTTACACCAAGCTGTTAGAAAAGACAAAGGAATTTTTAAACTTTGAAGTGTGGAGACCTTTTTGCATTTGATTTCATCCCAAAAATCAGCATTAAGGCTGAAATTACTTTTCTAAAAATTCATTTGGTAAAAAATGTGTGCACAGTAGCTGTTAGAATTTATAATAAAAGCTTATGAGTTCAATACTGATATGTTTGTGAAATTCCTTTAATTAGAATTAAGTAGGGGATTGCATCAGATCCTGGACATTTTCCCAGTGAGTGCTTTAGTGTTTTAATGCCAGATTGTCGTTGGAGAATGACTGTTGTGCAATACTCATTTTCATAGTAATCATTAACTTGTTTTCAGCACTAGTTTCCTAGAATTTTTTTCTAGTCGTTTCTTAGAACTTATTACTGCTCAAAAAAATTATAAACATTGTTTCAGCTGAAACTGAAACATCAAGAAGCCCAGTGAGTGTTGTGGTGTTTTAATGCCAGATTGTTACTGGAGAATGTCTACTGTGAAATACTCATTTTCATAGTAATCATTAACTTGCTTTTAGCACTAGTTTCCTACAATTTATTTCTAGTAGTTTCTGAGAACTTAACTGCTCAAAAAAAGTATAAACATTATTTCAGAAACTGAAATATCAAGAAGCCCAAATACTATCGTGTTTTTGTCCTTAATATTTCTTTTAAATAGCTAAATTAAGTTAAATTAAGGCTCCAAAGGCTTTCTTGACATTTTAGTTTGAGAATTTGCTTGCTTGAGATTTTTCTGGAAAATCATTTTTAGAAGGAACAGTATTTCTTATTTCTAGTTCCCTTTGTTCTTTGAGTGTTTAAATTTCTGAGAACTTTCTTTTCTTTTCTTTTTTTTGAGATGGAGTCTTGCTCTGTCGCCCAGGCTGGAGTACAGTGGCACGATCTCGCCTCACTGCAACCTCTGCCCCCCCGGGTTCAAGCGATTCTCCTGCCTCAGCCTCCTGAGTAGCTGGGATTACAGGCGGGCACCACCGTGCCGGCAAATTTTTGTATTTTTAGTAGAGACGGGGTTTCACCACGTTGGTTGGGCTGGTCTCGAACTCCTGACCTTGTGATCCGCTCGCCTCGGCCTCCCAGAGTGCTGGGATTACAGGCGTGAGCCACCGTGCCCGGCCTAAATTGCTGAGAACTTTCAAACTGAAATTTCATCTGGATAAATTTAGTTTGTCATTATTTTGACAAAGCGTCACAGAAAGTGCCCTTTAGTTTATTTGTTCTTTGTCCTCTCGGCTACTGAGTGGCAAAACTATAGCTAGAAAGTGGTCTTAGATCATGATTTAATGGAGTTAACTTTTAGGATGAATTATAAGTAAAAAGCCTAGAAAATAAAAGGTAAATTCTAATATACTTTTCAAGACTTTTTATAAAACGATAGTGTCCAAGGGAGCAATTTAAAACGAGATTAATAGGATGATACTGACCCATACTTCAGGGTTCTGGAAAACTATCCTATTTCTTTAGTGTAATGGTACTATTTTCACTTCAACAGTTTGAAAATTGAACTATATATGATATACCTAAGATCATGAAGCAAATAAGCTAGGATTATACTGATAATTTACCTCTGCACTGTACTTAAAATTCCACTGTTCTTTTAAAGGTGTTAATTCTTTGGGTTAATAGTTAAATCACATATAAACTTCATTATGAATTTGCATCTTATGAATGTAAAAGCCAAATGATTTGTTTTATTTAGGAAATTGACCAAGGTTTAAAAAGGAAGATACAAAACATTCTCTCACCCTTTCCCACAGTTTTCTATCCCTCTGAGATTTCAAGATTTGTGGTTTTGAATAATTACTGTGTACCCTGGCAGATCGTCCTAGAGCTCAGCTCCCTGGGTTACTTTGGGCATATCTCTACCTCTCACATGCCAGTGGATATTTGTGCTTATTAAAATGAATTTTAACACCTAGTTAAAAAGGTGGCACTGGCAAAGGCACTTTCTTTCTTGTATAACACAAAGAAATTGAAAGAGCTGTGAGAAGATAGTGATTTGGAAGGATTCGTAGCCAGCATTTGAGCTTCGGAGCCTATCTCACAAGAAATGGGGGAGAGTGGGTAGTTCTCTGAAGTCACCCAATCCAGAAAGAGATTGTTTACTTTTAAGATAGAACACTGGGAGAGCAATGAGTGGGCAAAAAAAAAAAAAAAAAAGCAATCAATCAATCAATCCCAGTCCCTGCCACACACATGTAAAGTTTAAGAAAGTCAAAAAGTGTTTTACATGCAGAACAGGCCACCCCAGAGTTTTCTTGATTTTATTAAGACTGAGTCCCAGAGTGAGCTGTGGGGGAGCCATGCAATCAGAACACGTTACAGACTGTACCATTTGTTCATTTAAAGGCTAACGTTAGAAACCTGATTCTTTCAAGGGGTTTTATTTGGTAATAGAGGATCACCTTTACCTCCTAAGGCGTAAGAGGCGGAAAATGATTGATTATGTAAGTTTTATTTTAGGCAGTGGTTCTCAAAATGTGGACCCCTGCAATCAATGTCACTTGAGAAATTGTTAGAAATTCACATTCTTGGGCCCCCTACTCCACCTACAAAATTAGAAACTCTAGGGGTGAGACAGTCATAGCTGTCTGTGTTTTAAAGAGTCTTCCTGGTGATACTGATGCACACGCAAGTTTGAGAACCACTGATACAAAGCATTGCCAACCAAAGCAAATGGCCATTTCACAGTGACATTAATTGGAGAATTAAGGAATTGGGGAGAGTGTATATAATTTTGCAGATAAATATGGTCATAGAAATTATTACTTCTAATTGGTAGGTATACTTTTCCTCAGGCTCTGCCCTCAAAAATTATTAACCTGTGCTGGCAGAAAAGGACATATGACTGATGAAGTTCAGGAAACATTAACCATAAACCCAGTCATAGAGGTTAGCCGATTTATTTTTCCCCTAGATAAGCTCTCTCCTTCAGTTCTACAAGAGAATTAAGCTATATACCCTAAGACACTTAGCGTTTATACAATGGATTACCTTATCACCCATGCATCATGTACTAGCTTTGTACAATCCTTGGGAGAATTGAGAAAATTGTCATTCAAATGGTCTGTAGGGCCTGATTCTCCCCTGGAATCCTGTTGAGAAAGACTGCCCTAGATGGTGTGTATCATCAGTTTCTCTCAGTCATTTTGAAGGCAGAAATGTTTGCTGTATTGTAGCAGCAAGGGCTGTGGTCACTGCTTTAGGGTTAAAACCTCAAGACCTGCCTGTAGGTGTCAGGAGCTATTGTAGCTTTTACTGTGCCATGTGGGCACTGTTTGTGTTTCATTTCTATTTTGTTGTTGTTTTTGTTGGTCTTGGTGTGAGAAAGTTGGAGAGTGCTGCAAGATGAGAATTCTTTTTGAAATTCAATAGTTGTGGTAAAAACTTTAGATCTTGAGAAGGGACATATGAGAGAACTATCAAGCACCATCTCATGTAAATGACAGATATTAGAATGGATTATCATTGATGTTTCCCATCCTGAAAATAATGTGAGATTTAGCTAGTTAATGTGAAATTATGCAGGGATAGAACATAAAGTAAGGATTAGTGAAGTGCTTATGTATGTTAAACTCTCACCCCATATTTTCAGGAACATTAGATTCTCCAAACATTACACCAAAAATGTTGAACATTAATTAACAACCTCTGGAAACAAGTTGCAAAATTGTTCTGTAAAAATATCTATCATCTCCCTGATGTATAAATACTTTTTTAGAGAGTTAGGAAAGTCCATGTCTGGAAATAAGCAAGGATCATTGCTAATTTCTGTATCATTTAACATATTTTCAACAACTGAAAACTGACGGGAAAATAGGTTTTGATAGGATTGATTTTAACAAAGACAACCTGCTTGGCTATCTCTACCTTCCTGGTTACAGAATTATGGTGAAGAACTAGTCTGTGGTTTTTGAAGCATTTAATTACAATGTCTAAATGCCAAGACTTTAAACACTTAAGAGTTTTGCCCTGAGTACTTTTGGAATCATTCCAAGCAGCATGTCTTTATCAGGAGTATTGTGTTAAGGAAGAGAAGACAGAACTGTTTCCACTGCAGAGAGAAAAATCCATTGTGTTCCTTTCTGTTTTGTGCCTGACATCTTTCTGTGCAATTGAAGAGGCCCAGCCTTTGTGGATTGGTAGTATCTAGGTTGCGCATTCGACATAAGAATTTGAAAATTGTGATTACACTATCTAACTTCTTTGCCATAACAAATACTTAGGCATTTTAAAGTTCATTTTTGCTTTTTGAAACTTTTTAACAAGGGTTCCTGGGTTTTTGTGGGTTGTTTTTTTTTTTCTGTTTGGAAAATAACATTTGTTCTTTATGGAAAATTGGCAAAACACTGAAAAGAAAACAGATCAGCCATAATCCTTACCCAGAGATAACCACTACTAACATTTTAATGTATATCCTTCCAGGCTCTGTTGAATATAGATATTTATAGATATGCTCACACTTTAAAAAGCAAAATTGAGATCTATGTTGTTTTATTATATAACATGCATTCACAGGTGTATATGCTGGTATTTCATTAGACAAGGTCTTTTTTATGTTCTTAGTGGGGCTGCGGTAGAAACAGCAGCACAGTGGAAAGAGCTCATTACTGGACTCTTACGTCATCTGAGTTTTTTCTAATGACCTCGTGAGATGAGCGTTATTATCATCTCCATACTAAAATCCCAGCTTTGCCACTAATAGCTTTCTTCGTGGTCTTGAACATGCCACATAATTTCTCTCAGAGAAGATTGCTCATACAAGAAAGTGAGATCACTAAACTAGATAACTTCTTAAGGTTCAGCTTTAAATTTTTACGCTGTGACAGATGGTAAGCATTTATAGGAAATATATTTTCATTTCTCCTCACTAAAACATATTTTATTCTAAATATTTCTTTACTGTATTACTGTGTCCTTCATTTTTTTCTTCCCCTTTCATCATATATGACTTGTGGTTCACAGTTGTTTTTTATATCCTTAACTTACTGGTCTTACTCCAAGTTAAATCTGCCACTTCATCTTTAACTCTGGTCGGTCATGTCATGTGTTTGTTAAACTAGTTGTATAAAAACTGATTTTAACTGAGCCTATAGGATGCCTGATTTTTGCTTTGGGTGTTAACCCCAGATTGGTGGTTTTAATTCCTGGCTCCATGTCATTTTCAACACCTGGAAATCTTCTACATACTACCAGCACCATAGGGCTCCCTGAAATTAATTAAATCAGAATCTGGACTTAAGAGCCATTGCTCTATATTACATTTGGGTTTACAACCATTGTCTGGTTTTCTGTAGTTAGTTTAGAGCATGGATATATTGATTTTATATTTTTTCCATAATTTTGTTATTGAGACCAGAAGTAAAGGAGACCATTCACTGTAAGTATTTGCCTTAATTGTTTAATCCTTTGTTCCTGCTATGCTACCAAATTATATTGTGTCTATTCCTTAGGCCCAAAAGTCTGTTTCCCTTATCACTGTGGTTAAATCATTGTTAGTTTCTCTATTTGTAAATATAAATTCTCTTGGAGTACAAATGTTTATTTCTAGGTTTTAAGAAAAGTTTTTATATTTTCAGTTTAAATCTTTTTTAGTTATCTCCTCATACCATCAAGCCAGCACTTTGTTTTACTTTTAACTAGGAATAAGGCTATTATTAATAATTAAGCTATAGGTAATTCCCAGATTCATTTTAGTCAGTGGTGCTAGGGAGAAAATAAAAAGCTCAGATAAAAGTAAAACATATCTAATGATATTCCTTCATACTCAGTCGTGGGCACCCTAAAGTGTTAAGATGGGACTATGGAACTACGAATTACTGCCAATTCAGAGAATTTAAAGTCAGAATCATTTCATACCTACCAGTTCTGTTTAAGGAGTAGTAACTATAAACAGTTATATGATACGTAGCAGTTACCGAATACTTTATTGCTCAGTAGATTATCATGTTTGATCCTCTTAATAACCTCATGAGATGTGTTATCACCTCCATATTTATTATCTGAATCTCAGAAGGGTTAAGTGACTTGTTCCAGCTCACTAAAATTTATGAATTCGGCTTTTCTACTCCAAAGCCCCTGTCCTTTTCACACTTCAAGGCAAACTAGTTATAATAAAACAGTCTAAGTCAAACACAGAATTATGTTCTGCAGTAACATATCATGTTCAAAGTCAAAAGAGCCCTCTTTTGTTATGCATTATTAACTTTAAGATACTGTTTAGTGTGACTGGAATCATTGGAGTCATATTTGCCCTTCTCTTTTGAACTAAATTATCCAGATACATTGACAATTCCTGAACTTGTGAAGTGCAGAAATACAGGGCTTGAATTATACGACTAATAATGTAGCATACAATTTATTTTATAGCTGAGACCTAGATAGGAGAAAGAATTTTATACAGGTAAAGGGTTTTTAATTAAGCTTAAAGGAATTATGGTTCATAACAGAACCAGAAAAAGTCCTTCAAATCCTGTTCCTTGTTTACATTAGCTCACATGGTAGATGATCATAGATGGTTATGATAATCACAGCAGAATTCCAATTAAATTCCTTTATAACAGCATAACCCCTCACTAATACCCCTTAGTAACTTTAATTTAGATTAGACTGTAAAGCAATCATTAACTTAATCCATTCTCCCAGCCAAGATTCTCATAAGTGAGTGGCCAAACTTCCTGTCTTACCAAGGGAGGAGGAGATAGTCAAGATGTGACTGCCTTGTGATCATTTGATGCTTTCTTAATTATTGTATGATATACACTTTGTTTGCAATGATTGGACTATTTCTTGAGTGTCTAATACATGAAACATTTCTTTTTTTCACATATATTTTTATTCTCCTGAATGACTTTTTGTAAAAGGCTGGGGTTTTTATTGTTGTTATCTCTCAATTCTTATTAATATTTAAATTTTTCCATTATTGCTAAAGCCTATAAATAGTTGTTTTTAACTATATTAGTTCTAGGCACAGACAGGGTGGAGCAGATGACCAAAACTTACAATGACATCGACATGGTTACACATCTCCTGGCAGAGGTAGGAATATTTTTTCTTTCTCCAGTACAAAAAGGTAAAACTTGAGGATCATTTGGAATCTATCAAATTTGCACATCAAATGGAAAATGTTGTACGTGCTCTGGGTTATTTTGTATAAGGTTGTTGCTACTGGAACAACTGACATTTCAAAGTAGAATGTTTCCTGAAGTTTATTATTGTAATGCTATAGAGGATTTTTAGTTAATTATTTATTTAATGGTGATGGCTTGCCTCCACTTCCTAGAAAAGCATTAATCTTCAAAAAAAAAAAAATCATTTTAAAATAATGCCTGCTGTTACTTACCCTACAGCAGAGCTGCCCATTCAGAAAGCAGTATCATTATCATTGCAAATCAATACCTACAGTTTGGAGCATCTCCCCTTTTTTACTTTTAGTTTGGGCTATGATTTGAGCTCACTTTGTCTCTGGCATTTTTAATATGTATAGTATATCTCCTTTAGTTGGCAATCAGTAGAGATCTCCCTTTGTACCTGTTTCAGTTGATCTTATGGAAGACAGTCTTTCTTTAACATGTCCTTCTCCCCTCTCCCCCCAGCTCTCCAGAATGATTTCTATGTATGCCACTTAGCGATTATTTAAAATGAGCCTTAAAAATGTGGAGATAATCCCTCCATCTTCATATGCCTATGGAGAGAAAGGATAGAAGCTTAATTTTATTTATATAATAATTACTGTAAGCAGATCATATACAAGGCAGTGAGATGTATATTGACAGTTTTCTATCCTACAGAATACAGTCTTCACCACTACCACACAGATGGAATTCCTATGCCCTTGCGAAGTATCACTATCTGCCCAGAAATAATAACTCTGGGTGGAAGCCTATTGCTTGACTTTTCTACAGACTTTCCTGCATCATTACCACCAGCTTCTTGAGACTTCTTTCTTCTCTATACTCTAGGCAGAATCCTGTGGCCTCAAAATTTCCAGTCTTTTATCTCCTGTTTTATTGCATATCATCATTCTTCAACCAGTTGACAACAGAGCTCTTGGCTGCACTTCCCTCTAAACTGCTGAATGCACATAAGCTTTGCCTGAAATGGAACTCTTTTTTTACATACCTACCTGATCCATATCTTAAAAACCTAATTCTGTATCATTACTGTGCTTGATACACAATTGTATTCAACAAATATTTGTTGAGCTTTTACTGTACAGACCGTATCCTCATTTTTAAAGACTATGTTGATTTTCCAATTGCCCAAAATTGTAAGTTTAAAGTTTGGGTTGCTAGACTCTTAATTTACTAGGATGATCAATAAATCTCACTTGATATCAAGAAAAGAGATGTCCTCTTGCATTTAGAACAGTGGTGGTCATCCATTTGACCAACATTTTAAAGCACTACGTGTGTGCCAGACCCTGTGTTTATTCATTTTAATGAATGAATGAATCTTGATGCTTTCTAGGACATTGCTTTTGATTTTACCAAAACTGACCACAAAATTTCTGAACTGCCATTTAATCTTGTTTATACTCAAAGAAAAGGTGTATTTGGTATTTTAACAGAGGGATCGTGATCTGGAACTCGCTGCTCGAATTGGACAAGCTCTCTTAAAGCGGAACCATGTCTTATCTGAGCAGAATGAATCCCTGGAGGAGCAACTGGGACAAGCCTTTGATCAAGTAAGCCTTTGATCAAATGTCTGCAGTATGAAATAATTAGGTTTTATGAAATTGAAAATTTATTTTCCTAGGTGTCCCTGAAATGATGACAATAGATAAATAACACCAGTACTTGTTGACTTTGTTGGTGTCCATTAAACTAATCAGTAGAGAAATTAAATGTTAATTGTACAGAGGAGAGCTCACGTAACTACCTTGGTCAACTTAAAGTCTATATTAAGTACCTGTAATACCTGTGGCACCCTGCTTAGATATTAAAACTATCCATACCCTTTTGTGTAGACTTTGTGTGTGATCTTATCTGAAATTTATTTTTAAAAAATAGGTACCCAAATATGTTGGTATCTTTATTCAAAAACCAAACAAAGGAAGAAAGTAAAAAGAAACTTTGAAAATACATTTATTCTATAGCAATAAACGTTTGTAGTGAGAACTGATTTATTATTAACTTGAATGGTTACATTTCAAATTTTCTGTAACTTGTTATTTTTATCTGGTTTCGTTTGTATTTTATGAATGCATTATGGATGATAACATTTGAGCCTTTAGGTTGAAACTATTTGTTCCTAGAACTAAATCAGTACTCCTAGGAAGGCATACACAATGATATACATCTTAAAATTACAAGCCCTTATGATAAGAATTTGAAGTAGGGATCTATTCTGATACTTTGAAGGTTCTTCAGTTTTGTCATGTTTTCAACTATCAATGTATTATTATCTTAGGTGAATTTTTCTCCTATATTCCTATCATATATATACAATAAGAAAATTAGCTTTTCTTCTCACCTAGGATAGAAAAAAAGGTGTACTGTTGAATTAGTGCTCTAAAATTGTAACTTAGGAGGCATCTGGGGTTTGTTATTCTCTTTTTAGTATTTGTTGCGTTAGTCAGTGAAACCTAGCAGCTGATTTTGTGATTTTCTTTTATGATGAAAAATAATTGTTCCATGAATTAGAAGCTGTATTGCTATAAATAATGCAAAATAAAGAACATGAAAATCAAGCATTTTATATGGACAGGTTAATCAGCTGCAGCATGAGCTATCCAAGAAAGATGAGTTACTTCGAATCGTCTCCATTGCTTCCGAAGAAAGTGAAACTGATTCCAGCTGTTCTACACCTCTTCGGTTCAATGAGTCCTTTAGCTTATCTCAAGGGTTGCTACAGTTGGAAATGCTGCAAGAAAAGCTCAAGGAACTGGAAGAAGAGAATATGGCTCTTCGATCCAAGGTACGTTCAACCTAATTGCCATTTTCCTTTACTTTAAAGGCTATAAAGTTCAAGTCCAGGTACTATTGAGGTGAAATATGGCATAAGTAAGGATTTGCTATTGGCATTCCAATTAGAGAGTCATGGACAAGGAGCTGTATTTGTCTTGCCTTCCATTGTTCTTAGATCCCACTGAAAAGTGGATAGTAGCAGGTTGACAGTACAATAGTGAAAGTTACAGGATAGAAAATGTATTTTGTGGAGTTTACACAAGTAACTAAGTAGTTACAACTGTGATAAGAACTATCTCAGAAAATCACAATATTCTGTGAACTTGTATAGTATGGGCATCAAGGAAGTCCTACTTAAGCAAGGATCATTTTAGCCAAGGCCAGGGATGAGCCAGGTAGAGATGTATGAACAGGTTGTTGGGTTTTTTCCTTTGTAAGTGATGAAATTTAGTCTTCAAATGAGAATTAAAGGTTTTTGTAGTTATTTCTATAAAATCACTAGAAGGTATTGTCACATACTGATTTTTTTCTTGAAGGCTTGTCACATAAAGACAGAAACTGTTACCTATGAAGAAAAGGAACAACAGCTTGTCAGCGACTGTGTTAAAGAACTTCGTGAGTATTAACATATTCTGTTTTGTACCTTTTGGACAATTCTTTGGTAGGGTATCTCCACCTCGGAAGTTAGATCACTGGTTTCAGTAGAAGCATCTCAAGAAACAATTTTAAATGGTTACTGAAAATTTTAGAATATCACATTGAGCCTACAGCCCTAAATAAGATACCATATGTATTTTTAAGAAATATATTTGTTTCAAATTGCAATTATCATTACAGACCTATGTTTCATAAGTAAGTTATAGCATGTTAGAGTGAAAGGAACCAAAGCTCTCATATTGTTGACGAGGAAATAGTCCTATAGAGGAAGATGATTTGCCAAAGTCAGAAAACTGATAAAGTGGCAGAGCCAGGGCTTAAATGATGGCATAAAACCTAACAATCAATGAGTATAAAGTACCAGTTATGTTTCTTTAAAGGAATATGTTTTAGTTTGAGCTAATGTTAACTAATTTTTTAAAACAAATCAGTTGGTAAAAGATTGGCTTCACTGCAGAAAGATAAATTTAATTTCTCCATAAATACAACAGTCGTCCCTTACCTGCAGTTTCACTTCTCATCGTTTCTGTTAACTGTGGCCAACTGCAGTCTGAAAATATTAAATCAAACATTCCAGAAGTAAACAATTCATGAGTTTTAAATCGCAAACCATTCTGAGTAGCGTGATGAAATGTTGTGCCATCCTACTCCATACTTCCCAGGATATGAATCATCGGTTTGTCCAACATCTCCACGCAGTATATACTACCTGCCTTCAGTCACTTAGTAACCATCTCTTAGTAGCCGTCAGTTACCAGGTCAACTATCGCAATATTGCAGTGCTTGTGTTCAGGTAACCTTTATTATACTTAGTAATGGCACCAAAGTGTGCTGGTATGTTGTTATAATTATTTTATTATTAGTTATTAATCTCTTACTGTGCCTAATTTATAAATTAAGCTTTATCACCAGTATTTATTTGTAGGAAAACACATAATATATACAGTATAGAGTTCAGTACATGGTTGCAAGTATCCACTGCAGGTCATGGAATGTATCCTCCACAGATAAGAGGGGACTACTGTATATAGCCTTTTACGTTGAAAGCAAGATATGAAAATATCACATCAATTCATTTGGGCTATGGGCTTCAAAATGTGATATCTTAGAATAGCAGAATACTAGAGAACCAGAAGGAATGTAAATTGAATTTTCTCCTCCACCATGAATCCATTACCCACCTTTTACACTTTAAAATACAGGAAATGACTTGCCCAAGAGTTCTCAGATCCAGATCTCCTGCCTATGTATCGCCATCCTTTGAAATATTAGAGGCTGTCTGTCAATTTTACAATAGCTTTACATGACACTGAGAAGTAGCTTTTCTGCTTGTATTTACATATCAAATTTTTCATATGAAATAGAGAGTGAATAAATTCCTAGTGGAATTCTAAAGGCTCTATTTTTGTGTTCGTAAGAAGGCCAGGCTATAAGAATTGCTCTAGAGGCTTTACTCAGTTTGCCACGTATCCCTGAAAGGGGTATGCCAGAAAGTCTGTCTCCTACAGAAGCATTTCCATAGCTTTATCACATTCTGTTATAGACTGTGACTGTTCCATTCTGGAAATGTTCCTTTGTTAGATTTGTTAAGATTAATTTTCATTGCTTGTGGGATTTTACGTCCCTAAAGAGTTCTCAAAGAAATGAATGAGATTATCTCTTTGCACTTGCCCTCCTTTCAGCCTTCTTTCCTTCATAAAGAAAAAGATTGAGCAAATATCGTTTTCATAAAGAAAACGATTGAAGCAAAACCTTTAGCCTGCTTGCCTTTATAAGTCATCTCTCTTTTTAGCTTCATTGTCTCCTATTCTATTCCCAGCATTTGCCTATTTCAGAAGAACTTTTATTTTTCTCTATTGGTTTCTCTGGATTTTTTTTTTTATGTTAAAAATCTATTCACGACAGTCCAGTGCTTGTTATAAAACAAGATTTAGCTCACAAGTCATAGTTTGCCAACTCCTTCTCTACATTTATATTAATTAAAAAAAATTTTTTTTGCTCCCAAGGTGAAACAAATGCTCAGATGTCCAGAATGACTGAAGAATTGTCAGGGAAGAGTGATGAGCTGATTCGATACCAAGAAGAGATTTCCTCTCTTTTGTCACAGATTGTAGACCTTCAGCATAAACTTAAAGAAGTAGGTTTCATTCATTCAACAGATATTTGTTAAGCACCGACATAGTATCTTGCACCATGCTAAGTGCTAGATACAATAAACAAAATAAACATTGTCCCTGCCCTTTTAAAATGCCCTAATCTGATTGCTGTTTTAATCATCTTTATGTCATATAATATATCATGAATAAGTACTTCCAAGTCACTATTTCTCTTTGTAAAATGGGGCTAGTGCTTCCTCAGAAAGCGGTATAAATTATTGACTCATGCCCATTGTCCTCTGAACACCTTGATAGATTTTGTATTCGAATGCCCATCTTATTTAGCATTTGAAAGGTTAGCTTTTTATAGGCTTTAAGATGATACCTCAGAGAGAAATTCTTCACATGTCTTTATAAGAAAGAGAATAGCTATATTTTACTTGGAAAGGCTTCACATGTCTTTTTTAATATGTTGTTAGCATGTGATTGAGAAGGAAGAACTAAAACTTCACCTGCAAGCTTCCAAAGATGCCCAACGGCAACTGACAATGGAGGTAATGAAATCTTTATCTTGTGTAATTCAGGAGGGGAAAGAGTGACTAGTTTCTTTCATCTTGATGAATAAGAATTATTAAAGGAGAATTACCGGATTTAAAAAGCAACAACAAAAGGTTGAGATGATATTATGAGATATAAGAAGTAAAGCATTTTGGCTGGGTGTGGTGGCTCACGCCTGTAATCCCAGCACTTTGGGAGGCCGAGGTGGGTGGATCACCTGAGGTCAGGAGTTCAAGACCAGCCTGGCCAACATGGTGAAACCCCATCACTACTAAAAATACAAAAATTAGCTGGGCATGGTGGCGGGCATCTGTAATCCCAGCTACCCAGGAGGCTGAGGCAGGAGAATCACTGGAACCCAGGAGGTAGAGATTGCAGTGGGCCCAGATGTGCCACTGCACTCCAGCCTGGGCAACAAAGCAAGACTTCGTCTCAAAAAAAAAAAAAAAAAAAAGAATAAAGCATTTTAAAAGGCCTGTCTCTAAAACTAGTAACGTGGTAACATCCTTCTTGATTAATAGGGAAAACTTCAACTTTATAAGATTCTTTAGGAGTATATCACTCTTTTACCAGTCGACCTAAACTAGCTCAACAGTTTTTAAAATAAGATAATTTCTAGTAGTAAATCTTTTTGCAGGTGTGTCAGGAGAAGAAGCAAAAAATCTCTTACTTTCTATCTACATAAAATTTTATTTATTAAATATAACTTAGTGATTCTTTAGCATGCATTAGTATCACCTGGGGCCAGGCACAGTAGCTCATGCCTGTAATCCCAGCACTTTGGGAGGCCAAGGTGCGAAGATGGCTTGAGCCCAGGAATTTGAGACCAGCCTGTACAACATAAGAAAACCTTCGTCTCTAAAAACAATCAAAAACTTAGCTAGGTGTAGTGATGCACGCTAGGTGTAGTGGTCCCCGCTATTTGAGAGGCTGAGGTAGAAGGATCACTTAAGCCCAGAAGATTGAGGCTGTAGTGAGCCATAATCACACCACTGCACTCAACCCTGGGCAACAGAGTGATACCTTGTAGAAGGGAGGGGGAAAGAATCACCTGGGAGAGCAAGTTTTAAATGGCGATTTCCAGGCACCATCCCGAGAACTTCTACTTCAAGTGGTCTGGAGTGAGAGCCTAGAATCTGCATTTTTAATAAGCATCTTCAACCCTGGTGATTCTGATGAGCTGGGGCATGTACTGCACTGGAAGAAATTTTACAGTTAAAATATACTCTGAAAATTATGTACTCTTTTATCAGATATGTATATCTAGTTGTAAAGAAGGTTCTGAAACAAGGGGCGAAAAACTACTTGTTTAGGAAGATTGAGCACCCTGACATTGTATATAACACTTTGTAGGCTTTTGATCGTCACTTACAGACTTCAGAGTGATGTTGTTTAAAAAGATTAATATTATTCTAAACCTAACTTGACTATAGCTGTTATACTTCCTCCGTTAAGTGTATGAAGCATTCAATATTAAATTGACAGTTCTGGTAGTCTAGCTACATTTCAGACTTTCCGGAAGTCACATTCGTGTATAATTTTGGCCAAGACACCCCTCCCTAATTCTGGTAGCTCAATATATATATACTCTTCTTGCTTAGTTTGTTTTAGTCTTTGTATTGAAATGATATTCATAAAGTTAGCTAGCCCTCTGGATAAAATTAATACTTATCACAAAAGTTTTCGGGTTTTTTTTTCCCTAATGTTGTTTTGGGAAGGCAATAAAGTACACTACCACCCTTTCTTTTAGCTGCACGAGTTACAAGACAGGAATATGGAGTGTCTAGGAATGTTACATGAATCCCAAGAAGAAATAAAGGAACTTCGTAGTAGATCTGGCCCTACTGCTCATCTCTACTTCTCCCAATCATATGGAGCTTTTACTGGGGTAAGCAACTAAGAAAGATGGTATGTATTTAAAGAAATTTGTTTAAGATTAATTTGTCCTAAAAGTTGTATGGTTTATGATGGTATAAAGCATCCTGAGGAGATTATATGATTTTTCCTTGTTTCTGGACTCCAATTATTGATTTAGGCCCTAATTTGTATATTGACATCTTCCTTAATACTCTTATTTATTCCAACAGGTGACTTTCCAGATATATTGTATCAATAATACATAAGATGAGCCCTAAGGAAATTCAGTTTAGGACTGTGTACCATAGAACTAGTTAAACTTGAGTCATCCTACCCTAGGCCCACGATCTGCCACTTACTTAAATGGTGCTTTGAATATCTAAAACCTCTTTCAATAAATCTTGAGTCTCCTGATATTTTTAACTTGTTAGAATGTAAGCTTCATGAGAACAAGATTCATCTTTGTTTGATTCATTTATAAATGGTATTTTTTGGATTAAAAAATTAATAAAAACTTCTGAATTTATATTAGAATTTGTAGTGTTGGTTCAAAGAGTTGTTTTAACAATCTGATACTTAAACTTCTGTGCAATCCTGTGAACTTTTTTAAAAGACTGAAACTATACATTTTAGTAGATTTTCTTAAAAATAGGGAGACATAATTTTGTTTTTTACGTTTGAAATAATTTTAAACTTAGAATAAAGTTCCAAGAATAGTATAAAGAACTTTTGTATATCCCTCACATCGATTCTTCAGTTTTTAACATATTATTGCTTTTGCCATATCATTCAATCTCTCTTTCTCTTTCTTTTCCCCCTGGGCTATTTTAACAGTAAGTTGCTGATATACCTTATTACCCCATAGTACTTAAGTGTGTATTTACTAAAAACAAGGACATTTGGACACTCTTAAGGACACTGTCCTACATAAACACACTACAACCATCAGCATCAGGAAGTTGAAGTTTATGCAGTATTATTATCTAATCCACAGAGCCCATTCAAATTTTTCCAGTTGTCTCACTAATGTCCTTCAAAGAATACATTGAATTTTGTTGTTTCCATCTGGGACAGTTCTTCTGTCTTTATTTCTCTTTTATGACTTTTGTAGGATGTCCTCAGTTTAGGATTGTCTGATGCATCCTCATGATTAGATTCTGGTAATGCATTCTTGGCAGAAATCATGCCATATTCTCAGAGCATGGTTTCAAGAGGTGCATAATGTCTGTTTAGCCCATTGCAGGTGGTATTAATTAACTTTGATCTCTTGGTTAAGGTAATCTGCTGGTTTTTTCGACTGTAAAGTTAATGGTAATTAACAGTTAATTAAATTAACACTACTAATTCACCATGTAGTGATGAAAATCGGCAGATACTACCCCAACCAAGTGATCAAAGTAAACATTTTATGAGAGATACTTTGAGACTAAGTATCCTGTTCCTCATCAAACTATTACCCACTAGTTTTAGCACCCATTGATGGTTCTTATCTGGCAGAGTTATTACAGTGATGACTGCCAAATGGTGATTTTCAAATTTCATCATTTTTCAACATTTATTAATTGGCATTTTTCTTTTGTAAGTTAGTGCATTTCTGTCTCATTTATTTGTTCATTTGTTCACTTAGGTATGTCATAGACTCATGGATTTCTATTTTATTTAATAGATTACAAGCCATGATTATTATTATCTATTTTGATATTCAGATTGTCCTAGATATGATCAGTAGGATCTCCTTTAAGCTCGTCTTGTACTTTTTGTCCCAGCCCTGGAATCAGCCATTTCTCCAAAGAGCTCTGGTTACTTTTATTGAAGAATTGTATTTCGAATCCAAGATCTGGGTGCTAGGTGTGCCCATTGATTGCTACTAGAGTATTGTGGCTTCTAGGCCCTCTCAGCAGGTAGGACTAGGAAATATATGTATTTCATACTTATACCTATACTATATATGTATATATGTATGTTTTCATCCATACATATATATATAAAATCATGAGTTCACACCATTGCCTCCAATTCCAGTCATCCTCAGCTCAGCCCCACTGAGCATGTCACCCATATTAGTTGAGTCCTCATCCCTGACCAGAGGAAGAGGAAGCTTGCTTTTTTTTTTTTAGTGATTTTTAATATTATAAAAGCTATGCATGTTTATTATAGAAAAGTTGGAAATTACAGAAAAGCAAAAAGCAATTGTTAAATACCATTAAATCCCACCCTCTACAGAATCACTGTCAACACTAGATTTAGTCCTCATCCCTGACTAGGGGGAAGAGGAAGCTTGCTTGTTCTTTTTTTTAAGTGATTTTTTAATATTATAAAAGCTATACATTTTTTGTTGGTATTTTTGTTTTTACTTTTCTTTTTTTTTTTTTGAGATGGAGTCTCTGTCACCCAGACTGGAGTGCAGTGGTGCGATCTCAGCTCACTGAAAGCTCCACCTCCTGGGTTCATGCCATTCTCCTGCCTCAGCCTCCCGAGTAGCTGGGACTACAGGTGCCCGCCAGCACACCCGGCTAATTTTTTTTTTTTTTTTTTTTTTTAGTAGAGACAGGGTTTCACCATGTTAGCCAGGATGGTCTCGATCTCCTGACCTCATGATCCACCCATCTCGGCCTCCCAAAGTGCTGGGATTACAGGTGTGAGCCACCGCACCCGGCCAGCTATACATGATTATTATAGAAAAGCCAGAAATTACAGAAAAGCAAAAAAAAAAAAAATTGTTAAATACCATTAAATCTCACCCTACACAGAATCACTGTCAACACTGGGTTTATGGCCTTTCAGAACTTTTGTTTTTGTGTGTCTGCACATATATTTTCTATTTATCATATTAGCTTTTTCCACTACTTTCCTATTTGAAAAAATTATGAAAACGTAGTTGGTTCTTATTTAAAAGTTATATTTCCAGAATTTCTTTTTTCCCCTGAATGTTAGCCTTGACTATTTCCTTGTATTTTATTATAACACCAAAAGTATAGGGTTGTAGAGACTCTGTTAATTTAAGGGCAACAATCACTTTAGAAATCTCAAACTCTTTTTCTTAGGAATCTTTGGCAGCTGAGATTGAGGGGACTATGCGTAAAAAGCTGAGTTTGGATGAGGAATCTTCTCTCTTTAAACAAAAGTAAGTACAGATCACGTGTTGTTAATCATTGGAATACAAATTAAAAAGAAGCCACAATCCAAAGTGGCAAGTATTATGAGATTCAGTAGTAATTTGCTTACTATTCAGTGTTTTCCTCACAGTGTCCTTTTTTTGTGAGAGAGTTCTCTTGTTTGAAAGCTTATTTTCTGATTATTTCTCCTAAATAGCTCCTCAGGGTGGCTTTATTTCTGATGGACTGCGCATACACGTCTCTTCTCTAGATGCTTTAGTGTCTAGCAACGATAATAATGAACACTTCCTTTTTTGACAGAGCCCAACAGAAGCGGGTATTTGACACCGTCAGGATTGCCAATGACACACGGGGCCGCTCTATCTCATTCCCAGCTCTGTTACCCATTCCAGGCTCCAACCGTTCAAGTGTCATCATGACAGCAAAACCTTTTGAGTCTGGTCTTCAGCAAACAGAGGACAAATCACTCCTGAACCAGGGGAGCAGCTCAGAGGAGGTTGCAGGGTAGGAATCCGATGATAACAGTGATTCTGCATTTCTTTTCACATTGCCGCACCAGATTCATATACACGCATTCCAGCATTACTCTACTATCCCAAGAAGGTTCTGAAACTGTGAGTTTCCCTTCACTTATGATGCCTTGTATCATTATTCATGAGACAGATCATGCCAAAGTCAAAATTTTTTGAATCTATTTGGTCACTAGCATGAATACATCGGATGACACCTTCTCATAATCCGTGCTCATAATCTCAACCACTTTGGTGATTTTTAGGATAAATGTAAGTTTGAATACATCTTGAGGACCATCGAGGTGCTGTCGATTTTCTGTTTATTTAAACTTGATTTTTTTTCATTCTTTTTATTAATTCAGTATGTTGAATTCTATATAACTAGAAGGTAAACAACTTTACTGAAAAGTGAGCTGAAAGCTTTGAAAGATAGATGTTTGGCACCAAAGGGAAATGTTTCCTAACATAAAAATTCATCACACTAGGTTTCAGTTGCATTGCCTGGTCTGTCCTGGGCAGTGTTCTGCACCCACAGTAGCTTTGTGTCCTACCGCCTCACTGTTACGCAATTATCTTAGGAGAAGATCTGAAACATGTTTATGTGGATTTACCCCAGTATCCCAAAGTACCCACAACTTAGCTTGCTACTCTTCCATTTGATATCAATTATAAGGTAGCTTCCAGTTTCAAAAGTGTTGAAGTCAAAAAATGGGCATCAGAGAACCATAAAAATGTAGTATTATATACAAATTTTGTTATTTTCTTTTAAATGTTCTGCAGTGTTGATGGGTGATTCTGTGGCCCAAAGCAAATTTTTTTCATATTTTAATATTTTTTAAATTATTATGTTTTGTAACTGATAGTATGCCTTAGTTTAATCGGTAGCGTTTTTTTCCTTCTTCATGATACATAAAATAATGGTACCTCTTGCAATCTATGATACAGATTCAGCAAAATATAATATTTACTTTTGTGACCACCTAATATGAATTTATAGATGGTTGAATGTGTAGTTTCATAAATTAAATGAAATATAAAATTCAGAAAACACAGAATATCAATGAAGTATTATCTTGCCTTTCAAGTCATTTGAAATGATCTGTAAAAATGATATATAGTGTTGTTGGTGATTTTGGTTTGTTGTTATTACTTCTATATTCCAGGTATCTAGGAAAATACCATGTTTTTAATATCAGCCTCTTGAATGCTTACCATTATAGAAAGGAGAGGTCTGGATCATGCTGATGATCCTCAAGATCTAATCAGTGAACGCGATTTTCCTATAGGAGCTCCCAGAAGATGGGCCAACCAGGACCCTCTGGAGATAGTGATTTGGCTACAGCACTGCATCGCCTTAGCTTGCGTCGACAGAACTATTTAAGTGAGAAGCAGTTCTTTGCTGAAGAATGGCAGCGGAAGATCCAGGTTCTGGCGGACCAGAAGGAAGGGGTTAGTGGCTGTGTCACCCCGACAGAGAGCCTTCCCTCTCTCTGCACCAACCAGTCAGAGATCACAGACCTCAGCAGTGCCAGTTGCCTTCGAGGTTTTATGCCAGAAAAATTACAAATTGTCAAGCCCCTTGAAGGTAATAAATCAGTAAGGGCCCTTACTAAGCCACGTGACTTACTGGAAGTTCCTTTCCCTGGAATTGAGATTTGTGTCTTAATTATAGGAACATTATGTGCAGATGATCTTTTTTATCCCTTAATCTTGCTGTTTGGGTGGCAAGACTGTAGTACTTTGTGGAAAATTAATGAATGAAGAAAGTTGCATTCTCTGAATCATCAGCCAGCAGTTCTCTTCTGATGTTTTTTAATATAAACGTGAGCAGGGAGGAGGAGTAATCTTTTTCTGTCCGTTGCTAAGGAATATCATTGACAGCAGTTTCCATGGTTAGATGAATAAGATGATAAATGATAATGGTCTAGAGATAATAATTCATCTCCACCTTCCTTTTCAAAAGATTTCAAAAAAATTATACTTTTACCCAAAAGTATAATTGACTTAGAGGTGTGTGTGTACCTGTATTTTTCCTTTTATCAGTTCAGTTTCTATTCTCTCCTAAGAAAGAACTTGAATTCAAAATAAATTCCTTCGTTTTCTGGAATAATGACAATCATTGAATGATTCTCTGATATTATCCTAGAAGAGTTCTGCATTAAATAAAATTTTGAGTATGTAACTTATAAAGACCCCTCAAACTCAAAGATTTTATAACTTAGTTGTATTCATTAATGATCAGTGCAGATATTTGTCGGAGTTGCCATTTTTAGGATGAAATGACTACAGTGACATAATTAGGCATTGCATCTGGTGCAATTACTTGGGATGATCATTCACCAGGGTTCTGTAGCCTGGAACCAGTAGAACATATCCTCCTTTTCATTATCTTCTTCATTTTCCTGTTCTCCCTGGGAGCCTGGCTTTTGACTTTCAACTGCATAGGCATAGTTCCAGGCCAGAGAAGTATTGACTTTTTTGTCACCTGGGAAAATACAGCCCACCTCTTAGGCACGTATGTTCCATCACTGCCTCAGCAGCTAAGCTCCTTTCCTATTAAGGGTGTCTCCTTGGGGTTTTTTCACCACTTTAGGTGTCCTTCTCAAAGTTAACTATTAAAACAGATTATTACTCATACCTTCAACATCTTGTCATCTTCCACTGAAAACTTCAATTTGCAGCTTTTACCAAATTAACACCAAATAAATAGTTTTATTGCTGTCATTATTGTTATTACACATATAATTTTAGCTTGTGTTTTAAGATTTGTGGGAAATGTAAAACATGCCTTTTCCCCCTCCTTCGTTTTGCATATTCAGGATCACAAACTCTGTATCACTGGCAGCAGCTTGCTCAACCAAACTTGGGAACCATCCTTGATCCACGACCAGGTGTCATTACTAAAGGCTTTACCCAGTTGCCCAGGGATACCATTTATCACATCTCAGATTTAGAAGAGGATGAAGAAGAGGGTATTACTTTTCAGGTTCAGCAACCTCTTGAAGTGGAAGAGAAACTTTCAACATCCAAGCCAGTAATGGGTATCTTCCTGCCACCCATTACTTCAGCAGGTGGACCAGTTACAGGTGAGAAGAGTGTCTGGTTGAATATGGTATAATAACCAGAAGTACTTTGCATTCTGACTTATTAGACAGTCAGCTGGCTACCTCTGCTTACTGGAGGGTACTTAATCTTGGATATCAGATAATGAAAATCTATAGCATTAGTGGCATTCCTAATTCTCTCCACTTTATCTTAGCCAGCCTGCATTAGTAGATTGGGTAGAGAGCTGGATTAATTCAAGTCAGTGGTTCACAAACCTTTTGGGCTTAGGAACTATTTATACTCTTAAAAATCATTGAGAATTCCAGAGAGCCTATCTGTGCAGGTTATATCTATTGACATTTAATATATCATAAATCAAAACTGAGAAACTATAAAAATATGTATTAACTCATTTAAAATAATTGTGTTACACAAATATGTTTTATGAAAAATAGCTATTTTTTTTACATAGTGAGAAAAACAGTTGTGCAAGTCTCTAATTTTTGACTTAATACAAAATAGCTTTATTCTCATTATCAGCGTCTGCCTTCAGTCTGTTGCAATATGTTGTTTCGGTTGAACAATATGAAGGAAATGCAGCCAGGCACAAACATGCAGTTGGAAAAGGAAAGAATGTTTTAATAGTCTTTTCAGATATTTGTAGCTATTTTTTGATATTACACTAAAACTAGGTAAGTAGTAGTTTCTTGAACATTTGTAGAAATGTGAGATCTGAAACCCTAACAATGAACTTTTCATTACTTTGTTAACATTAAAATGCATTGGTCAGGCTGGGTGTGGTAGCTCACACCTGTAATCCCAGCACTTTGGGAGATCGAGGTGGACAATCACCTGAGGTCAGGAGTTTGAGACCAGCCTGGCCAACATGGTGAAACCCTGTCTCTACTAAAAAAATAAAAATAAAAATAAAAATAAAATAAAATGCATTGGTCGTATCCTACATTTTGAATATATCTTTGAGCCGTGCTTGATTTTTAAGATCATGCGTTGATCATTTAGAAAATGTTGATTGGTTCATGGAGTTATGCAGATTTTCCAAATATTGGCACATTTTATTACATAAAAATATTAAAATCATATTAATATCACCACCTACTTATCAGAAGAGTCTTCAAGGATGTTCAAGCTTTCAGTAGTGGATACAGGTTTTCCAAAACTAACTTTTTCTTGAAAGCTTACATTTTGTTAGCTGTTTTTCTTGAAGGACAGGCTCACTTCATTCATTTTTAACGTGTCTGTCTTACACCCAAGTCTGAATTACTATAGTTTGTCTGTTCTTTCAAGTAAAAATCGTATTCCATGAGAAAATTTCAAATCAGTTGCACAAGTGTTTTCCTCTAGATAACCACTGTATCTCAGTGTGCAGCAAGAGTGCTTAATACATCCTTCCCATTTCATCACACAGAACAGGAAAAAGACTCAAGGGCCAAGATTCAAAATTTAATAGATAATTTTTACTGCTACTTCAAGGACATTCTTAAGTGAATATGGCTTTTTAAAAAATACCAAGTGCATAACAAGAAGACTAGTACAACTTGGTGATATTGCCTTGTTTTGTGCTGAGAAGCCATCAGTTTTGCTTTCCATTGCTTTTGCACCAGCAGTGCAAATGTCAACCCAGTCAAAAAGAAAAGGCCTCTGTCTTAACATTACTATGAAAGTAGCTTTGACCTGTAGACTCCCACAGAATCTGCAGACCACACTTTGAGAACCACTAGAGTAGATAAATTTGGCTGAATCTTTTGGATACTGGATCTTGATTTTTTTAATGTATTTTTTCAGTTTTCTCATTTCTAATCTTTGTTTATGCCTTTTGCTTTACAGTTTTAAAGTATTGGGTTCACCTATATACTAACCAGTTGATCCTGGTACAGTCTTTATGTATATTTATTTCATTTCCAGATTTGGGGATTTTTAGTACAAAAGGTACTTGATAAATGCTATATTATTAATAAATAATGATGAGCATTTTACATTATTAATCTAGTCTTTCAATCTTGTATTTGCTCCCTAAAAATCTATTTCAGTTGCAGCTGCCAACCCAGGAAAGTGCCTGTCATGCACAAACTCAACATTCACTTTCACCACCTGTAGAATATTACATCCCTCTGACATCACTCAGGTTACCCCCAGGTAAGAGTGCCTGGGAAATCTGGGGCCTCACTTCTTTCCTCAGCTATATTTTCATGAATTTCTTTTTAAAATTACCTTCATTTTAATTTCCAGAATGTTAATTAATGTTCTGTGATAATGTGTCTCAGAATATTTTCACATTGCATTTTCTCATTTGATTATCATAAAAGTAGGCAGGGCAAGTGAGTATGTATTGTGTAAAGTAAACTGAGGCATGGAAGATTGAGGTGACTGGTCCTAGGGCAGACAACTAATAAGTAACCCAGCTGGGGCTATATACCCAGAGTTAGCCAAACTGCAAGATTTACAGGGCCAGTCCTCTGCACAAGCTCACCTTCACTTCTGACAACACCTGGAAGTGCAGAGGGTTCCCAAAACCGCTTTCAGGTTCAGTAATTTGCTAGAAGATCTCACAGAACTCACAGCAAGTTGTTATACTTGTGGCTACTGTATTACAAGGAAAGAATACAGGTTAAAATTATCCAAAGGAAGAAAGGCATAGGGCAGAGTCTTGGAGGATTCTACACATGTCCTTAGGATTCATTACTCTCCTGGTATTGATATGTGACAGTACACACAGAATATTACCAACCAAGGAAGTTCACCCAAGTATTAGTGTTTACAGTCTGTCTGTATTGAGGCTTCATTGTGTAGGTATGATTGATTGAACTCAGTTCAACAGAGTTGAACTCAGCCTTCTGGCCAACTGATACCGTATGACTCAAAGGCCCTACCCTAAATCACATAGTTGGTCTTTTTGGCATGGCCATTCCTCACCCTAAGACTATTGGGTGTGGCCTGGCCCACCCTAAGATTTAGCGTGATCAGCCTCCACTCTAGCCAAAGACACTCCTATTAGTTGTGAGCGGAGGGCAAAGGCCAGACCTCTCTAGGCAAGGCCAAATTATTTACTACATAGGCTAGAACTTGAATATTGTAATATATAGTGCCTTATTAAGCCATATTGATGCCATTTCCGTCCTAACAATTCCCAAAAGGATCTAAGGTAGCTTTTAAAGATATGTAGAACATGTAACAGTGTACAGTTACTGATGTTTTTGTTGCCTGTTCCTTTATATTTACCAAGGATAACTACTATAATTAAGTGCATTAAATAATAATGTTAACTAGAAGTAGAAAAGAAAGATGTTGTAAAGGGGAATCAAGAGTAAGGATATAAAATGGGTAAAAGAATAAAGCTAGTGTGCAAATTGTACCATAAAGTCTTATGTTAGCCATGTTAGCTTGCTAAGGTTAGCCATGTATTTGAGTCTTAACTTTCTAGCTGCCAGTGTGGAGGGAAATAAGATTATGATTCACCATGTCTATAAAATAGAAACAAATGGGTTATTTAGGGAAGCATTTGGATGATATCCACTAAAGATCCCAATAAAGTCTGTAACAAAAAAAATATGCATTTTTTTCTACATTGTTCTTATAGTCATCAAGATAACAAGTTTTACAAAATTGGTTCTTGAGGAGACTCTTAATACAGGTTGATGCCATTATATGAAGTGTACAATTTGGGTAAGGACAGGCAGTTCTAGAGTCTAGTAGAAATAGGGAGATTAGAGACTGGCAATACAATATATAGACTGTTCCGTATCAGAGGCTTTTAGTTGGACTGGTTTGACCAGGGAGTCAAACTTATTTGAATTTTGCTGTTTCTATACAAGTTGGTGCTTTAGAAAGTTTGTTAATTTTAAGCTTATATTTTGTTCATAATCTTTAAAATTTTTGATATCTTGATATTTAATATATTGAGTATTTTGTGTTGAAGTGAAAGTTGATCTATTAAATACTGGTAACATTTGTTTTGCGGGGAAATTGGCTAAAGAAGTACCATCTCTGTTTCATCACCGTTTCCTCAAGTACATGATTTGTTAGTTTTTCTTTTCGACTAAGCATAGAATAAGAATTTTCTCATTTGATTATTATAAAAGTAGGCAAGGCAAGTATGTATTGTGTAAAGTAAACTGAGGCATGGAAGGTTGAGGTGACTTGTCCTAGGGCAGACAAGTAATAACCCAACTGGGGCTATATACCCAGAGTTAGCCAAACTGCAAGATTTACAGGGCCAGTCCTCTGCACAAGCTCACCTTCACTTCTATATATTCAATAGTATTACTAAATACTGAAGTAATATTGAAGAAGTATTACTGAATAGCTGTTGAAGCTATTAGTTATTTTTAATTTCCTAAAAACACATGTTTCAGGTCAAGGTTGAGAAAAATTCATTCTATGGATATTTTTATACTATTATTGTTTGAAATTAACATTTCTTGAGAAAATGAAATTTAACAATTAGAAGTTTATTATTTCTCAACGAAATAAAATTAAAAGATTAAAAAGAAAGAAACTTCTCCTAGAAGAGCTTTCATGTTTAATTGTGAAAGATTGTATTTTTTTAAAAGTTGGTAAACTGTTTACCCATGGATTATTGTCTCAGTGTATCTCACTTTATGGAATGGATATATGAATAAACATTCTAAAGGTTACTTTCCTTAATCTTCTAATTTCTTTGCCGTCTATCATAAAATTTAACTGTATTTCTACAGATGTACATTTTAGAGTTAAAATTTAACAATAAAGTTATCTAAGAGTACAGCAATACCTTTCATGTCCCACTGAAAAGAAATCTTTTAATAAGTTAATTACTAAGTTACAAATTACAAATAATTAATCGTTGAAGTATCATGTCAAAATTTTCCTTCCCCAGATCTGTTCCACAGCGTACAGTTACAGATGTGTTTGTTGCCTGTTACTTTATATTTACCAAGGATAACTACTATAATTTCTTTAAATGCCAGCTTGGAGCTTGCTTTTTATTCTTAAACACTGTCTCCCACTTTTTTTTTTTTTTAAGCTCTGGGTTCCCTTCATTATCCTGTGGAAGTAGTGGTAGCAGTTCATCCAACACGGCTGTGAATTCTCCTGCCTTGTCCTATAGACTCAGCATTGGTGAGTCCATCACCAACCGACGAGATTCCACTACAACCTTCAGTAGCACCATGAGCTTGGCCAAACTTCTACAAGAGCGGGGCATCTCTGCCAAAGTGTACCACAGCCCAGTTTCAGAGAACCCCCTCCAGCCTCTCCCTAAATCCCTGGCTATCCCTTCCACACCACCAAATTCACCATCTCTCTCACCTTGCCCTTCTCCTTTACCCTTTGAGCCTCAAGTGCATCTCTCTGAAAATTTTTTGGCCTCTCGACCGGCTGAGACATTCCTCCAGGAGATGTATGGCTTGAGACCCTCCCGGAACCCTCCTGATGTTGGCCAGTTGAAGATGAACTTAGTGGACAGGCTGAAGAGACTGGGGATAGCCAGAGTGGTCAAGAACCCTGGTGCCCAAGAGAATGGAAGATGCCAGGAGGCAGAAATTGGTCTTCAAAAACCAGATTCTGCTGTTTATTTAAATTCAGGTAGCAGTTTATTAGGTGGACTAAGGAGGAATCAGAGTCTTCCAGTCATAATGGGTAGCTTTGCTGCCCCAGTTTGCACATCCTCACCCAAAATGGGTGTCCTGAAGGAGGACTGAGGTTCAGCAGTTAACTGACCTCTTATACAAGTTAGCACATGAAGGATAGATATGCACTGAAACATGTGGTCTGGTCTGACTTGAGAGAAAAGGAATGTTGCACAAGGGTTGTGAATGTGAAAGGGGGAATGGAGGAATGGAAATAAAATTGGGATGAGCCCTAATGGAGGAAGTCGGGCAAATTGAAAGTATAAATGAATGGGCCATGAGTGTTCAGAGGGAGAAAAGAAAGGTTTAATACACTCCTTCGGTTGAGTTTTCTTGTCTTGAACATAAAAAGTGAATACAAATAAATTCAGTAATACTAAAACATACAGAGATACTGAACTTGCTGGCACATTTACTTCTGGTAAGCATAAAGCAGAAAGAACCCAGGTTAGAAGGATGGGAAGAGAAAAGGAGCAGTTTTATTGCTTATAGAAAGCCGTTCTGAAGGGTTGGTGGGGTAAGCTCAGTCTATACTGAGACAACAGTGAGATGGCTTATATGTTTCCCCTGTTGATATCTGGTTAAATTATGTATCCATCAAATGGTATGCTCGCAGCATTAGCAAAATTAGGAGTTTCATCTTTTTCATTGAATCACAGGTGGAGACTCCTATTTTCCTTTCTGTTTTCAGGCCTTTGAGCCCCTGGGAGCCCAAATACCACTCAATTATTTTGTATTTATGATTAATAAAAGTTCATTTTTTAAATTTGTATTTTTATACAACCTCCAAAAAAAAAAAAAACTGGGTAGAGGGTGGGAGGGATTTACTTTTAAGAAGCAAAATGTGAGTAAATTGGAACCAAGAAAACTTGTTTTTAGACTATTTCGTCTGAATAAGTACAGTAGCCAAGGAATACAAACATAATTGCATGTTTTTAAAAATTCCTTGGAGGCTGGAAGGGGTTAAGCCAGAAGTGCAATCAATAGGAATTAGGGAATGTTGTATATTTATATATGTAAACTTTTTTTGTAAGAAAAGTTGGTTACAACTAAACCAACTTTTTCCAAAGTGCGCTATGCATGTTTTTAATGAAAGATGACATGTATTTGCACAAAAATTCTCAGGCACATTAAATTATTGTAAACTGAAGTAAAACCCAGGTGCTTGCTTTGAGATTGTGTGTTTTTTTTTCCCTAATGTAAAATAAAACACATCTGCCTTCTTGATACTTATAGAATTAGAGAATACACTTTTTAATGGGGGAATCAAAGCTTTTTCTTTTTCTCTAAGGTTCTTTTTTTTTATTCAATCTGTATGAAATGGCAAAGTGAGGCTCTGGGGTTAGATTTCAGCATTCAGCATTTGACACAGGCTAAGAAATGGAAAGAAGTAGATCTGTTTTTTCTCAGCGTTACTGAGCAAAGTCTGCTTCTCATCAGATGACGTGGCTTTGTCTAGACAGCACGCGGTTCAGAAAGAAATGTCTTTATACAAAAGACATGATAGAGAAAAGATGAGAGAGGGGACTAATTATTTTGTTTATGAAAATGGCAAGTAAATTACTTGATCTTTTTGGTGCTTAATTTGCAAATGTTTTGTCCTTTGTCCTGACTTAAAGGCAGTTTTCTGAAGAACTCTTGACTCTTGCTCCTATGGTTCCCATAGGCACACCTATTCCCAGGCCAAGGAGAGTCCTTCCTCTCCCCTTTTGAGGTGTCCCCGCCATCCCCCTACTTAGAGCTATGTGCTCAAAAAAGCCAACATGAATGCAGTGGTAAAAATGTGTTAGTTTCTTATACTTTTTAGAATCTCTTAATAAAATTTTTCTAAATAAATTCCACAAAAACAAAGAGTGAAGACGGTCTCTCCCTTTCGTTCCCCTTCACTCAGTTGTGCTGAGGTCAATAGAGTGTACACATTCAGAAAGGATTCAAGCAGGTTTATATGTGAATATAAGTGGCCCTGAATGGGGCAGGCATTAAATAGAAGAATCCCTGCTGTTTAAATTTCCCGCATATTCCAATTCACTTTTAAAAAATACCATTTGAATTTGTATTTCATAAAGTGACTCTGGGGTGCTTACTTTAGCCAATTCTTAAAATTTTTTATTTGTTCCCTAAGGAAGTAATTAATGTTTCTGTTGCCTGGACAGTTAAAGTTTCCAGGAAACATCAGGAAGTAGGAAACTGTAGGGCCAGAGAGTAGTACAACGTTAAATTGTCCGATTTATGTGTATTACATAAAGCTATGAATTGAACTAGATCTTGCCATGCTCTGTATTGAGTATAATTTGTATACTTTTTTATAATTAATGACTAAATGATCACTTTGGAGGCAGGATGGTTGGGGGTGTATTAGCAGCCAAATAAGCACATCTGATTAAAAAGAACCAGACTTAGATTTTTTGTAAGTACATTGTTGTTGATGTTCCACCAGAAACACCTTAATTGTATACTGTTGTGTAATGTCTCTAGAAAGGAATCCTGTCTTAAAACTGGGTTTTGCTGTTTTTTGAAGTTTCTACCTAAAATCATTTTTGGTATATCCTGATAATCTCTATAATACTAGAATTGTCTGCAAAATATAGTAAGAAGAATTGGAGCCTAATAGCTGGTTCCTCCCAATTTATCTATTATGTTTTGGTACTATTCACATTTTAGTTTTTTCTATGATAAAAATTGTGTGTGTACTTTCATGCCAGTATAGGAAACCTCAATCCTTTTTTTTTTTTTCTCCTTTAAGAAGGTTTTCAGTGATTATACCTCAGGTATTTCTTGAGTGTCCTATTGTCTAGTAGGAGAAATATCTTCCTGAGCTCAGAATTAAAAGTTCTCCTAAATTATGAAGATCCCAAATCTTATATAAATAACCTTAGGCATGAGTCCTTAGGGAGAAGTTAATGACCATTGTTAAAGTACTTTTTTAGAAAATGTTGTGCTATATGTTCTTGATTTGGCATAAATGAATAGACTTTGGCAAGGGAGGAAATAAGTTAAAAGGCAGCTTACAAGAGCCTATTCCCTATAAAAGGTATAATTTTACACAGTACTCAAAGCTTGTTTTCTGACCATTTTAGTACAGAATTAGTACTTGGTGGTTACTAACATCAACTTGTGACATCTAGAACTAGGGCTGTTAGTGTTCAGTGGGCCACTTCTCTGATGTCAGATGCGTGCAGACCTGTACTCCACATGCAGTCCAACGGCAGTGCAGTGTGATAACTGAGCCGTCACATGGCAGAGGACATCCCCCTCAGAGTGCGCACAAGTGCCCTCTAGGGGAGCCAGAGGATACTGTTGTTCGATACCTGGGATTTGACTTTGTCAAACAGCTCTTTGTGCACCTATCTTTGTTTTGTCAAATGTAGATCAGTTAATAAACATGAGTAGCTTGAATTTTCATTTGTCTCCCTGTGTCTTTGTCCCAGCTGTTTGCACAGGTAATCCTGTACTAAATCTTTTCTGTTATGTTTTTGGTTAGAAAACAACCTCTACTTGTCAAACCAACACATACACAAGAAACCACTAATAGTAATAATAAACAGATCTTAATGTATTTTCCTAGATATTTTTTAAAATAGAATAGACAGTATCTATGTATACCATAATACTTCCTTAGCAAAAGTACAGCAACATAAAAATAAAATCTAAAGTCATTGATATGCAGATACGAAGTTTGAGAAGATTCGGGAAGTATGAAGCAGTTCTTTTCCTGTAGTCCACAGTTTTCTGTTGACGCTCTTAGCTATTTAAAAGTTGTTTCCAAGAAGCTAAATTTGAACATTGTTAGACTCTAACAGAAAAGGTCTTTTGATACTCTGTCTTCTTCACAATTTAATTTCTTTTTTTTTTATAATTTCCATTTTTATTTTAGATTCTGGGATATATGTGGAGGGTTGTTACCTGGATATATTCCATGAGGCTGAGGCTTAGAGTATGATTGATCCTGTTACCCAGATACAGAGTATAGCATCCAATACATAGTTTTTCAACCCTTTCCCCCCTCCATCCCTGCTGTAATAGCCCCCAGTTTCTATTGTTGCCATCTTTATGTCCTTGAGTAGCCAATGTTTACCTCCCACTTGTAAGTGAGAACATGCAGTATTTGGTTTTCTGTTTCTGTGTTAATTTGCTTAGGATAATGGCCTCTACCTACGTGCATGTTGCCATGAAGGACATGATTTCAGGGTTTTTTATGGCTGCATACTATTCCATGGTGTATATATTGATTTCAGGGTTTTTTATGGCTGCATACTATTCCATGGTGTATATATACCACATTTTCCTTATCCAGTCCACCGCTGATGGACACTTAGGTTGATTCCATGTCTTTGCTATTGTGAATAATGCTGCGATGAACATGAATGCATGCATCTTTTTGTAGAATGATGTATTTTCTTTTGGATGTATACCCAATAGTGGAATTACTGGGTTGAATGGTAGTTCTGATTTAATTTCTTTGAGAAATCTCCAAACTGCCTTCCAAAGGGGCTGAGCTAATTTACATTCCCACCAATGGTGTATGAGCATTCCCTTTTCTCCACAGCCTCACTAGTATCTGTTTTTTTGTTTGTTTGTTCATTATGAGGGAGAGTCTCGCTCTGTCACCCAGGCTTGAGTGCAGTCGTACAATCATGGCTTACTGCAACCTCAACCTCCTGTGCTCAGTCGATCCTCCCACCTCAACTTCCCAAGTAGCTGGAACTGCAGGTGTGTGCCACAACGTCCAGTTAATTTTTGTATTTTTTGCAGAGATAGGGACTCACCATGCTGCCCAGGCTGGTCTCAAATTCCTGGACTCAAGCGATTCTCCCGCCTTGGCCTCTGAACGTGCTGGGATTACAGACATGAGCCACTGCATCTGGCACATATTATTATTATTATTATACTTTAAGTTCTGCAGTACATGGCAAAACATGCAGGTTTGTTGCATAGGTATACACATGCCATGGTGGTTTGCTGCACCCATCAACCTGTCGTTTACTTTAGATATTTCTCCTAATGCTATCCCTCCCCTAGGCCCCCACCCCCCAACAGGCCCCGGTGTGTGATGGTCCCCTCCCTGTGTCCATGTGTTCTCATTGATCAACTCCACTTATAAGTGAGAACATGCAGTGTTTGGTTTTCTGTTCTTGTGTTAGTTTGCTGAGAATGATGGTTTCTAGCTTTATCCATGTCCCTGCAAAGGAAATGAACTCATCCTTTTTTATGGCTGCATAGTATTCCATGGTGTATATGTGCCACATTTTCTTTATCCAGTCTGTCATTGATGGGCATTTGGGTTGGTTCCAAGTCTTTGCTATTGTGAACAGTGCTGCAATAAACATACGTGTGCATGTGTCTTTATAGTAGAATGATTTATAATCCTTTGGGTATATATCCAATAATGGTATTGCTGGGTCAAATGGTATTTCTAGTTCTAGATTCTTGAGGAATTGCCACACTGTCTTCCACAATGGTTGAACTAATTTATACTCCCACCAACAGTGTAAAAGCATTTCTATTTCTCCACATTCTCTCCAGCATCTGTTGTTTCCTGACTTTTTAATGATTGCCATTCTAACTGGAGTGAGATGGTATCTCATTGTGGTTTTGATTTCCATTTTCTCTAATGACCAGTGATGATGAGTTTTTTTTCATATGTTTTTTGTTTGCATAAATGCCTTCTTTTGAGAAGTGTCTGTTCATATTCTTTGCCCACTTTTTGATGGGGTTGTTTGTTTTTTTCTTGTAAATTTTTTTAAGTTCTTTGTAGGGTCTGGATATTAGCCCTTTGTCAGACAGATAGATTGCAAAAATTTTCTCTCATTCTCTAGGTTGCCTGTTCTCTCTGATGGTAGTTTCTTTGGCTGTGCAGAAGCTCTTTAGTCTAATTAGGTCCCATTTGTCTGTTTTGACTTTTGCTGTCATTGCTTTTGGTGTTTTAGTCATGAAGTCTTTGCCCATGCCTATGTTCTAAGTGGTATTGCCTAGGTTTTCTTGTAGGGTTTTTATGGTTTTAGGTCTTACGTTTAAGTCTTTAATCCATCTTGGGTTAATTTTTGTTTGAGGTGTAAGGAAGGGATACAGTTTCAGCTTTCTGCATATGGCTAGCCAGTTTTCCCAGCACCATTTTATTAAATAGGGAATCCTTTCCCCATTGCTTGTTTTTGTCAGGTTTGTCAAAGATCAGATGGCTGTAGATGTGTGGTGTTATTTCTGAGGACTCTGTTCTGTTCCCTTGGTCTATATATCTGTTTTGGTACCAGTACCATGCTGTTTTGGTTACTGTAGTCTTGTAGTATAGTTTGAAGTCAGGTAGCGTGATGCCTCCAGTTTTGTTCTTTTTGCTTAGGATTGTCTTGGCTATGCAGGCTCTTCTTTGGTTCCATATGAAATTTAAAGTAGTTTTTTCCAATTCTGTGAAGAAAGTCAATGGTAGCTTGATGGGGATAGCATCAAATCTATAAATTACTTTGGGCAGTATGACCATTTTCACGGTATCAAGTCTTCCTATCCATGAGCATGGAATGTTTTTCCACTTGTTTGTGTCCTCTCATTTCCTTGAGCAGTGGTTTGCAGTTCTCCCTGAAGAGGTCCTCACATCCCTTGTAAGTTGGATTCCTAGGTATTTTATTCTTTTTGTAGCAATTGTGAATGGGAGTTCACTCATGATTTGGCTCTCTGTTTGTCTGTTATTGGTGTATAGCAATGCTTGTATTTTTGCACATTAATTTTGTATCCTGAGACTTTGCTGAAGTTGCTTATCAGCTTAAAGGAGATTTGGGGCTGAGACGATGGGGTTTTCTAAATATACAATCATGTCACCTGCAAACAAAGACAATTTGACTTCCTCTTTTCCTAATTGAATACCCTTTATTTCTTTCTCTTGCCTGATTGCTCTGACCAGAACTTCCAATACTATGTTGAATAAGAGTGGTGGGAAAGGGCATCCTTGTCTTGTGCCAGTTTTCAAAGGGAATGCTTCTAGTTTTTGCCCATTCAGTGTGATATTGGCTGTGGATTTGTCATAAATAGCTCTTATTATTTTGAGAAACGTTCCATCAATACCTAGTTTACTGAGAGTTTTTAACATGAAGGGCTGTTGAATTTTGTTGAAGGCCTTTTCTGCATCCATTGAGATAATCGTGGTTTTTGTCATTGGTTCTGTTTATGTGATGGATTACGTTTATTGATTTATGAATGTTGAACCAGCCTTGCATCCCAGGGATGAAGCCGCTTGATCACAGAGGATAAGCTTTTTGATGTGGTGTTGGATTCTGTTTGCCAGTATTTTATTGAGGATTTTAGCATCAGTGTTCATCAGGGATATTGGCCTGAAATTCTCTTTTTTTGTTGTGTCTTAGCCAGGTTTTGGTATCAGGATGATGCTGGCCTCATAAAATGAGTTAGGGAGGATTCCCTCTTTTTCTATTGTTTGGAATAGTTTCAGAAGGAATGGTACCAGCTCCTCTTTGTACCTCTGGTAGATTTCGGCTGTGAATCCATCTGGTCCTGGGCGTTTTTTTGGTTGGTAGGCTATTAATTGCTGCCTCAATTTCAGAACCTCTTATCAGTTTATTCAGGGATTTGACTTCTTCCTGGTTTAGTCTTGGGAGGGTGTATGTGTCCAGGAATTTATCCATTTCTTCTAGATTTTCTAATTTATTTTCATAGAGGTGTTTATAGTATTCTCTGATGGTAGTTTGTATTTCTGTGGGATCAGTGGTGATATCCCCTTTATCATTTTTTATTGCATCTATTTGATTCTTCTCTCTTTTCTTCTTTATTAGTCTTGCTAGCGGTCTATTAATTTTGTTGATCTTTTCAAAAAGCCAGCTCCTGGATTCATTGATTTTTTGAAATCTCCTTCAGTTCTCCTTCAGTCTCTGTCTCCTTCAGTTCTGCTCTGATCTTAGTAATTTCTTGTCTTCTGCTAGCTTTTGAATTTGTTTGCTATTGCTTCTCTAGTTCTTTTAATTGTGATTTAGGGTGTTGATTTTAGATCTTTCCTGCTTCCTCTTGTGGGCATTTAGTGCTATAAATTTCCCTCTACACACTACTTTAAATGTGTCCCAGAGATTGTGGTATGCTGTGTTTGTCTCACTGGTTTCAAAGAACATCTTTATTTCTGTCTTAATTTTGTTATTTACCCAGTAGTCATTCAGGAGCAAGTTGCTCAGTTTCCATGTAGTTGTGCAGTTTTGAGTGAGTTTCTTATTCCTGAGTTCTAATTTGATTGCACTGTGGTCTGAGAGACTGTTATAGTTTCCTTTCTTTTGCATTTGCTGAGAACTGTTTTACTTCCAATTATGTGGTCAATTTTAGAATAAGTGTGATGTGGTGCTGAGAAGAATATATATTCTGTTGATTTGGGGTGGAGAGTTCTGTAGATGTCTATTAGGTCTGCTTGGTGCAGAGCTGAGTTCAAGTCCTGGATATCCTTGTTAATTTTCTGTTTCATTGATCTGTCTAATATTGACAGTGGGGTGTTAAAGTCTCCCACTATTATTCTGTGGGAGTCTAAGTCTTTTTGTAGGTCTCTAAGACTTGCTTTATGAATCTGACTGCTCCTGTATTGGGTGCATAGTTAGCTCTTCTTGTTGCATTGATCCTTTTACCATTATGTAATTCCCTTCTTTGTCTCTTTTGATCTTTGTTGATTTAAAGTCCGTTTTATCAAAGACTAGGATTGCAACCCCTGCTTTTTTTTTTTTTTTTTTTTTTTTTTTTTTTGCTTTCCATTTGCTTGGTAAATATTCCTCAATCCCTTTATTTTGAGCCTATGTGTATCTTTGCATGTGAGATGGGTCTCCTGAATACAGCACGCCGATGGGTCTTGACTCTTTATGCAATTTGCCAGTCTGTGTCTTTTAATTGGGGCATTCAGCCCATTTACATTTAAGGTTAAAATTGTTATGTGTCAATTTGATCCTGCTATTATGGTGCTAGCTGGTTATTTTGCCTGTTAGTTGATGCAGTTTCTTCATAGTGATAATGGCCTTTACAGTTTCGTATGTTTTTGCAGAGGCTGGTAGTAGTTTTTCCTTTCCATGTTTAGTATTTCCTTCAGGAGCTCTTGTAAGGCAGGCCTGGTGGTGACAAAATCTCTCAGCATTTGCTTGTCTATAAAGGATTTTATTTCTCCTTTGCTAATGAAGCTTAGTTTGGCTGAATATGAAATTCTGGGTTGAAAATTATTTTCTTTAAGAATGTTGAATATTGGCCCCCACTCTCTTTTGTCTTGTAGGGTTTCTGCTGAGAGATCCACTGTTAGTCTGATGGGCTTCCCTTTGTGGGTAACCCAAACTTTCTCTCTGGCTGCCCTTAACATTTTTTCCTTCATTTCAACCTTGGTGAATCTGATGATTATGTGTCTTGGGCTTGCTCTTCTCAAGGAGTATCTTTGTGGTGTTCTCTGTATTTCCTGAATTTGAATGTTGGCCTGCCTTGCTAGGTTGGGGAAGTTCTCCTGGATAATATGCTGAACAGTGTTTCCAACTTGGTTCCATTCTCCCTGTCGCTTTCAGGTAAACCAATCAAATGTAGATTTGGTCTTTTCACATAGTCCCATATTTCTCAGAGGCTTTGTTCGTTTCTTTTCCCTCTTTTTCTCTAATCTTGTCTTCTCGCTTTATTTCATTGAGTTGATCTTCAATCTCTGATATCCTTTCTTCTGCTTGATCGATTCAGCTATTGATACTTGTGTATGCTTCTCGAAGTTCTTGTGCTGTGTTTTTCACCTCCATCAGGTCATTTATGTTCTTCTCTTGTTATTCTAATTAGCAATTCATCTAACCTTTTCTCAAGGTTCTTAGTGTCCTTGCATTGGGTTAGAACATGCTCCTTTAGCTCGGAGGAGTTTGTTATTATCCACCTTCTGAAGCCTACATCTGTCAATTCATCAAACTCACTCTCCGTCCAGTTTTGTTCCCTTGCTGGCAAGAAGTTGTGATCCTTTGTAGGAGAATAGGCATTCTGGTTTTTGGAGTTTTCAGCCTTTTTGCACTGGTTTCTCCCCATCTTCGTGGATTTATCTACCTTTGATCTTTGAAGTCGGTGACCTTCGGAGGAGGTCTCTGAGTGGACATCCTTTTTGTTGATGTTGATACTATTCCTTTCTGTTTGTTAGTTTTCCTTATAACAGTCAGTCAGACCCCTCTGCTTCAGGTCTACTGGAGTTTGTTGGAGGTCCACTCCAGACCCTGTTTGCCTGGGTATCACCAGCAGAGGCTGCAGAACAGCAAAGATTGCTGTCTGTTCCTTCCTCTGGAAGCTTTGTCCCAAAGGGGCACCTGCCAGGTGCCAGCCAGAGCTCTCCTGTATGAGGTGATAGATGCATGGTCGGCCCCTACTGGGAGGTGTCTCCCAGTCAGGATACACGGGGGTCAGGGACCCACTTGAGGAGGCAGTCTGTCCCTTATCAGAGTTTGAACACTGTACTGGAAGATCCGCTGCTCTCTTCAGAGCTGCCAGGCAGGGACATTTATGTCTGCTGAAGCTGCACCCCTAACCAACCCTTCCCCCAGGTGCTCTGTCCCAGGAAGGTGGGGATTTTATCTGTAAGTCCCTGACGGGCTGCTGCCTTTTTTTCAGAGATGCCCTGCCCAGAGAGGAGGGAATCTAGAGAGGCGGTCTGGCTGCAGCGGCCTTGCTGAGCTGTGGTGGGCTCCACCCAGTTCAAACTTCCCAGCAGCTTTGTTTACACTGTGAGGGTAAAACCGCCTTACCAAAGCCTCAGCAATGGCGGATGCCCCTCCCCCCCACCAAGCTCGACCGTCCCAGGTCAATCTCAGACTGCTGTGCTGGCAGCAAGAATTTCAAGCCTTTTCTTAGCTTGCAGGGCTCTTTGGGGGTGGGACCCACCGAGACAGACCACTTGGCTCCCTGGCTTCAGCCCGCTTTCCAGAGGAGTGAGCTGTTCTGTCTCACTGGTGTTCCAGGTGCCACTGGGGTATTGAAAAAAAAAAAAAAAAAAAAAAAAAAAAACTCCTGCAGCTAGCTCGGTGTCTGCCCAAATGGCCACCCAGTTTTGTGCTGGAAACCCAGGGCCCTGGTGGCATAGGCACCAGAGGGAATCTCCTGATCTGTGGGTTGTGAAGAGCATGGGAAAAGCATAGTATCTGGGCCAGAGTGCACGGTACAGTCCCTAATGGCTTCCCTTGGCTAGGAGAGGGAGTTCCCCAACCCCTTGGGCTTCCCGGGTAAGGCAACGCCCTACCCTGCTTGAGCTCACCCTCATTGGCCTGTGCCTAACTGTTCAGCCAGTCCCAATGAGATGAACCAGGTACCTCAGTTGGAAATGTGGAAATCACCCGCCTTCTGCATTGATCTCACTGGGAGCTATAGACCAGAGCTGTTCCTATTCAGCCATCTTGCCCAGGGATTCCACATATCTTATTTTTTGACTTTTTAATGATAGCCATTCTGACTGGTATGAGATGTTATATTCACAGTGGTTTTGATTTGCATTTCTCTTATGATTAGTGATGTTGAGCATTTTTTCATGTTTGTTGTCCACTTGTATGTTTTCTTTTGAGAAGTGTTTGTTCATGTGTTTTGACCATTTTTAAATGGGTTTATTAAGTTTTTGCCCATTCAGTTGTTTAAGTTCCTTATAGATCCTGGATATTAGACCTTTGTCAGATGCATACTTTGCAGATAATTTTCTCACATTATATAGGTTGTCTATTTACTATCGAGGGCTTAGTCATAAATTCTTTCCCAAGGCCCATGTCCAAAATAATGTTTCCTAGGTTTCTTCTAGGATTCTTACAGTTTGAGGTCTTATATTTAAATCATTAATCCATCTTTGATTTTTATATATGGTGAAAGGTAAGGGTCCAGTTTCATTCTTCTGCATATGGCTGGCCAGCTATCCCAACACCATTTATTGAATAGGGAGTCCTTTTCTCACTGCTTATTTTTGTTGACTTTGTCAAAGATCAAATGGCTGTAGGTGTGTAGCTTTATTTCTGGATTCGGTATTCTGTTTCACTGATCTGTGTTTTTGTACCAGTGCAATGCTGTTTTGGTTACTGTAGCTTTGTAGTGTAGTTTGAAGTCAGGTAATGAGATGCCTCCAGCTTTTCTCTTTTTGCTTAGGATTGCTTTGGCTATTTAGGCTCCTTTTTGGTTCCGTATGAATTTTAGAATGCTTTTTTTCTAGTTCTGTGAAAAATGATATTGGTAGTTTGATAGGAATAGTGTTCACTCTGTACATTGTTTGGGGCAGTATGGCCACTGTAATGATATTGAGTATTCCTATCCATTATCATAAAATATTTTTCCATTTGTATCATCTGTGATTTATTTCAGCAGTGTTTCACAGTTCTTCTTGTAGCTGTCTTTCACCTCCCTGATTAGATGTATTCCTAGGTATTGTGTGTGTGTTTGTGTGGCTGTTGTAAGTGGAATTGTGTGCTTGATTCTGCTTTCAGCTTGAATGTTATTGCTGTATAGAAATGCTACTGATTTTTATATCCTGAAACTTACTGAAGTCGTTTATCATTTCCAGGACCCTTTTGGCAGAGTCTAGGGTTTTCTAGGTAAACAATCATATCATCAACAAAGAGAAATAGTTTAGCTTATTTTCCTATTTGGATGCCTTTTGTTTCTTTCTCTTGCCTGATTGCTCTGGCAAAATCTTCCAGTACTGTTTTGAATAGGAGTGATAAAAATGGGCATCTTTGTCTTGTTCCTGTTCTCAATGGAAATGCTTCCTATATTTGCCTGTTCACTATGATGTTGATTGTGGATTTGTCATAGATGGCTCTCATTATTTTGAGATAATTTCCTGTGATGCCTAGTATCTTGAGACATTTTATCAGGAAGGGATGTTGGATTTTATCAAAAGCCTTTTCTGCATGTATTGAGATGATCATGTGATTTTTTTTTTTTTTTTTTTTTTTTTTGAGACAGAGTCTCACACTATCACTCAGGCTGGAGTGCAGTGGTGCAATCTCGGTTCACTGCAACTTCCACCTCTAGAGTTCAAATGATTTTCCTGCTCAGCCTCCTGAGTAGCTGGGATTACAGGTGTGTGCCACCACGCCCAGCTAATTTTTGTAATTTTAGTAGAGACAGGGTTTCACCATGTTGCCCAAGATGGTTTCAAACTCCTGACCTCAGGTGATCCACCTGCCTCAGCTTCCCAAAGTGCTGGGATTACAGGCATGAGCCACCCTACCCAGCCTGATTTTTGTTTTTAATTCAATTCTGTTTATATGGTGAATCACATTTGTTGATTTGCATATGTTTAACCAACCTTGCATTCCAAGAATGAAGCCTACTTGATTATAGTGAATTAGCTTTTTGATGTGCTGTTGGATTCAGTTTATTAGTATTTTGTTCAGGATTTTTGTTTCTTTGTTCATAGGGATTACTGGCCTTTAGTTTTCTTTTTTCGTTGTGTCTTTGCCCAGTTTTGGGATTGGAATGATGCCAAAACTGGCTTCATACAATGAGTTAGGGAGAAGTCCTTCCTTCTCAGTTTTTTTGAACAGTTTCAGTAGAATTGGTACCAACTCTTCTTTGTACATCTGGTAGAATTTGGCTGTGAATTCTTCTGGTCTGGGCCTTTTTTTGGTGGTTTTTTATTACTGATTCAATTTTGGAACTCACTGTTAGTCTATTCAGGCTTTCGATTTCTTCTTGATTTAATCTTGGGAAATTATGTGTTTCCGGGAATTTATCCATTTCCTCTAGGTTTCTAGTTTTTGTGCATAGAGGTGTTCATAATAATCTCTGAGGATCTTTTGTATTTCTCTCAGTTATAATGTCACCTCTGTCCTTTCTGACTAGGCTTACTTGGATCTTCTTTTCTTTGTTAATTTAGCTAGCAGTCTATCAGTCTTGTTTATTTTTTTCAAAGAACCAACTTTTGGTTTCATTGATTCTTTGTATGGATTTTGGGATCTCAATTTCATTCAGTGCTGCTCTGACTTATTTATTTTCTTTGCTGGCTTTGGGATTAGTTTGTTCTTTTCCTGTTTCCTCTATGTGTGATGTTAGATCATTAATTTAAGATCTTTCTAACTTTTTGAGGTAGGTGTTTACTGCTATAAACTTTCCTCTTAAATACTGCTTTTGCTGTATCCCAGAGATTTTGATATATTGTTTCTGCTTTCGTTAATTTCAAAGAATTTTTTTATTTCTACCTTAATTCCATTGTTTACCCAAAAGTGATTCAGGAGCAAGTTGTTTATTTTCCATGGACTTATGTGGTTCTGAGCAATCTTCTGGATACTGATTTCTATTTTTATTCCACTGTGGTCTGAGAGTATGGTTGCTATGATTTTGATTTTTTTTTTAATTTCTTAAAACTTACTTTATGACCAAGCATGTGGTCAATCTTGGAGTCTGTTCTGTGTGCAGATGAGAGGAAGGTATATTCTGTGGTTGATGGGTGGAATATTCTGTAGATGTCTATTAGGCCCAATTGGTCAAGTGTTTAAGTCTAGAATTTCTTTGTTGTTTTCTGCCTCAGTGATCTCTCTAATGCTGTCAATGTGGTGTTGAAGTCCCCCACTACTATTGTGTGGCTAAGTCTTTTTGTAGGTCTAGAAGTACCTGTTTTATGAATCTGGTTGCTCTATTGTTGGCTGTGTATATATTTAGGGTAGTTAAGTCTTCTTGTTGAATTAACTCTTTATTATTATGCAATGCCCTTCTTTGTCCTTTTTTTTTACTGTTGTTGGTTAAAAGTGTGTTTTATCTGATATATGAATAGCAACCCCTATCCATTTTTTGTTTTCTGTTTGCATGGTAAATCTTTTTCCAACCCTTTACTTTGAGCCTATGGATGTCATTAATGTGTGGCAATGGTCAGTTGAAGGTAGCAAATGGATGGCTCTTGTTTTTTAATCCAACTTGCCACCCTGTGCCTTTGAAGTGAGGTGTTTAGACCATTTACATTCAAGGTTAATATTGATATGCAAGGTTTTGATCCTATCATGAGATTGTTAGCTGGTTGTTTTGTAATTTCTGTGGTGTGGTTGCTTTATAGGATCTGTGGGCTATGTTCTTAAAAGTGTGTTTCTGTGATAGCAGATATCATTCTATCGTTTCCGTGTTTTGAACTCCTTTAAGAATCTTTTGTACAACTGATCTGGTGGTAACATATTCCCTTAGCTCTTGCTTATCTAGAAAATATTTTCTTTCTCCTTTGCTTATGAAGCTTAATTTGGAGGGATATGACATTCTTGGCTGGAATTTCTTGCCTTTAAAAATGCCAAAAAAAGACTTCCAATCTCCCCTGGCACATAAGGTTTCTGCTGAGAAGTCCATTGTTAGCCTGATGCATTCCCTTTGTACACAATCCGACCTTTTTCTCTAGCTGCCTTTAAGATGTTTTCTGCTGGGTGCAGTGGCTCACACCTGTAATCCCAGCACTTTGGGAGGCCAAGGTCAGCAGATCACTTGAGGTCAGGAGTTCAAGACCAACCTGACCAACATGGCAAAACCCGGTCTCTACTAAAAATATAAAAATTAGCTGGCCGTGGTGGTGTGCACCTGTAGTCACAGCTACTCAGGAAGCTGAGGCTTAAGAATCATTTGAGCCCAGGAGGAAGAGGCTGCAGTGAGCCAAGATAATGCCACTGCACTCCAGCCTGGGTGACAGAGTGAGACTCCATCTTGAAAAAAAAAAAAGTATTTTCTTTAATATTGACCTTGGACAGTCTGGTGGCTATATACCTTGGTGATGCTCATTTTGTATAGTATCTTGCAGGTGTTCTCTGGATTTCTTGTATCTGGATGTCTACCTCTAGCAAGATTAAGGAAACTTTCTTGAATTATTCCCTCAAATATGTTTTCCAGGTTGTTCACTTTTTTCCTTCTCAGGAATGCCAGTAATTCATAGGTTTGGTTGTTTTACATAATCCCATATTTCTCAAAGCCTTTGTTCACCTTTAAAAATTATTTTTTCCTTATTTTTATGTAACTGAGTTAGCTCAAAAGATCGGTCTTCAAGCTCTGAAATTCTTTCTTCTGCTCGGTCCAGACTATTGATAAAGCTTTCAGTTGTATTTTGAAATTCCCTGAGTGAGTTTTTCAACTTCAGAAGCTCTAATTGATTTCTTTATAATATGTTTATCTCTTGCTTCATTTCCTGGATTTCTTTAGAAGTTTTGTGTTGTTGATTTTTAACCCTGACTTGGATCTCATTATCTCCCTTGTAATCCATGCTTTGAATTATGTATCTGTTCTTTCTGAGTTTCTATTTTGGCTATAGACCATTGCTGGAGAGCAAGTTTGATCCTTTGGTGGTGTCACTATATTGAGATTTTTTCATGGTGCCAGAATTCTCGCACTGATTCCTTCTCATCTGGAGACGCTGGCATTTTAATTTTATAGTATTTTCATATGGGTAGGATTATTTATTTTTCCTTCTTTCCCTATAATATTATTGGTTTTTTTTCTTTCCCTTTCCCTTTTCCCCCCTCTCTAGGGAGTGTGACTATAAAGAATGCTGGGTAGGGTCTTTTGGCTTTGCTTCTATAACCCTATTCACTTCTGTCAGCAGGTTTTATATTGGGCCATGCAGTTCAACCTACAAGCCAGTAGATGGTGCTAATAGGTAAGAGCCTGCTCTGGCCAATGTGACTGAGTATATACTTGATCCTTGTTTATGGGGAAAAGCTCTGTTACCTCAGGCAATGAGCTGATTCATGGGGTGCATAGTGGTCTGAGCTCCCTGCTCAGACACAGGGAGGTAGGGGCCAAAATGGACAGAGCTGGACTGGGCAGGTCCAACTGCAGGTCCCCTGATGGCAGGTACAAGTACCAGCACCGAGGGAGAATGCAGTGGGTAGCCACGTACCAAGCACCCAGAGATGCTTGGGAAATTTCCTCGACCCCAGGTTCCCTGCAAAGGGATGGGGGCAGCTTAAACTAATCCAGTAGAGTGGCTGCTCCAAATGCCTGGAGCTCTATCTAGGCATGGAGCCCCACTGCACCAGGATCTATGCACAGGAAGGGTGAGGTGCTCAGGCTGCTGTTGCAGGCGAGCGAGTGCTCTGAATGCCTGGAGATCTGCCTGAGCATGGAGGAGAGAGGGCCCCCTGTACCAAGACCTCTGCGCAGGAGGGTTTGGGTGACTCAGACTGCTGATCAAGGAAAATGGGTGCTCCGAATGCCTGATGATCTGCCTGGTCATGGAGCAGAGAGGGCCTTGCTGCACCATGATCTATGTCTTGGAATGGGGAGGGGCAGCGGCTCAGGCTGCTGAACCAGATGAGCAAGTGCACCTAATGCCTAGAGATCTGCCGGGATGCAAAATGGAGAGGGCCTTCCCACACCCAGATCTCTGCACAGGAAAGGTAGGGCACTCAGGCTGCTAGTCCATGTGAGCAGGTGCTCCAAATGCCTGGAGATCTGCCTAGAGGTGGAGTGGAGAAGGCACCCTTGCACCACAATCTATACACAGGAAAGGTAGGACAACTCAGGCTGCTGATCCAAGGAAGGGGGTGCTCCAGATACCTGGAGATCTGCCTGGGTGTGGAGCAGAGAGAGCCACGCTGTACCACAATCTATGTCCATGAAGGGTGAGGCAGCTCAGGCTGCTGGTCCAGACAAGCAAGTGCTCCAAATGCCTGGATTTCTGCCTGAGGGTGGAGCAGAGAGGGTTCTGCTGCACCACAATCTCAGGGGAGCAGGCTGGGTCACCCTGCAATGACATATGCAGACTAGTTCCAGGTCACCAAGCTAGCCCTGGCTGCAAGTCTCATCACACAGGAGTAACTGCAGCTGTAGCAGCTCTCCTCCCACCTCAGGCCTGCAAAGGGGGAAAGCACAATCCCTGCACCTACTACTGAGGCTTTGTGCAGTTCTGGCTATGGAGACCCCTACCCTAAGCCAGAGCAGGTGCTCCAATTGCTGACCCAAGACTAAAATGTTTGTGTGGCCACACGGCTAGGTCACCAAAGAATGCCTGGATTAAAAATGGCACCCTGCTTTCAGTCCTGAGTCTGGGAAAACGTTTGCAGCTTTTCTCTGTGTCTTTTCCTCACAGTGTTTCCAAGCCACTTCCCCAAGTTAGCTCCAGAGCTTGTGAGAAACCAAGTGCTCTCCCTCAGCCTGGGTTGCTTGGATCCCAGGTGGAAAGGTGAGTCATAGAGGGAAGCTGTCTGCCTCTCCCATGTACTGGGGCTTCACTCGTTTTTATCAGCTGCATGCCATCACTGGGGCTGTTTGTCCACATTCTCCTCCCTGGCATCTGGGGTGTCCTTCACAATTCTAGTGGATTCCCATTTTCCTTTTTGGATAAAAACCCACAAAGATGATCTTTACACACTATCTTGCTATTTCCAAGGAGCCAAGGCACACTGAAAGACTCTAATCTGCCATCTTGGAAAAAAAAGAAACTATGTTTTAAAAAAACTCTGTATCCATTTAGAATTATGACCATCTTGTGAGAAATGAAGCTTGAAACTCTACTTTGATATGAAATTTAGTGCTATTCTCATCATCTTTAATTGTGTTTTCTTTCACAAATGACCACTAGTAGATGTGTTTAAGTCCAAAAACCTTCTGATGAGGTTTAAGATTTGGGGCTTTAAGCATCCTGTTGACTTCCATTGTTAGTTTCACTATATTAAATTTGAGTTAGGCTAATAGTAAGTTTTATTTTTCTGTTTTTCATTAGTTTTTATGAGTTAAGGGCCAAAATGCCACAAAATTTTCAAATGAGCAAATGTTACTGTGCAAATTCGGAAAAGATGCCGAAATAGAACTGTTGGCTGGCAGGTCATGTTGCCAGCAATAGCATGAAGTATTTTGTTCTTTAGTTTAAGAAGTTATGAAGAAAGCACCCCAAAGGTGTTATGAGATGATGAAAAATACAGAAAACCCAAATATGTAAAAATCAAAGTATTGTTTCACAAAATTTGATTGTCTTGCCTTCTCAGAAAAATCACTAAGTTGTTCAAAAGCAAGATTTTCACATCACATTCAAACATTATGATAGGCCAGAAAATGCTATGGAGTATTTTAATTTCATATAATGCACTACCACCTCTATGGCTGTTTTTACCATCTCTCAAACAATCTCTAGGTCTATCCAGTAATATGAAGAGTTGGTACCAGGCTTCATGTTCCATCCAGATCTACATATATATAAATTTAACGGTACTCAGGATTCATATTGCACAATGTTCTTCAGCCACCATATGTAGCTCTTGCAAATACCATTCCCGTATACGAATACCTGTGGAATTACAAATTAAGGCATTAAAAGAAGCAAAAAATGGGTGCTCAGCACCACTGGAAAATATATTTCATTATGCACAAATCTTGCATTCATGCTATCTGAGAGGTTTTGACAAGTTACCTTTCCTCTTACCTTAATGTTGCTGTCCCAGTCTTTCCTGCCCTCCAAAGCAGTGTCTGTGTCTAATCTCAGCAGCAGCATGACCCACAAACTTTATAGCATTTGGGCACAGTCATCTTTTGTTTTGAAGGTAAAGGGTAAAAGACGTGGTGAAGCATTCCCTGAGACCTGAATGTGGTTAATGATGAGAGTGAATCTTTAGGGTTATGGTTCCTGCTGTTTCAGAGCTGAGCTCCAGATCAAGGGCCCACGTGTTTTTGTTTTTTTGGTTTTTTTGTTGTTTTTTTTTTCTTCCTCTTCTGAGATGGAGTCTCGCTCTATCATCCAGGCTTGAATGCAGTGGTACAATCTTGGCTCACTACAACCTCCGCCTCCTGGGTTCGAACAATTCTTCCACCTCAACCTCCCGAGTAGCTGGGACTACAGGCATGCACCACCACACCCAGCTAATTTTTTTATTTTCAGTAGAGACAGGGTTTCACCATGTTGACCAGGCTGTTCTTAAACTCCAGACCTCAGTTGATCCACCCACTTTGGCCTCTCAAAGTGCTGGAATTATAGGTGTGAGCCACTGCACCCAGCCCAGGCCCATGTGTTCTTGAACAAATGTAGGTTTCTGTGTGTGCCTGTCCTATGCAGAGCCCTCTAAAGCCCAGGGCTCAGAACAGTGGCCCCTCTTTCTAGGTGCAAGGGTAGCACTGCAGGCTTTCACAGGATTCCTGTGGCTACCTGGTCGGGGCTATTCAGGATGATCCATGGGAGTTAGCATAGCACCACTCTAAAGTCAGATGTTGAAAGACAAAGATCAAAGAGAGTTGAGCAAGTGAGCAAGTTGGAGATAATCACAAGCTTCTTAAGAGAACACTGTTTTTTCCACACTGGGAGTATTCTCATAGAGCCACAAATAGCGCTCCACAGATGGAAAGCCTCCGAATGCTCCCAGCTGACCATGTTTGCCACTTCATGAATGTTGCAACATCACACAAGAGGATATCTATTTCCCCAAGCCCTGTGCAGACCAATTTTGATAATATTATTGTCTGAATTAAGTTTCAGTTTCTCTCATTCATTTATTCAACTTATACTTTGTTTTACTATTGGTATTCTGGCCTCCTCCACCTCTGTTCCAAATAGTAAGACACTTTGCTTTAGGGGAAGATACTGAGAATGCCAGCACTTCCCCAGTTTCATCAAAGAGAAGAGCACTTAACACTTAGCCCCTAAACACCTTCATTTCCTTCTCCTCTGCTGTTTTGGACGTGGCCAAGCTTTACTCATGTCCAAAAAGATGAAAGGAGAATGGGGAGACCAAAAGTAGTAGTAATTAGTACTGAGCCTTTGCCAAGTCGAGTGGCTGGGGTATTCCTTCAGCACTTACTTCCTCTGTATCTCTGTTTTTAGCCACGCTTCACTCAAGACCCAAATCCTGCTGGTTTTTTTTTTTTTTTAATCATAAGAAAGGATTTAAATATAAAATTTTACACACTAAACACACTCAAAAGTAAATATTCAATCTCTGGATGGAGACAGATTGTCTAGATGACTAATAGAGTCTATCAGTTGTTCTCTAAGTTATTTCCCTCCTTTTAATCTTTGAAAGTCTCTCATCATCTAGCCTGTTCATGGTGCTCAGAGTTGAAACAGCCGTAGTGCAACCAAGAGGCTTCCCTCCATCAACACACTGAGGCTGGCATAACAGAGAGATGGAAAGAGCCCAGTTCTCCAAGGACATTGCTGAATCTTTGCACCAACTCTGATAGCACTGCCTCCAGACTCTATTTCATGAGGTTAATAAACCTCTTTGATGTAAGCCACTTGCAATCAAGCAACAGGTCTATGCATTTTAACTACACATGGCCCACACTTTGAGAAATCTTGTCGTGAATACTGGTGTCCTCAGAGCTCTGTTCTAGACCCTCTTCTCCCCTTACACAATACTCTCTCTATATGTGATCTCACTCGCTCCCTTGGCTTGGAATATTATCCATTCTGAAGACTCCTAAATCTGTTTATAGGCCAGAATCTTCTTCTGAACTTCTAAAAAATGTAAGAAACTCTAACAGACGTCACCACTTGTCTATTAGTCTCCCTGCACCTCAACATATCCAAAACTGAACTAATAATCTGCTCCCTGGAACCTGTTTATCCCCCACACTTTCCTATCTCAATAAATGGCACCACGGTCAACTCAATTGCTCGAGCTAGAAAGCCAGGAATCATCGCCTTCTCCTTTTCCCTCATCCCAGTATCCAGTCAATCACCAAGTCCTGTCATGTCTTCTCTCGATCCCCACTGCTGCTCCTCAGTCAGGGCCATCGTTGGGTCCCATGACGACCACTGCCACAGACTTTTACCTGGTTTCCCTGGCCCTTCCAATTGCTTCCCTATATTGCAGTCAGAATGATCTTTCTGATATGTAGATCTAGTCAGATCTCTTCTCTGTTTCACACTGCTGCCTCGCTCACTGGACTAGAAGAGTAACTCCTGCTATGAACTCCCACTGCTTCTGGTGAGTCTCTTAATGTGAGTCATTGTCGCTGCATGGTGGCTCACACCTGTAATCCCAGCACTTTGGGAGGCTGAAGCAGGAGGATCGCTTGAACTCAGGAGTACAAGACCAGCCTGGACAACATAGCAAGGCCTCATGTATACTAAAAGTCAAAAAAAGTAGCTGGGCATGGTGCTGCACACCTGTAGTCCCATCTACTCGGGAGTCTGAGGCAGAAGGATCGCTTGAGTCCAGGAGGTCAAGGCTGCAGTGAGCTATGCATGCAGCCTGCACTGCCACTGCCACTGCACTGCAGCCTGGGTAACAGAGTGAGCTACTGTCTCAAAGGAAAAAGAATCAATTATGCTTTTATTGAACTTTTTTATTGTCTGTTTTCTCATTGGTCTCTAAGTTGTGTTGAGTATAGGAACTGAGGTATATCCCCACACCTAGCAATAGTGCCTGGCACACAGTAGACAACAAATGTGAAGTTGAGTGAATAGATGAATTTATAACAATATTTTGTAAGCTAGGGGTTTTGACCCACCAGGATCATGAAATCAATCTAGTGGATTATAATCAGCTTTAATTTAAACAAGAAAAAGAAATAGAAGAGAATAGCAAATAATAAGAGTATTATTTCATGAAATTTTTTATTACAAAATTTGTAAAATATATTTCTTATAATGAGTGGCAGTAAAACTAAAATGAAAGCCACTGGGTTGTAATAAGCAAGTACTTTTTTCTGTAGTAAGAAAAAGCAGATTTTTTTATTTTTAAAAAAATCGGAAAACCTTGTGACTGAAAAAGACTCCTGCCTTGAGGGATTTTTACATTCACAGATTTCAAGGCCTTAAACTCAAGGGAAAAAAGTGTCTAGAGTTTTAGGTTTCTGTGAGTAGATGACAGAGGAATTAAAAATCCATCACAGATCCTGCCTGGTAACTATTGCCATAGACCAATGAAGCCTAAAAGTGCTGTTGAATTCTATTTCCTCTGAAGATATATCTTAAACTTTTTTGTCCCATGGCTGATGACAAAAGTGCAAGTCCAGTGTTAAAAGTATGAATTCTTTGCTGTTGAGGGTGGTCACTGATTTGCGTCTTGGAGAATTTAATTGGCTGTTTCTCCCAACCTTCTCTCTTGAAGAAAAGAGCCCTGAGCCAATAAGGAGCTACTGTTCTGTGTCCATAGCAACAAAATAAACAAACTTTGGCCTGCCATCTCCCAAGGGCAAACCTCACAACTCAGGCCCAAGTCACGGGAATCTGAATGGTGGGGTGACCTTCTCCTCTAGTTTAATTTCATTGCAATACTGAGAAACTTCAACTGTTTTGTCTTTAGAAGGGAAATTCATGTTTGCGCCAGGCCAGCCTTTGTAAAAGCCTTTGATTGGATTCACTAGAAGTCTGTCTTCCCGCAGTACATATATTGTGAATTTTCTGCTTTGGCATTTCAACCACTTGGAATGGCCACTAAAGTCTTGAGTTCTGGAACCTCTGGATTTGATCTAAAGTAAATTCTGATTCTGTGTTGATGGGGAACCATTTCTCTCTAACACTGTGGTTTCTTTAAGATGTTTGACTTGGGCCACATGAGAATAACAGATAGTTGGGCAGTCCAAGGTAAGCTCTTTGGAAAAGATGTTTTATATTATTTTTTCTACTGATTATTAATACTAACCAGTAACTTCTCTGAAGCCTCTGCCGGCTCACTGGTGACTATTGTTAGGGCAAGCCTCAGGTGAAATCATCAGGTAGAAGTGCAGGAAAGGAAAAAAAGGTGGAGAAAATATCCTTACACACACTCACACACCCCTCTATAATTAGAGCTATACGATGTCAAGCCACTGTAAATGCAGATCTATCTGTGATGACATGGAAATATCTACTAGATATCCTGTTACACAAGAAGAACAAGATGAAACATTGTGTGCAAAGTATGCTCTCATTTATGCAAATCATTTTAAAAATCTATTATGCTTATCTACAGGTTAAGTTCTATATGCAAAACATTTAAGGTTATATGCACTCACAACATTTCTGGAAGGATGCCCCCAAAATCTGTTAGAAGTATTTCCCACTTAAGAAGCTATGAGAAGTCAAGGGCTGATTTTAGCTACTGAAATATTAAAATACTGCCATATAGGCCGGGCACGGTAGCTCACACCTGTAATCCCAGCACTTTGGGAGGCCGAGGTGGGTGGATCACCTGAAGTCAGGAGTTTGAGACCAGCCTGGCCAATATGGTGAAACCCCATCTTTACAAAAATACAAAAATTAGCCAGGCGTGGTGGCGGGTGCCTGTAATTCCAGCTACTGGGGAAGCTGAGGCAGGAGAATCGCTTGAACCTCAGAGGTAGAGGTTGCAGTGAGCCAAGACCACACCATTGCACTCCAGCCTAGGCAACAAGAGCAAAACTCTGTCTCAAAATAATAATAATAATAATAATAAATAAAATACTGCCATATTGATTGGTAGATGACCATTGTCCAAGCCCCTTGCATGTCCTCCTTGCCACCTTGGTTGTCCCAACTCCTCCCCTGGCACCCCCAGACCACCTCATGATTCAGCAACTAAGGGGTTAATGTCTGGCAGGGAGGTGGGAGTGAGATCCCCCAGGACCCTGTTCCAACCCTGGTTGATTATTCAATAGCCTCGTCTTACTGGTTGTTAAATATTTTGAGTATCACTCCCATGGGTGTTCAAAGAGAAAGGCCTTTATTTTTATTTTATTTATTTATTTTTTTTTAAAGACAGGGTCTTGTGCTGTCACCCAGGCTGAAATGCAGTGGTGTGGTCATAGCTCACTGCAACCTCAAACTCCTGGCCTCAAGTGATCCTCCCGCACCACCTGCCAAGTAGCTGGGACTACAGGCACACTCCACCATACTAGGCTATTTTTTAAATTTTTTGTAGATACAGAGTCTCGATATGTTTCTCAGGCTGGTCTCAAACTCCTAGCCTCAAGCGACTCTCCCACCTCAGTCTCTCAAAGTGTTGGGATTACAGACAAGTGCCACCACACCTGTGAGGCCTTCTTTTTTTTTTTCTTAAGAGCAAAAGAATATATACCAAAGACATTGTTTATCATGGGAAAGAAGAAAAGGAAACAACCACACATTCATCAAAGATCATTGAAAATCTATGTAAAACTCCACTGAGTGATTGTATTACCCATACAATTTACCTCTGCTTTCTGGCTTTTGAATGCAAATGTTTAATATTATTTATAATATGGTAATGACGATTACAACATTTTGGCAGTTTCATCTGTGAATCTCTTTTCTCTTTGTTTTTGTTTTTTGTTTTATTTATTTATTTATTGAGACAGAGTCTTGTTCTGTCACCCAGGCTGGAGTGCAGTGGTGAGATCTCGGCTCACTGCAACCTCCACCTCCCAGGTTCAAGTGATTCTCCTGCCTTAGCCTCCTGAGTAGCTGGGATTACAGGCGTGTGCCACCATGCCTGGCTAATTTTTGTGTTTTTAGTAGAGACGGGGTTTCGCCCTGTTGGCTAGGCTGGTCTCGAACTCCTGGCGTCAAGTGATCCTCTTGCCTTGGCCTCCCAAAGTGCTGGAATTACAGGCATCAGCCACCGCACCATCTTTTTCTCTTTGTTGAGCTGGCTCCAACCACCATGATGAGCTGATTACAACCACCAAGTTTACTAGTCAGGTAAGAAATATTCATCAAATGCCCATTGTGGACAAGCCACTTTGCAAGGCTTAGTGGAGGTGTTGAGGCACAGAGAGCACTCCATAGTGGAGTCCTGGCCTTCAAGAAGAGAGAAGGCAGTTGCTAGAAGTGGGCCTGCCTTAGCCTCTCACTTCCTGCCCCATGGACTCCTGCTAAATCTCCCAAGTTCAGGGTTGGCTCCTTTCCTACAGGAAGCAGATACAAGGTTCTAAGCAGAAGCAGTTTCTTTTTTGCTACTGTTGTGGCCTTCTTTCAGACTCTCACCTGAATTCTAGCTCCTTGTAGCATCATCGTCCCACCTGGGCCCTCCCTCCCATCTGTTTCTCTGACCTCATCTCCTTGACTTGGCCCTAACAGGCCCCCAAACCCAGTGGAGTATGGACAGTTATAAATGGTGGCCCTGTCACCTGCTCTTCAGGCCTTTGCTGTTTAACCAGTCTCCTGGACTCCTTTCTAGCCCTGGACTCCTTTCTAGCCCTGACCTCTATTGCAGAAGACTCCCTAGTCCCAAGCCTCTGGCCCAGCCAACCCCTGCACACGCTGCCTTTCTTCCAAGGCCAGGTCTCTTGCCTTGACTCCACTGCTCACTTAGCTGTCTTTCTGCCGGCTCCTCCACTGACTGCAAGCTGCCTGAGGGCAAGGTCCAACCAGCATCTAGCACAGGACTCACAGCACAAGATTTGTACTGTTAAAGCAGCAGTTACAAGTGGGTGAGTTTTAGTATCCTCATATGTAAAATAGATTCAACCTTAAGGTCCTCTCTAGCTCTTAAGATCATTAGACACCATCAGTGGGTTTCTCAAGCATCAGTCGTGTTGGAGAAAGAGGTCGATTTCATTTTTTCAGCAGGTTCTTAAGCAAATGTATTCCAGTGTAACATTGAAAACATTGAAAACTAATCATAGACTTTTGTGCAATCTTGTCTCCTCTCCCATTTTCTTGCTCTTGTGGAATTAAATCTCTTTTAATGCTGTACTCTAATTTTAGTTGGATTCTGGAAAATAAAGAAGATAAGCCAGTGTGGTCAAGCCACCATGTTTATCTGATAGTTGTCTTTCATCAAGATTCTCATAATAGGGGTTTTGTTTTTATGGAGCCAGGGAAGGAGTTTCCACTCTGTAATTCAAGGAGGTGACCAGGAATGAGAAACGAGGAGATTCACTTGCACTGTAGCTCAAGCAGCAGAACTAATTTTCCAGGAAGTTCTGTGCAGAACTTGCTGTGGGAATTTCTCTTCCCTTCAGTGAGAACTGGTGTGGCCTGCTGGAAAGGAAGGAGCTTGGGAGTCAAGGAGATTTGTGTTTGTTTCCAGCTCTGCAACTTGCTCCCACTGTGACTTCTCTGAGTCTCAGTAGCTTCATCTATAGTATCAGCATAACAATAATTGAGCAGTTTTACCTGGCTCACAGCAAGGACTCAGTTATGGCAAATTTTATTTTATTTTATTTTATTTTTATTTTATCTTATTTTATTTTTTGAGAGGAAGTCTCACTCTCCACCCAGGCTGGAGTGCAGTGGCACAATCTCGGCTCTCTGCAACCTCTGCCTCCCAGGTTCAAGCAATCCTCCCACCTCAGCCTCCTGAGTAGCTGGGACTATAGGTGTGTGCCACCATGCCCAGCTAATTTTTGTATTTTTAGTAGAAACGGGGTTTCACCATGTTGGCCAGGCTGGTCTCAAACTCCTGACCTCAAGCAATCCATCCACCTCAGCCTCCCAAAGTGCTGGGATTACAGGCGTGAGCCACCATGCCCGGCCAGTTATGGCAAAGTTTAAATTGCTTTCAAGTCAAGTCTACTAAGTAGAAAGGGATGAGCTGTTAACCTATAGTCAAGACCCTGCACCAGATCAACAGCTTCTGGAATCTACCATTATTCTTTGGGTCCTCCCTGGGTTTTTCCCAATTCATCTGTATTTTTGCTTTGATTCTAAATGGTTTAACCTTCTGCTGTTGTTTTTCGATTTCAGCAAAAGCCTCCTGATCTAGCAGCCAAGACTGCCCCTGACCTTTGGCCATGTACCCCAACCCTCTCGTCTATTGCACCTGCTGGGACCCCTGGAACTTGGGACCACGGAAGCTAATCAAGACCCCTCGACTACCATGCAAGAACTCCACAGGGAGGTCCAAGTAAGAATTATCTGGGATGGAGTAGGCACAGGGACCTTGGGATCCATTTGTAGCCTCATTTCTTTCACAAGATTTCTAAAACAGCAAATGTGGCAGGAAAATCCCAGGTGAGCCAGAAAGCCTCGGTTTCCCGAGCTTCCCTGCCAGCTGGTTGGCTGCACCCTCATCTTGCCAGCTCTGCCTGGGGTTTGTGCCATTTTAAATGAGGAAATCTCAGTGTTGGTGCAATGGCAAAGTGCAGCTTCCAACCAAAGGGCCCTGATGGCAGCTGCCGCCTCCATGTGGGATAAAGAGCTTTGGGAATCGGGGGACAAACTCTTCCTGGGACAGTGAACAAGTGCCAGGGCCTTGGGCCTCAGTTTTAAAGGCCTCAGATTTTAAAGATTCCAGCTGTCAGATCATGCATTCCAATTTTGGATCACTATAGGGATGTACTTAATCTGGGAGTGTTAAAAAGGGTTTCCGAATTTCCAATGTTCTTGTTTTAGTTATTTGTTTTTCACTTTCAGGCTAACTCCTCTTCTACCAGCTCCAAAAAATCACAATTACCTCCAACCAACAAAACCTGTTGTTTCCCCAAAGTAAGTATTGTTTTGTTTTGTTTTGTTTTGTTTTGTTTTGTTTTTGAGATGGAGTCTCACTCTGTTGCCCAGGCTAGAGTGCAGTGGTGTAACCTTGGCTCACTGCAACCTCTGCCTCCCGGTCTCAAGCGATTCTCCTGCCTCAGCCTCTCAAGTAGCTGGGAATACAGGTGTGCGCACCACCATGCCTGGCTACTTTTTTGTATTTTAGTAGAGACGGGGTTTCACCACGTTGCCCAGGGTGGTCTTGAACTCCTGAACTCAGGCAATCCACCCGCCTCGGCCTCCCAAAGTGTTGGGATTACAGGTGTGAGCCACTGCGCCAAGCAGTTTGTTTGTTTGAGATGGAGTCTTGCTCTGTCACCCAGGCTGGAGCTCAGTGGTGCCATCTTGGCTCACTCCAACCTCCACCTCCCTGGTTCAAACAATTCTCCTGCCTTAGCCTCCTGAGTAGCTGGGATTACAGGCACCCATTACCATGCCCAGGTAATTTTTGTATTTGTAGTAACGACAGGGTTTCACCATGTTGGCCAGGCTGGTCTGGAACTCCTGACCTTAAGTGACCAGCCCTCCTCGGCCTTCAAAGTGCTGGGATTACAGTCGTGAGCCACTGTGCCTGGCCCTAAGTATTTGTATGTCCTTGAGGCAGAAATGGTTTCAGGCATGTGAATAAAATAATCTCCCTCCCTCCTGGCCTGACTTGAACTAATTGATGCCAGGGATGTTAGAGAATTGCCAGAATCGACTTTGATTTCTTGCAAACCTCAGATCCTACATGTAGATTTTGGGGTCCTCTGCATCCACAGCTTCCAAAGTCATTGCATCATTTGATTCAAAGTCACTGTATCAACTGCTCTCCACAGGGGTGCCCCCAATAACTGTTTTCTGCCCTGGAGCCCAAAGCTTGATGTGTGCTATTGTCACAGAGCCTTGGTGACCCTCTCATACATTTAGGGTGGTGACTCACTCTTTAGCTGATTACTTTCCTATGTCTAAGATTTTCTGTGGGTTGCATCTTGGTTTTAATCACAAATTAAAATTTTTACTCGCATTTTACAAGCTTAGAAATGTACCTTAGTTTTAGGTCTTTGTATGAATCTTTGTATTCCATTAATTTTTTTGGAAAATATGTATTGACCACCTATTATTTATTAGGCACTGTTTCAGGTGCTGGGAAAAGAGCCAGAAACACAATAAAGTCTCCACTTTCCTGGCACTTATATTCTAGTGGGGAAGGGAGGGAAAGAGGACCATAAACTAGTTATTACATCCGAGGTTGGCAAGTGCTACGTAGAAAAACAATGCAGGCAAAGCAGGTAGGGGCTGTGACGGTGGGGATACTTTATGTGGGGAGGTCAGGGCGAGTGCTTGTATAAAGGGGATTAAAGGAGCCTCAATGATGCCTGGGGCAAGCACTCTTGGCAGAGGGACCAGCAAGTCCAAAGGCCCTGGGGTAGGAACTTGCTTGGCATGTCTGACCTCTTCCAGGAAGGCAGAAGCCAATGTAGCATGAGCGGAGCGAGTGAGCAGGGAGTGGTGGGAGATGAGCTCAAAGAAGGTAACGAGGTGATGGGTGTGGTGGGCAGGACAGTGACCCTCTCCCAAGGACGTCTACACCCTAATACCCAGAGACTGTGAATATGTTATGTTACTTGCCAAAGAGGAATTAAGGTCGCAGATGGAATTAAGGTTGCTAATCAGCTGACCTTGAGTTGGAGAGATTATCCTGGATTATCTCAGATCCCAGGTAATCACAAAGGTCCTCCTTTGTACATGAAAGAGGAGGTCAGAGTGTCAGAGTCAGAGAAGGAGCTGTGACAACAGAAGCAGAGGTCGGAGTAATGCGATTGCTGCTGGCTTTGGAGATGGAAAGGCCACTGTGAACATATACACATATATGGTATTCATTTTATATATAGCATATATAAAGATTTGAATGAAAAACAAGTTTAACTTCAACATTTGTATCTTAATGGGACACATTTCATTATCTGGAACATTTGTTTATACAGAATGTTTCATTCTCCAATAAAGAGAGTTCCACGCAGTTCCATGAACTGAGTGTGTGTGTGCCCATGTGTGTGTAAGGGGGTGGCGGGGGTGTTACCTGGCTCAGAGAGCCTTGACTCAGGGAGAATATGTAGGGGTCCCTCTAGCTGGTTTATGCTCCTCCAAAACAGAAGTTGCCCCAACATCCTAAGACAAGTCTTTTGCCTCCTTGGGCAGGACCTTTTCATGAGCGCCCCCACTTTGGTGCCCTCAGGAGCCCGGCTTCAGTGAGTTCCCCAGCTATCCTAGGGATCCCCTAAGAAGGTCAGGTCAGAGAGCAGAAGTCAGATGGTGGCGGCCTCAGGGTTCAGCTCCTAAGCTTTGAACTTCTCTTTGCTGTCTGGTTGCTTTCTGAGCATGTCTTTCTCTTGCAGAATGAAAATCCATTCAGCAAGGCAAGAAGAGAGCAATAAATCATTTTATGTGAGTAAAGGCAGGAAAAGGGTGGTGGGACTAAAATTTATTGAGTGCCTACCACGTGCAAGCGTGGGCCCTTTACATTTTTATACTTACCTTGTTGAATCTTCACAAAGATCCTGGGAGGAGGTGCTGTTATTATTGCACATTATGCATGGCAGGTAAGTGGAAGAACCACGAGTTGAACTCAGCTCTGCCAGATTCCAGAGTGGGCATTTAATTGCCACTCTCTCCTGCCTTGCACAAGGCAAACAGAGTGTCCCAGGGAAACCGGACATGACAGCTAGTCCAGACCAGTGAACAGCTCATGCCTAGATGCAGGAAGTGCTCTGCTGACCTAGGGAACTCACGAAAGCTGGGGAGAGGCTGCTGGGACCCCTCAGGGGAGCAGGGGCAGGAGGGCACTGGAGAAGGTGATGGGAACCAAACTTGAAGGATCTTGACGCCTGCCTGGGAATGTGGGCCCGACCCGTCTGATGTCTGGGAGCCTTTATTGGTCTGACGCAGGCACAGGACCAAGAGTTACATTTCAGAAAAAGCACCCTCTGGTGGGATGTAATTGGTACACTTTACTGTTTTCTGTGTTTATCTAGTTTCTTCTTTTTTTTTTTTTTTTTTTTTTTAGTTTTAGGTCTTTGCATGAATCTTTGTATTCCATTAATTTTTTTGGAAAATATTTATTGACCATCTATTATTTATTAGGCACTGTTTCAGGTGCTGGGAAAAGAGCCAGGGGAAAGAGCCATGCAGTCCTTTAATGATTAGGGAAAAAAATATACAAGCAAAAACATAATTGCCCTCTAGGTGGAGAGGAGGATGAACTGTGGGGGGAGCAAGATTGAAGGCAGAGAGGCCAGAGCCCAAGAGAAGGATGGTGGTGGCCCAGGGCCGTCAGGCAGGGGTGTGGAGAGAGGAGGGTGACTCAGAGAAACATGAAGGAGGTGACAACAGCAGGGATCAAGGGGCTGCAGCGTGTGCCGCGCAGCTCTCAGAGCCCCAGCCTTGCCCTGGTCCAGGCCAGCGGAGGCCCTGCCCGGGGTTTCTGACTTGGCATCTAATGGGAGAAGGAGGAGGAAATGACATTTTGTTTGCAACCGTCCTAGTCATTTTCTCATATGTTGTTTTGTTTTTCCCTCACAAAAGCCCTTTGAGAAAGAGTTATTAACCCCACTTTCTGTTAAGGAAACTGAGGCACAGAGATGCTGGATGGCGATTGTCTGGTGGCAGAGCCAAGATTTACTCAGGCCTCTGTGATTCCAAAACCTGAGCAGTTGCCGCATGCCCGCCTCCTCTGGGCTCTGGCCACGAGGGCAAACACAAGTTGGGGGCAGAGGCATCAATGGCTTGGTTTGGCGCAGAGCTTGAGAGGCCCCTAGGGACACCCAGGAGCCTATTAAGCATCAGATTTGAGTCACAGAGATGTGAGGATGAGCTATAATGGGTGAAGGGCCCAGAAGGGCTTGGGCTCTGGAGTCCCAGGTCCCTGTTTTTAAGATGTGAGTGAGGCAATAAGAGAAGATTTGGAAAAATCTCAGCACTCCAAGTCTGCCATTTGATCTTACTTTCCCTTGATGCCTAGGAAGTGATCAACGTGTCACCTGGCTATCAACTTGTTCGGAATCGGGAACAGATTTCTGTCACCTTAGGGGATGAGATGTTTGATAGGAAAAAGCGGTGGGAATCGGAGATCCCGGACAAAGGCAGATTTTCCAGGTAATGCTGTTGTACCAACATGCAGCTGCTTGGGGCTACTCCCACCCAGCTCAGCCCGGCCTCAGGGACAAGCCAAAGCTGCTATGCCCACACCCAGGCCACCGGTCCCTGCTCTGGAGGGGCTGCAAGGGCACCTCCCTCCTCGCCCCTGCTTTCTGATGATGTATCTCTCCACATCTGCCTCTCTGCTCTGATCCCATCTGTGAGCAGATCCAAGGGGCAAGATGAAGACTGGGAGTTATGTGATTGATCCCAAAGGATAGCAATTGTTCGTGGGGTGAGGAATAGATAGAATAGCCATAAATTAGTCTGAATTTGGGGCATGCAAATTAAGTAAAGTGAGGGTTTCTGGGAGGCTGGAGTACACTTTTTTTTTTTTGAGACAGAATCTCTCTCTGCCACGCAGGCTGGAGTTTAGTGGCACGATCTCAGCTCACTGCAACTTCTGCCTCCCAGGTTTAAGCAATTCTCACGCCTCAGCCTCTCGAGTAGCTAGGATTACAGGCTTGAAACATGACGCCCGGCTAATTTTTATAGTTTTAGTAGAGATGGGGTTTCACCATGTTGGCCTGGCTAGTCTCAAACTCCTGACCTCAGGTAATCCTCCCGCCTCAGCCTCCCAAAGTGCTGGGATTATAGGCGTGAGCCACCGTGCCCAGCGTCTTTTTCATTATGTCCAAAAATACTACTCAGCTCGTGCCCCCGGGAGATGCAGTGTGGAAGGTTCTGGCCTGACTCTATCCCGTTAGCACAGCTGTTCTGTCTGTCTTCAGGCTCCACCCACTCTCTGTCCTCCAATGCCATATCAAGTATATCTCCATGTCTTTCTTTTTTCATTAACAGATGCAGATTCATCTCTACATCTTTTCATTCTACCCTTTAATCTCTTATTCACGTCTTCTTCCCTGATATGCTGCCCATGTTCAGGCATCTTACTTCTTAACTGCACTACTGAATGGCTCTCCAAGTGCCTCTTACCTCAGGCTTATTTTGCTGTAATGATTATTTTTTCAACACACAAGTCTAAAAGACCAACAATAGAAAACACACACACACACATACAGACACACACACACACACACTCACACACAATCATCTACCTATCTGCTAGTGTATTGGCAGAATTCAACCAAACCATTAGCAGTGGTTACATCTGGGAAGGGATTCAGGTTGGGGGAGAGTCTGAAGGCCCCTCAAGTAGAATGAGGCCATGTCATGGAGTCTCCCTGATCTGACCTGGCCCAGAGGGGCCAGACCCAAGTTCTTGTCTTCCCGCCAAGGGGCATTCAGCCTCTGCTTTCTTTTCCCTGCTTATCCACAGCCCTCTGCAGGAAGAGAATGGGTCATGCACCTATACTCAAGCTAGCATCGACAGCCACCTCTTGGCCTCACAAGGAAGTTGTCACCAGTTGTGCACAATAAAACATGATAACCTGTGCTTGTTGTATTCCCTGGTAAAGTTGTGAGTGTTGTTTGTATTGAAGATTGTGTTCAAAAGATATGGGCTCCCTGTTATTCAACTTTCTCATGACTTTCCTTTCTCTTACCCTTGAACTGTCTCCTCCTGTATCCCCTGTCTTGTTTTATCAGCCCACATTCTCTCTGTGCTCTGTTAGACATGGAAGGTGGTTGGCCAAAGAGGTCAAAGCATCTTGCATTGAGGACTTCCTCTCAGCTCCACTGCACATGGCACCATCTGCTGCCTTGTCACTCTAGCTCAACCAGACAGAGCTAAATAATTTACAGATATCATGGCAGCCTTAGACCCAGAAACACAGAAAAACATGACCTGTGCTGAAAGCCACTCTCTTAAATCCCCTCTTAGTCCCATCTCTGGCCCAATCCTTGTCTGTGGTTCACAGTCAGCATCAATCCTATTGAACATCTTCTAATTTCCTAATCCTCTGAACTTCATCCTCTGTTTCAACTATCATTATCAAATCAAGGTCAAACTCTAATAAATTTTTGACATATTTTTATTTTCCTTCTATTCAGTAGGGCACCAAACCATTCTGTTCATGTCTAGTGAGCTTACCCACAAGAGCCAAATCTGAGCCTCAACTACCCTATTGCCAAATGCCTTCTGTAAGACCGCCCCTATCCCTCCACCTCCACCCCATAATGATAGAGCAGGTGCAGAACATGGCCAGCTCTCACCAGGCCAGCTCTCACCATGCCAGAGTCAGTTATGCTCAGGGGCCTGAATGGCATGGAATGGTAAGCTTTGTGGATTATAGAAGAATTACTTCTCCTACAGGACCAACATCATTTCTGACCTAGAAGAGCAAATCTCAGAGCTGACAGCAATAATTGAACAAATGAACAGAGACCACCAGTCTGCCCAGAAATTGGTGAGTGACCTTACATTAGCTAACATCTTCGTGAACAAGATAAAATTAATATTTTCGGATCACCTATGTGCCAGGCAAAATGCCAAGCACTTTACTCATATGAGCCACGTTGTCTAGGTGACAGGACCCTAAAGATTGGACTGTGTCACTCAGTAGTATTTCTCTGACATCTTTATCTGTAATTCCAGGAACTCAAGTTCTTCCACAAGGCTTAACTCATTTATTTCCAGGAGCTCTCCAAGTACCTCTGTGTGTGTGCAGTGACACTGTCCTCCTCACACTAGGGTGCACTTGTTGTTTTCTGTCTGGCCTTTGTGGTGCGATTAAGTTTCAGAGCTTGTGAGGCTGTCACTGACGACACCAGTGCACTCAATGTCCAGGGCTTACTCTCTGACTGTTAAAGCTGCCCACACATGAGAATCTGCAGATGTCATTTGATACTCTTTGTGATTCCTGAGGATTTCAGTGACACCTTTTTAGCTTTTACCATCTGTTTCATCTGGTGACTTCTTCTTCACCTCAAACAGGTGTGCCTGTTGGCCTGGCCTGGAGTGACAGCCAGTGCTGTGTTCAGAAATATCCTCCCCAGGGTTGTTGAACCCCGCCCCATCTGGGAGGTTTTACTTCCCAGAAGGCAGCCTCTCACCCTCTGATATGTCCCAGACATGTCTGAATCCTACAGTGACCGAGCTTATGACTCAGGCTGGGTCCTATCCTGAGACCACCCTCCTCCGCCCACCAACTATTGATTCATTACCTTATTTATCTGAAAACACTGCCAAGTTTATGGTCTCCTTCTATAGAAAGGAAACTGATGCTCAGGGAAGTTAAATAATTTGCATACGATCACTCAGCTGAACAGTGGTAGATCATTGGACAAAATGAACATTTTAAGTCACAGGCACAGATACTGCTAAAGACATATTTAGAGACTATTTCCATGAAGGGATCCTAGATTGTGTTACTGAAAATACTGCCACTTGTGAACATGCTATTTGTTGTGTGGCCCTGTGGAAGGGAGTAGTGTTGGCTGACCCTGGGCTGTTCTCTGTCAGAGTGGCTCTGCTGACCACTTGTTGTGCGACACAGTCCCTGGCTTCTCCCCAGTAGTCAGAGAGGTACAAGGACAAGCCCTAAACCGTTGTCCTAGCTGACAGTGGTCACTGACTGATTTGAAGTATTGATTTATCCTGAGACACTGGCCAGAGGATCTGGCATGTTAGAATGAAGTATCACCTGAAAGTGAGCAAATCCTGCCTGCTAGAATGGAACTATACTGTCAACAAGGATTAACACTAGATTTTAAGTTCCTTGAAGGCAAGATCTGAGTCTTAATCCTCTTTGGCTCTTCCAAGCCAAGCCTTTTGTTCAATAAATGATTGCTCAATTGGATTACATATCCAAAAATCTGAAGGCCATGATGTAAGAGATGATGGTCTAGCACGGGAGACCAGACCTACCCAAAAACAATAGTCAGTGAAAGAGATGCACCAACATTATGAACTGAATAAGTACAAAACAACATAGAGCAAGGCACAAATTGTTCTGTTCCCTTATTAATAATGTGCTCTCTGGCACTGCAGAGCACAGTGGAAGAGGGGTGGGAAGGGGGCTGTGCCCCATGAATTGGAAGGCTTTTCAGAAGGTGCAGATCAGAATAGGACGGGGTCCTCAGTCCTGTGTTGTTGATGCTGATTTTGTTTCCAGCTCTCCAGTGAAATGGATCTCCGCTGTGCTGAGATGAAACAGAACTTTGAAAACAAGAACAGGTACACTTTCTGGCATGGACCCTTGTGTGTGTTGATGGCTCTAAGGCTCCTGCATCCTTTGCAGGATTTTAGTTCACTGGGACTTCAGATAGTTCCAAATGGAGTTGGGGGATGAAGGGTGGGGGAGGTGAACAAGGCACGTGTCTTTGAAGAGCAGAATGGCTTGATTCAAAGCCACTAAAATAAACCACAAAGAAACTTATTACTGCTTTTACATTTTATCACCCAATCCTTTCCTTTCAATTATAATCTCCCTTTTTGTTGGTTACTGAGAAGAGTCATTTTTGTTCTCTATGAGATTTCTGTGATAAACAACTGTTGTTTTCAGCCAAATCTCCTCCTCCACCATCTCCTCGTTCTTCTCTTCCTCCTCCTCTTTTTCTTTGTCTCACCTCTACTCTCCCTGGCTGCTAGGTCAGGGCCTCAGCAAAATAGGAAGAAAGTACGAGAGAATCAGGAGCAAAGTCAAATCAAGAGAAAATTAAAAGGAGTCCAAATACAGAGAGATAGAGAATAGAACATGGTTACCATGGTCCGGTAGGAGGAAGAAAATGGGGAGATATTGATCAAATGATACAATGTTGCAAATATGTAGGGTAAACAAGTCCAAAGATATAATGTAAAAAATGAGAGCTATAGTTAATAATAATGTATGATATTGAGAACTGTTGCTAAATGAGTTTATAGCTGTTCTCAATCACAGGGGGAAAATGGTTAACTAAGTGAAATGATGGATATGTTCATTTGTTCCACTCTAGTAACCTTTTTACCATATGTATATAGTAATCTCCACTATTGTAACCATTTGTGTGTATATATATATACACACATACATATAAACTCTACCTATATATATATGCTTGTGTAGTGTGTGTATATATGTAGTAAAAATTATGTGTAGTATATATATAGTATAATGGTTACTATAGTAGAGATGCATATATATATGATTTATATATATATATTAATCTTATGACATCATATTGTATGCCTTAAATATACACAATAAAATTTATTTTTAAAGGAGTTTTCTTATGTGTATGGGTGAAGATAATCCTACATCCCCTTTCAGGCTACTTGCTGCACACCAGAGCAGCCTTAGAAATCCTGGTGGAGAGATAGCACTCTTAGTTGAGTCATAGCCATTTATACATTTATTTATCTATAGACTTTATCTGTTAGAGCAGTTTTAGGTTTACAGCAAAAATGAGGAGAAAGTACAGAGAGTTCCTGTGCACCCACTGCTAATCAAATTCAATCAAATTAAACTCAAAGATGAGTACACCGAGACACATAATAATCAAACTATCAAAAATCAAAGACAAAGCAAAAATTCTGAGAGCATCAGAAGGTAAGAAACACAACACATACAAAGGAGTGCCAATACAATTTTAATTTCTCAACAGAAACCCTGCAGGCCAGGAGTCGGTGTGATGATGTATTAAAAGTGCTGAAGGAAAAAACTGCCTACCAAGAATACCTTAGCAAAGCTGTCTTCCCCAGTTGAGGGAGAAATAGAAACTTTCCCAAACAAAAATTAAGGGAGTTCATTACTACTATGCCTGCCTTACAGAAATTGCAAAAGGAAGTTTTAAAAACTGAAACAGAAAGCTGCTAATAACATGAGACATATGAATGCACAACACTCAATGGTATAAGCAAAATAGAGTCATACTCAGAATACTTTAGGACTGTGATGATGGGATGTAAGACAATTTTATCCCAACATGAGGGTAAAAACACAAAACTATTAATAACAACTATAGCTAAAATAAATTTTCAGTGATACACATCATAAGATGATATCAGTTCTGACATCAAAAACAAAATGTTAGGGAGGGAGTAAAACTGCTGAGTTATTGCTTGCAATTAAACTTGTTATCAGCTTGAAATAGCTTATTACAAGAACAAGATATTCTAACTAAGTGTCGTGATAACCACAAAGATAAAAATCTTTAGCAGTAGCACAACACAAAAATAGAAATGATTCAAAGCATACACTACAAAGAACATCAAACCACAAAAGAAGAGAGCAAGAAAGAATCTACAAAACAACAAAACAAAAATTAACAAAATGGCAGTAGTAAGTCCTTACCTATTAATAATTACCTTGAATGTAAATGGATTAAATTCTCTGATTAAAAAAAATAGAATGCCTGAATGGACTTTTTAAAAACAAGAACCAACTATATGCTACCTACAAGAGACTCATGTCACCTGTAAGGCACATGAGCACTCCTCCCAGAGTCTGAGATTAAGCCCACTCAACCTGCCGCTACCACCATTACTGGCACCTACCTGCATGCACCACCTATGGACCTGAGGACAGGACCACCCAACTTGTCATAGCCATTGCCAACACCAGTGAGTACCACTTGGGTCCTAGAGGGTTGTCCCACTAATGCTACTGCCATCAGCCACAACACACCCATGGCCAATGGGTCCGTGAACCTACCTACCTGCCCAACCCATAGCTGCCATTCCTGACACCTGAAAAGGCCACTAAAAGGCCCAAGAATTGGCCTGCCTGAACCCACTAATACTTAATGCCAGCATATGCCACCCTGGGGCCCAAAGATAGGCATGCTTATAAGATTAGAATAAAACTAGAAATCAATAACAAGAAAAACTTTGGAAACTATACAAATGCATGGAAATTAAACAGCATTCTCCTGAATGACCAATAGAACAATGAAGAAATTAAGATGGAAATAAAAAAAATTTCTTGAAACAAAAAAAAAATTGAAATACAACATACCAAAGCCTGTGGGATACAGCAAAAGCAGTGCTAAGAGGGAAGTTTATAGCAATAAACCCCTACATCAAAAAAGTAGAAAGATTTCAAATAAACACTCTAACAATGCACCTGAAGGAATTGGAAAACCAAGCCCAAAATTAGTAGAAGAAAAGAAGTAATAAAAATCAGACCAGAACTAAATGAAATAGAAACTAAAAAAACAATACAAAAGGGTCAGCAAAAAAACAGGTTCTTCAAAAAGATAAACCAAATTGATAAACCACTAGCTAGACTAACCAAAAAAAGACAAGAGAAGACCCAAATAAAATCAGAAATGAAAAAAGAGACATTACAACTGATGCCACAGAAATGCAAGAAATCATCAGAGACTATTATTAACAACTATAACACTAACAAACTAAAAAACCTAGCAAAAATAGATAAATTCCTGAAAACATAAAATCTAACAAGATGAATCAGGAAGAAATTGAAAATTATTCAAGACCAATAATAAGTAGCAAGGTTGAATCAGTAATAAAAAGTCTCCCAACCAAGAAAAGCCCAGGACCAGATGGATTCACTATCAAATTCTACCAAACATATAAAGGAGAACTAATAGCAATCCTCCTCAAACTATTCAAAAAAATTTGAAGAGGAGGAAATTCTCCCTTACTTATTCTGTGAAGCCAGCATTACCTTAATACCTAAGTCAGATGACAGTACAACAACAGGAAAAAGAAAACTACGGATCAATATCTCTGATGAACACAGATGCAAAAATCTTCAATGAAATACTAGCAAACCAAATCCAACAATACATCAAAAATAGAATACACCATGACTAAGTGGAACTTATATCAGAAATGCAAGGATGTTCAGCATATTGAAAATCAATAAACATGATATATAACATCAACAGAATGGAGGGCAAAAATCATGTGATCATCCCAATAGATGCAGAAAAAGCATTTCATAATAGTCAACACTGCTTCATGATTAAAAAATAAAACCTTTCAACAAGCTAGATATAGAAGAAACATACCTCAACATAACAAAGGCTATATATGACAGATCTGCAGCTATCATCATACTGAATAGGGAAAAATTGAAAACTTTTCCTCTGAGAATTGGAACAAGATAAGGATGCCTACTTTTACCGCTCCTATTCAATATAGTACTGGAAGTCCTAGCCAGAGCAATCCTGCAAAAGAAAGAAATAAAAGGCATCCAAATTGGAAAAAAGGAAGCCAAATGATCTCTCTTTGCCAAAAAACATGATCTTATATATGAAAATCACAAAAGAACTCCATCCAAAAACTCTTAGAACTAATAAACAAATTCAGTAAAGTTGCAGAATATAAAATCAACATACAAATATAAGTTGCATTTCTGTACACCAACAATGAAATAGCCAAAAGAGAAATCAATAAGGCAATAACATTTACACTGGCTACAAAGCATAAAATAAAATATCTAGGAATAAATTTAACCAAAAAGGTGAAAGACCTTTAGAAGGAAAACTACAAAACACAGATGTAAGAAATTGAAGAGGACACAAACAAATGGAAAGACATTTCACCCATGCTTATGGACTGGAAGAATTAATATCACCAAAATGGCCATGCTGCCCAATGCAATCCCTAAATTACCAATGTCACTTTTCACAGAAATAGAAAAAATAATTCTAAAGTTCATATGGAACAAAAGATGAGCCGGAATAGCCAAAGCAATCCCATGGGGAAAAAAAATCTGGAGCTATCACATTACCTGACTTCAAAATATATTACAAGACCAGGTATGGTGACTCACACCTGTAATCCCAGCACTTTGGGAGGCCAAGGCGAGAGGATGGCTTGTGTCCAGGAGTTTCAGACTAGCCTGCACAACATAGCGAGACACCATCTACACAAAAGATTAAAAATTAGCCAGGTATTATGGAGTGTGCCTGGAGTCCTAGCTACTTGGGAGGCTGAGGTGGGAGGATCACCTGAGCCCAGATGGTCGAGGCTGCAGTGAGCTGTGATCATGCCACTGCACTCCAACTGCGCTCCTTGATATAGATCAAGGCTATCATAACCAAAATGGCATGGTATTAGTATAAAAATAGACACATAAACATAAAGCATGGAACAGAACAGAGAATCCAGAAATAAATTCATATAATTACAGCCAACTGATCTTTGACAAGGCTGTCAAGAACATACACTGGGAACAGGGCACCCTCTTCAATAAATGATGCTGGGAAAACTGAATAACCATATGTAGAAGGGTGAAACTAGACCCCTATCTCTCATCATATACAAAAAATGAACTCAAGATGGATTAAAGTCTTAAATGTAAGATCCAAAGCTATAAAAATACTAGAAGAAAACCTAGGGAAAAGTCTTCAGAACATTGGTCTAGGCAAAGATTTTATGACCAAGACCTTGAAAGCACAGGCAACAAAAACAAAAAAAGACAAATGAGACTATATTAAACTAAAAAGCTTCTACACAGCAAAAGAAACCATCAACAGAGTGACGAGACATTCTCTTAAATGGGAGAAAGTATTTGCAAACTACTCATTTGACAGAGGACTCAAATAATTCAACAGTAAAACAAACACAAATTCATTAAAAATGGGCAAAGGACACCAGTAGACATTTCTTAAAGGAAGACATACAAATAGCCAATAAGTATGTGTTCAACATCACTAATCATCAGGGAAATGTAGAGCAAAAACACAATAAGATATCATCTTACACCAGTTAGAATGGCTATTTTAAAAAGACAAAAAATAACATATGTTGACAAAGATGTGGAGAAAAGGGAACTCTTATATACTGTTGGTGGAAATGTAAATTAGTACAGCCATTATGGAAAACACTATAGAGATTTCTCAAAAACTTAAAAATATGATGAACCAGCAATTCAACTACTGGATATTTCTTCAAAGATTGTGGAGAACAGGAAATGCTATACATTATTGGTGGGGATGTTAATTAGTTCAGCCACTGTGGAAAGAAGTTTGGAGATTTCTCAAAGAACTTGAGACAGAACTACCATTTGACCCAGCAATCCCATTATTGGGTGTATTATACTCAAAGGAATGTAAATCATTCTACCAAAAAGACACATACATGTGTATGTTCATCACATCACTATTCACAGTAACAAAGATATGGTTCAACCTAGATGCCCATCAGTGGTGGACTGGATAAAGAAAATGTGATATATATACACCATACAATACTACACAGCCATGAAAAAGAACAAAATCATGTCCTTTGCAGCAACATGGATGCAGCTGAAGGCCATTATCCTAAGCGAATTAACACAGGAACAGAAAACCAAATACTGCATATTTTCACTTATAAGGGAGACCTAAACATTGTGTACACATAGATACAAAGAAGAGGGTAATAGACGGTGAGACCTACTTGAAGGTGGAGGTTGGGAGGAGAGTGAGGGTTCAAAAACAACCTATCAGGTACTATGCTCACTACCTGGGCAATGAAATCATTTGTTCACAAAACCCTAGTGATGTACAATTTACCTATGCAACAAATATATACATGTACATGTACCCCTAAACCTAAAATAAAAATGGAAAAAGAAAAAAATTAGTAGCATTTCTATACACTAATAGTTAAGTATCTAAAAAAGAAATTAAGAAGACAATTCTATTTATACCATCTTAAAAAATAAGATACCTAGGAATAAATTTAACCAAGGAAGTGAAAGATTTCTACACTGAAAATTATGAAGCATCAATAAAAGAAATTGAAGAAGAAGCAAATAAATGGAAAGATAGTCCATGTTCATGAATTGGAAGAATTAATATTGTTTAAATGATCATACTACCCAAAGCATTACACAGATTTAATGCAATCCCTATCAAAATACCAAAAATGTTCTTCACAAAAATAGAACAAATAATCTTAAAATTCATATGGAACCACAAAGTCCCCAAATAGCCAAAATGATCCTGAGCAAAAATAACAAAGCTAAAGGCACCTGATTTTAAATTATACTACAAAGCTATAGTAATCCAAACAGCATGATACTGGCATAAAAAAACACACACATAGACCAATGGAACAGAATAGAGGCCTATAAATAAATGTATACACCCATAGCCAACTGATTTTTGACAAAGGTGCCAAGAACACAGACTGGGAAAAAAGATAGCCTTTTCAATAAATGGCTTTTAGTCAAATTAAAAGAAGTAGATGAAACAAAGAGAGATCTCAAAGAAGCTAATATTGTACCTCACAAAACTAGGAAAGAACAAAATAAGCCCAAAGTATGCTGAAGAAAGAAAATAATAAAGATCAAAGCAGAAATAAATGAAATAGAGACTAGAAAAACAATATAAAATATCAATGAAACTAAGAGTTGTTTTTTGAAAAGATAAAAGCAACAAACCTTTAGCTAAACTAACAAAAAAATAGAGAAGACTCAAATAAATAAGATCAGAAATGAAAGAGGACACATTACGACTGATATGACAAATACAAAGGATCATAAGAGACTACTGTGAACATTTATATGGCAGTGAATTGGATAACCTAGAAGAAACAGATAAATTTCTAGACACATAAAACCTACCAAGACTTAATCATAAAAACGATAGAAAATCTGAACAGACCAATAAAGATGATATTGAATAAGTAATAAAAAGCCTACCATCCAAAAAAAACCCCAGACTTGGTGCCTTTACTGCTTAATTCTACCTGACATTTAAAAAAAGAACTAACATCAATTCTTCTCAAATTCTTCTAAAAAAGTGAAGAGGTGGAAGGACTTTCACATGTTTTTTTTTTAGCTTTTTTTTTTTTTTTTAGACAGAATTTCACTCTTGTTGCCTAAGCTGGAGTGCAATGGTGCGATCTCGGCTCACCACAACCACCACCTCCTGGGTTCAAGCGATTCTCGTGCCTCAGCCTCCTGAGTAGCTGGGATTACAGGCTTGCACCACCACGCCTGGCTAATTTTGTATTTTTAGTAGAGATGGGGTTTCTCCATGTTGGTCAGGCTGGTCAGGCTGGTCTTGAGCTCCCGACCTCAAGTGATCTGCCTGCCTCGGCCTCCCAAAGTGCTGGGATTACAGGCATGAGCCAATGCACCCAGCCCTTTCACACCATTTTTATGAGGCCAGCATTACTCTGATACCAAGTCAGACAAGAACATTATGAGAAAATAAAATTACAGGCCAAAATCCTTAATGAACTTAGATACAAAAATCCTTAATTAAATATTAGCAAACAGAATTCAACAACATATTAAAAGGATCATCCACCATGATCCAGTGAGATTTATCCCCTGGGATGCAAGAATGGTTGGACACAAACAAATCAATAAATGTGATACCTCACATTAATAGAATGAAGGACAAAACCATATGAACAGACACTTCTCAAAAGAAGACATTTATGCAGCCAAAAGACACATGAAAAAATGCTCATCATCACTGGGCATCAGAGAAATGCAAATCAAAACCACAATGAGATACCATCTCACACCAGTAGAATGGCAATCATTAAAAAGTCAGGGAACAACAGGTGCTGGAGAGGATGTGGAGAAATAGGAACACTTTCACACTGTTGGTGGGAGTGTAAACTAGTTCAACCACTGTGGAAGTCAGTGTGGCGATTCCTCAGGGATCTAGAACTAGAAATACCATTTGACCCAGCCATCCCATTACTGGGTATATACCCAAAGGATTATAAATCGTGCTGCTATAAAGACACATGCACACGTATGTTTATTGCGGCCCTATTCACAATAACAAAGACTTGGAGCCAACCCAAATGTCCAACAATGATAGACTGGATTAAGAAAATGTGGCACATATACACCATGGAATACTGTGCAGCCATAAAAAAGGATGAGTTCATGTCCTTTGTAGGGACATGGATGAAGCTGGAAACTATCATTCTCAGCAAACTATCGCAATGACAAAAAACCAAACACCGCATGTTCTCACTCATAGATGTGAATTGAACAGTGAGAACACATGGACACAGGAAGGGGAACATCACACACCGGGGCCTGTTGTGGGGTGGGGGTAGGGGGTAGGGATAGCATTTGGAGATATACCTAATGTTAAATGACGAGTTACTGGGTGCAGCACACCAACATGGCACATGTATACATATGTAACTAACCTGCACGTTGTGCACATGTACCCTAAAACTTAAAGTATAATAAAAAAATAAGTACATAAATAAATAAATCCAACTACAAAATGGGTAAGGGACCTGAATAGACATTTCTCAAAAGAAGACATACAAATGGCTAACAGACATATGAAAAAATGCTCAATATTGCTAATCATTAGGGAAATGCAAATTAAAACCATAGTGAGTTATTAATCTCACATCTATCAGAATAGCTATTATAAAGAAGGCGAAAGATAACAAGTGTTGAAGATGTGGAGAAAAGGAAACACTTACAAAGTGTTAGTGGGATTGTAAATTAGTATGGCCATTATGGAAAACTGTATGGAGGTTGCTCAAAAAACTAAAAATAGAAATACCATATGATCCAGCAATCCCACTTCTGGGTGCTTACCCAAAGTATTTGAAATCAGTTTGTTGAGATGTCTGTATTCCCTTGTTCAATTCAGTACTATTAACAACATCCAAGTTATGGAATCAACTTAAGGGTCCATCAGTTGATAAATGGATAAAGAAAAAGTGGTATATACATAAAATGGAATAGTATTCAGCCTTTATAAAGAAGGAAATTCTGGCATTTGTGACAACATGGATGGAACTGGAGAGCATTACGCTAAATAAAATACACCAGGCACAGGAAGACAAATACCACATATTCTCACTTATATGTGGAATCTGAAACAATCAAACTCATAGAAACAGTGAGTAAAATGGTGGTTAAAGAGGCTAGCGGGTGGGGGAATAGGGAGATGATGGTCAAAGAGTACAAAATCTCAATTAGGCAGGAGAAATATGGGATTTTCTTAGATCTATTGCACAGAGTAGTAAATACAGTTAATAATAGAGTATTGGACATTTCAAAATTGCTAAGAATAAATTTCAAATGTTCTCACTAAAAAAACTTTTAGGCTGGGTGCAGTGGCTCACGCCTGTAATCTCAGCACTTTGGGAGGCCGAGGCGGGTGTATCACCTGAGGTCACAAGTTCAAGACCAGCCTGGCCAACATGGTGAAAACCCATCTCTGCAAAAATACAAAAATTAGTCGGACATAATGGCAGGTGCTTGTAATCCCAGCTACCCGGAGGCTGAGGTAGGAGAATCGCTTGAGCCCAGGAGGCGAAGGTTGCAGTGAGCCGAGATTGTGCTATTGCACTCCAGCCTGGGGGACAGAGCCAGAGACTACGTCTCAAAAAAAAAAAAAGAAAAAAATTTAAAGTATTTCAGGTGATGACTATGTTAACTAGTTTGGTTTCATTATTCCACATTGTATTCACAAATCATAACATCACTTTTTACCCCATAAATTTATATGTTACCAATTTATAATTAAAAAAAGAAATCCTGGTGGAGAGACAGCACTCTTAGCTGAGCCATAAACTTTTATGTACTTATTCATTTATTTATAAACTTTATTTTTTAGAGTAGTTTTAGAGTTTTAGGTTTATAGCAACATTGAGGGGAAAGTATAAAAGATTTCCCATATACTTACTGCCCCCTCACACACATAGCTTCCCCCATTATCAATATCCCCAAAAGTGGTAACATTTGTTATAATCAGTGAACCTATATTGACACATCATTATCACCCAAAGTTCATAGTTGACATTAGAGTTCACTCTTGGTATTGTACATTCATTGAGTTTGGACAAATGTGTAATGACATGTATCCACTATTCTAGTGTCATACAGAATAGTTTCACTGCCCTAGAAATCTGCTGCGCTCTGCCTATTCATCCTACCTCCCACCCCTAACCTCGGGCAAACACTGATCTCTTTACTGTCTCCATAGTTTGACCTTTTTCAGAATGTCATATAGTTGGAATCATACCCTATGTAGCCTTTTTAAATTGGCTTCCTTCACTTAGTAATATGCTTTTAAGTTTCCTCCATGTCTTTTCAAGCTTGATAGCTCATATGGACTCATTTTAATACTCATCATAAACACTGCCAACATCACTTCCTGGAATGGAGGTTGGAGAAAACTTGGGTTCTAAAATTATCCTGGGTGTCAGTGCAGCCCATAGTTTCCCAAGCAAGCTATAGACAAGACTGTGCTGATTATTAGAGGGGAATCTGTGGTCATGCTGGCTCCATTCAAAACAATGGTTGTAGAAAAGGGTCCCCTCACCCTTTCTGGATAGATGCCAGGATAATGCTTCAGGAAGTGAGGGCCTCAGGCTGAGTATGGTAGCTCACGCCTGTAATCCCAGCACTTTGGGAGGCCAACACAGGAGGATTGCTTGAGTCCAGGAGTACTTTGAAACCAGCCTGGACAACATAGCAAGACCCCATCTCTACAAAAAATTAAAAAATTAGATGGGCATGGTGGCACATGCCTGTGTTCCCAACTACTTGGGAGGCTGAGGTGGGAAGATCACTTGAGCCCGGGAGGTTGAGGCTGCAGTGAGCTGTGACCATGCCACCACACTCACGCTGGGCAACAGAGTGAGACCCTGACTAAAAAAAAAAAAAAAAAAGATTTAAAAATTTTAAAAATAAAAAAGTGAGAACCTCACTTCCTGTGGGAGGGTGGAGGGTAGGATCAGATCAGGGTAACAGCTCAGCTCTAGAATTCTTTTTACTAATGATTGCGGCCTTCTCCTGGGGTCCCACAGGGAGCTCAAAGAGGCCCATGAAGCAGAACTCAGTGAGTTGGAGAACAACTACAAAGCAGCCTTGAAGGCGGAGAAGTTGGCTGCCCAAGAGAAGCTAGGTACTGCTGGGACCTGGGAGAATGACCCTGGATGAAGGTCCAGGCAATGGCATTTCTAATAAGCTTCTAGGGTGATTTCCGAGGCACACAAAGGTTTTACTACCTTGGTGATGAGTTTGGGGTGGGGAAGGTGTGCAGAAGAACTCACGTATGAATTTGAAAATGTGCATATCAGAAGACTAATGATGACCCTGTTGTTTTCCTTTTATCCAGAGGAGATGGGAAAAGAATACAAGTATTTGAAGAATATGTTTCGTACATATCAGGTGAGATACAGAGCTCCCTGTTGGATTACAAGAGAAGGAAGGCTCATTCCTGGCTAACATTGGGATAAATCTAGAGCTTTTGAGAAATATTACCACCCAAAGACAACCCCTGTTAATATTTGTACTTTATTAGAACTGCAGTTGAGATTATATTGTATATTGTATAACATCTATATATATTTTTATATCTTCTTTATCAAGCATATAAGAAACTTTTCCCTCCTTTATAATGACTTGATATTATCCTAATGAAATTGCCATTGGGTTCTAAAATTCTACTGCTCCCCTATTATTGGGCATTTGAGTTGTTTCCAATTGCTTGCTGTAACAGATAATACCACTTTGAATATCTTTGATTCTAGAAGTAGAGTGCTTGGTCAAAAAGAATGAACTTTAAAAAAAGACAACTTTTATTTTAGATTCAGGGGATACATGTACAAGTTATTGTGTGATGCTGAGGTTTGGGATATGAATGATCTCATTACCCAGCTGGCGAGCATAGTACCCAATAGTTATTCCACCCTTCCCCCTCTTCTTCTCTCCCAATAGCCCCCAGTGTCTACGAGAACACATGGCACTTGATTTTCTGTTCCTGTGTTAATTGGCTTTAGGATAATAGTCTCTAGGGCCATCCACGTTTCTATGAAGGACATGATTTTGTTCTTTTTTATGGCTGCATAGTATTCCATGGTATATGTACCACATTTTGTTTATCCAGTCCACTGTCAGTGGGCACTTAGGGTGATTCCATGTCTTTGCTATTGTGAATTGTCTGTGATGAACATACAAGTGAAGGTGTCTTTTTGGTAGCAAAAATTATTTTCTTTTGGATATATACCCAGTAATGGGATTGCTGAGTCAAATGGTAGTTCTGTTTTAAGTTCTTTGAGAATCTCCAAGCTGCTTTCCACCATGACTGAACTAATTTACATTCCTACCAATGGTGTATAAGCATTCCCTTTTTCCTCCAACCTCACCAGCATCTGTTGTTTTTTGACTTTTTAATAATAACCATTCTAATGTGTGTCGGCTGGTATCTCATTGTGGTTTTTGATTTGCATTTCTCTGATGATTAGTGACATGAAGCATTTTTTATGTTTTCTGACCACTTGTATGTCTTCTTGTTTTTTACACACTACTACATTCTGTTTATGACATGAAATATTTACATGATTGGAAAAAGTAAAAACTGGGGAACAAAAAGCAGATTAGTATTTACCATGGGCTGGACTGAGATTGGGGGAGGCGTTGACTACAAAGGGACAGGAGAGAATTACTGGAGATGATGTAGTGGTAGTTCCATAGCTATCCATTGGTCAAACACATTAAATGTATACTGAACAAGGGCACATTTTACTCAATTAAACTGACGTTAAAAAAAGAAGTGAAAAAGAAGAAATTCCATTTAGAATGTTGAAAAACTGTAGATTTAGTTCTAGAATTCTGGGGTTCTATAATTTATTTCAAAATACAGGTTTTCAGCCCATTTTTAACTTATCAAATCTTTATTCAGAAATCCAAAGTTTATATTTAAAAATAGCTCATTTAAATTTGACCATAGGCCGGGCGCTGTGGCTCACGCCTGTAATCCCAGCACTTTGGGAGGCCGAGGCAGGCAGATCACCTGAGGTCAGGAGTTTGAGACCAGTCTGGCCAACATGGCAAAACCCTGTCTCTACCAAAAATACAAAAATTAGTCGGACATGGTGGCACGCACCTGTGATCCCAGCTACTCAGGAAACTGAGGCAGGAGACTCGCTTGAACCTGGGAGGCAGAGGTTGCAGTGAGCCGAGATCATGCCACTGCACTCTAGCCTGGGCAACAGAGCAAGACTCTGTCTCAAAATATATATATAAATAAATAAAATAAAAAAGAAATAAATTTGACCCTAAAGCTAACACATGTAAAAATTATATAAAAGAAAAGAAAATTGTTCCAACTTTTTTTACTTTGGGGTTTTTAAAAAAGTTTTATTTCAATAGCTTTGGGGGTACAAATGGTTTGTTACCTGGATAAATTATATAGTGGTGAATTCTGAGACTTTAGTGCACCCATCATCTAAGTAGTGTATATTGTACCTAATGTGTAGTTTTTTTTTTTTTTTATCACAAGCCACTCTCCCACCTCCCACTTCAGAGTCTCTAAAGTTCATTAATGAATATGCCTTTGCATATTCATGGCTTAGCTCCCACTTTTAAGTGACATCATACAGTTTTTGGTTTTCCACTCCTGTGTTACTTCACTTAGAATAATGGCCTCCAGCTCAATCCAAGTTGCTGCAAAAGACATTTCATTCCTTTTAATGACTGAGTAGCAGTCTATGGTGTATATATGCCACATTTTCTTTATCCACTCATTAGTCAACGGGCACTCAGGTTGGTTCCACATCTTTGCAACTGTGAATTGTGCTGCTATAAACATACACGTACAAGTGTCTTTTTCATATAATGACTTATTTTCCTTTCGATAGAGATCCAGTAGTGGGATTGCTGGATTGAATGGTAAATCTACTTTTAGCTCTTTAAGAAATCTCCATACTGTTTTCCATAAAGGTTGTACTAATTTACATTTCCACCAGCAGTATATAAGCGCTCCCTTTTCCCCACATCCACACCAAAATATATTGGTTTTTTACTTTTTAATAATGACCATTCTTGCAGGAGTAAGGTGGTATCTCATTGTGGTTTTAATTTGCATTTCCCTGACGATTAGTGATATTGAGCACTTTTTCATGTTTGTTGGCCATTTGTATATCTTCTTTTTAGAAATATCTATTCATGTCATTTGCCCACTTTTTAATGGGATTATTTGTTTCTTTCTTGCTGATTTGTTTGAATTCCTTGTTTGATTACTAGTCCTTTGTCAGATGCATAGTTTGCAAATATTTTCTCCCATTCTGTGGGTTGTCTGTTTATTGTTTCTTTTGCTATACAGAAGCTTTTTAGTTTAATTAGGTTCTATTTATTTATTTTTGGTTTTGTTGCATTTGCTTTTGGGGTCTTAGTCGTGAATTATTTGCCTAAGCCAATGACTAGAAGAGTTTTTCTAATGTCTTCTAGAATTTTTATAGTTTCAGGTCTTATATTTAAGTCTTTGATCCATCTTGAGCTGATTTTTGTATAAGGTGAGAAATATGGATCCAGTTTCATTTTTCTACATGTGGCTTGCCCATTCTCCCAGCACCACTTATTAAATAAAGTATCATTCCCCAATTTATGTTTTTGTTTGCTTTGCCAAAGATAATTTGGCTGTAAATATTTGGCTTTATTTCTGGGTTCTCTATTCTGTTTCCTTGGCCTATGTGCCTACTTTTATACCAGTACCATGCTGTTTTGTTAACTATAGCCTTGTAGTATAATCTGAAGTCTAGTAATGTGATGCCTCCAGATTTGTTCTTTTTGCTTAGTATTGCTTTGGCTATTCTGGCTCTTTTTTGGTTCCATATGAATTTTAGAATTTTTTTTCTGATTCTGTGAAAAATGATGTTGGTATTTTGATGGGAATTGCATTGGATCTGTAATGCAAGATTACTTTGGGCAGTATGGTCATTTTTACAATATCGATTCTTCCAATCCATGAGCATAGAATGCATTTCCATTTGTTTGTATAATCTATTACTTCTTTCAGCTGTGTTTTATAGTTCTCCTTGTAGAGATCTTTCACCTCCTTGATTAAGTACATTCCTAAGTTTTTTTTTTTGTTTTTTTTTTTGAGATGGAGTTTCACTCTTGTTGCCCAGGCTGGAGTGCAATGGCACGATCTCGGCTCACCGCAACCTCTGCCTCCCAGGTTCAAGTGATTCTCCTGCCTCAGCCTCCCTAGTAGCTGGGATTATAGGCATGTGCCACCATGCCCGGCTAATTTTGTATTTTTAGTAGAGACGGTGTTTCTCCATGTTGGTCAGGCTGGTCTTGAACTCCCGACCTCAGGTGATCCACCTGCCTCGGCCTCCCAAAGTGCTGAGATTACAGGCATGAGCCACTGTGCCTGGCCTAGTATTTTATTTTTTTGTAACTGTTGTAAAAGGGTATCAATTCTTTACTTGATTCTCAGCTTGGTCATTGTTAGTGTATAGCAGTGCTACTGATATGTGTACACTGATTTTGTAAACTGAGACTTTACTGAATTCATTCATCAAATCTTAGAGTCTTTGGAGGAGTCTTTAGGATTTTCTAGGTATACAATTATATAATCTTCAAACAGCAATAGTTTGACTTCTTTTCCAATTTGGATGCCCTTTATTTCTTTCTCCTGTCTAATTGCTCTAGCTAGGACTTCCAGAACTATGTTGAATGAGAGTGGGAAAAGTGGCCATCTTGTCTTGTTCCAGTTCTCAAGGGGAATGCTTTCAACTTTTTTCCATTCAGTATGATGTTGGCTGTGGGTTTGTCATATATGGCTTTTATTATTTTGAGGTAGGTCCCTTCTATGCCTAGTTTGTTAAGAGTTTTAATTATAAAGGATGCTGGATTTTAAAAGCTTTTTCTGAATCTGTTGAGATGATCATATGTTTTTTGTTTTCAATTCTGTTTATGTGATGTATCACATTTATTGACCTGTGTGTGTTAAACCATCCCTGCATCCCTGGGACAAAATCCACTTGAATTATCTTTTTGATGTGCTATTGGGCTTGGTTAGCTAGTATTTTATTGAGGATTTTTGCATCTATGTTCAACGTCAGTGAAATTGGTCTGTAGGTTTTTTTTTTTTTTATTTGTTGTGTTCTTTCCTGGTTTGGATATCAGGGTGATACTGGCTGCATAGAATGATTTAGGGAGGATTCCCTCGTTCTCAATCTTTCAGAATCGTTTCAGTAGGATTGGTACCAATTCTTCTTTGAACATCTGGTGGAATTCAGCTGTGAATCCATCTGGTCCTGGTCTTTTTTTGTTGTTCTTGGCAATTTTTAAGTTACTGATTCAATCTTGCTGCTTGTTATTCACGTGTTCAGGGTTTCTGTTTCTTCCTGATTTAATACAGGAGAGTTGTACGTTTCCAGGAATTTGTCTATTTCCTCTAGGTTTTCTAGTTTGTATGCAAAAAGGTGTTCACAGTAACCTCAAGTGATCTTTTGTATTTCTGTGGTTCTGTGAGTTGTAATGTCTCCAATTTCATTTCTAATTGAGCTTATTTAGATCTTCTCTCTCTTCTTTACTTGTTTAATCTTTTCTTCTTTTCTTGGCTAATCTAGTCTATTTTATTTTTTCAAAGAACCAGCTTTTTGTTTCATTGATCTTTTTGTATTTTTTGTTTGAATTTCAGTTAGTTCTGCTCTGGTCTTCATTATTTCTTTTCTTCTTCTATCTTTGGGCTTAGTTTTTTTTGTTTCTCCAGTTCCTTGCAGTGTGATATTAAGTTGTCAATTTGTGCTCTTTCAGACTTTTAGATGCAGGCGTTCAGCACTATAAACTTTCCTAGCACTGCTTTTGCTGTATCCCAGAGGTTTTTTAGTTTTTAGTTTTTTGAGACAGTCTCACTCTGTCAACCAGGCTGGAGTGCAGTGGCACCATCTTGGCTCACTGCAAGCTCTGCCTCCCAAGTTCAAGTAGTTCTCGTGCCTCAGCCTCCCAAGTAGCTGACACTGAGACTACAGGTGCCTGCTACCACACCCAGCTAATTTTTGTATTTTTAGTAAAGATGGGGTTTCACCATGTTGGCCAGCCTGGTCTCGGACTCCTGGCCTCAAGTGATCCACCTGTTTGGCCTCCCAAAGTGCTAGAATTACAGGCATGAGCCACCACACCCCACCTATCCCAAAGGTTTTGATAACTTGTGTCATTATCATTCAATTCAAAATTTTTTAAAATTTCCATCTTGATTTCACTGTTTACCCCAGATATCATTCAGGAATGGATTATTTTATTTCCATGTATCTGCATAGTTTTGAGGATTCCCTTTGAAGTAGATTTTTAGTTTTATTCTGCTATGGCCTGAGCAGATACTTCATATGATTTCAATTTTTAAAAATTTATTGAGACTTGTTTTGTGACCTAGCATATGGCCTAGATTCTTAGAGACTGTTCTATGTACTGATGAGAAGAATATACATTCTACAGTTCTTGGGTAGAATGTTCTGTAAATAGCTGTTATGTCCATTTGTTTTAGCATGTCATTTAAGTCCATTATTTCTCTGTTGACTTTGTGTCTCAAAGATTTGTCTAGTGCTGTCAGTGGTATATTAAAGTATCCCACCATTACTGTGTTGCTGTCTATCTCATTTCTTAGGTCTAGTAGTAATTGTTTTATGAATCTGCAAGCTCCAGTGTTAGATGCATGTAAATTTAGGATTGTAATATCTTCTTGTTGGATTGATCCTTTTATCATTATATTGACCGTCTTTGTCTTGTTTTACTGTTGTTGCTTTGAAGTTTGTTTTGTCTGATATAAGAATAGCTACTTCTGCTTGCTTTTGGTGTCCATTTGCATGGAATATCTTTTTCCACCCTTTTACCTTGAGTTTATTTGAATCCTTTCATGTTAGGTGAGTCTCTTGAAGACAGCAGATATTTGGATTGTGATTTTTGTTATCCATTCTGCCATTCTGTATTTTTTAAGTGGAGCATTTAGGCCATTTACATTCAACATTAATATTGAGATGTGAAGTACTGTTCTCTTCATCATGTTAATTGTTATGTATATAGTTTTTCTTTTTTCATTCTGTTATTGTTTTATAAACTTCATGAGTTTTAAGCTTTCCAGAGATTCTATTTTGGTGCATATTTGGCTTTTGTTTCAATGTTTAAAACTCCTTTTAGCCCACCTTTCTTTCTTTTCTTTCCTTCCTTCCTTGCTTCCTTCCTTCCTTCCTTCTTTCCTTTCTTTCTTTTTTTTTTTTGATAGAGTCTGGCTCTGTCACCCAGGCTGGAGTGCAATGGTGCAATCTTGGCTCACTGCAACCTCTATCTCCTGGGTTCAAGAGATTCTCATGCCTCAGCCTCCCGAGTAGCTGAGATTACAAGCATGCACAATCACACCTGGCTAATTTTTGTATTTTTTAGTAGAGACTGGGTTTTGCCATGTGGCCAGGCTGGTAGCATTTCTCGTAGTGTTGGTTTGCTAGTGACAAATTCCCTCAGCATTCGTTTATCTGAAAATGACTTTTATTTCTCCTTCAATTACAAAACCTAGTTTTACAGGATACAGAATTCTTGGCTGACAGTTTTTTCTGTTTAAGGAGATTGAAGTTAAGACCCCAATACCTTCTGGCTTGTAAGGTTTCTGCTGAGAAGTCGGCTGTTATTCTGATAGGTTTTCCTTTGTAGCTTACCTGATATTTTTGTCTTACTGCTCTTAGAATTATTTCCTTCACTTTGAGTTTAGATAGCCTGATGACTATATGCCTTGGTGAAGATCTTTTTGCAATTAATTTCCCAGGAGTTCTTTGAGCTTCTTGGATTTGGATATCTAGATCTCTAGCCACGCCAGGAAGGTTTTCCTCAATTATTCCCTCAAATAAGTTATCCAGACTTGTTATTTTCTCTTCTCCCTCTGGAACACCAATTATTCTTAGGTTTGGCTGTTTAACATAATCCCATATTTCTTGAAGACTTTGTTCATTTCTTTTGATGCTTTTTTCTTTATTTTTGTCTGATTGGATTAGTTTAAAAACCTTGTCTTCAAGCTCTGAAATTCTTTCTTTTACTTGTTCTAGTCTATTGTTAAAGCTTTCCGCTGCATTTTGTAATTCCCTAAGTGTGTCTTTCATTTCTAGAAATTCTTATTGTTTTTTCTTGATAATATCTATCTCTCTAGAAAATTTTTCATTCATATCCTGAAATGCTTTTTAAATTTATAATAGTTTTCATCTTTCTCTGAAATCTCCTTGAGTAGCTTAATAATTGACCTTCTGAATTCTTTATACGGTATTTTAAAGAGTTCGTCCTGCTTTGGATCCATTGCTGGAGAGCTAGTGTTATCTTTTGGGGGTGTTATAGAACCCTGTTTTTTCATATTACCAGAGTTACTTTTCTGGTTCCTCCTCATTTGGGTAGATTATTTCTTCTAATTATCCTTGAATTTATGTTTGATTTGACTGTGTTTCTTTTTGTGTTTGTTTTTTAATTTCTTTTTTCCACTTAAGGATGTGACTTTAATGCTTATCATATTATGGCCTAATTTGGTTTTTGGTGCTTTCAGGGGTGAAGACTCTGTAATAGTTCCTTGGTTATAGAGAGTTTTTTTATGTGGCTTTCTTAGATGCTGGTTGTAGTAGCAATGTGCTTGGTATATCAGCAAGATCACTGTCTCCTATGGGGCTGTAATGATAGAGGTCTCTTAAAGCTTATCTCATTGCCCCGTGGCATGCCCTTTTTTATTTATGTATTTTTGTCCAGTTTTTTTTTTCTTTTTTTTTTTTAGGCCGAGTCTCACTCTGTCACCCAGGCTAGAGTGCAGTGTCGTGATCTCACTGCAATCTCCACCTCCTGGGTTCAAGTGATTCTTGTGCCTCAGCCTCCCAAGTAGCTGGGATTAAAGGTGCCTGCCACCACACCCAACTAATTTTTGTATTTTTAGTAGAGACAAGGTTTCACCATATTGGCCAGGCTGGTCTCAAACCCCTGACCCCAAGTGATCCACCCACCTCAATCTCCCAAAGTGTTGGGATTACAGGCATAAGCCACGGCACCCGGCCTTTTCTCCAGTGTTTTATTTACTAGTTTGATGGTTCCAGCTTCAGGCCAGTAGGGGAGGTGTCCCTGGGCAGGAATCAGCTGTGGCTAAAGCAGGTGGGTAAATGCAATACCCAGTGATGGGCAGAGGTCTCAGCCTTGGCAGAGGTGGCTGGAGGAGTGAGTTGCACTGAGGTCTTACCAGGGGTAAGGGTTGGAGCCACCTCAGCTCCCCTGCCAGGTTAGCAGGAAAGTTATCCCTCTCAGACACACTCCTGTTTCAGTGCTCCAGCTTTTCATCTCCAGACAGGCACCTCTTTTCATCTGCAGGAATTTTGATGTTCCAAATAGAGAAAAATTGTGACCGTCTCTCATACAAGCCTGAACCTAGAGGGTTCCCCTCCTATGGGGATGCAGTCACCCTGATGTCTTCCAGAAAGGCTGTCTATAGTTGCACTCACACTGAGCTCCAATGGGAGAAGCTCCAACTGTGCCTGCAGTGGTAGACAATGGGTGTGGGGGTTGTCTGTCTGTTGGGTTATTGCTGAAGATTTTTCCTGCTGAGCCCAGCACTGCAACTGTGCCTCTGCTGAAAGAAACTTCCCACCAGCAGAAAGATCTGGTTCTTAAGTCCTGCTGTCTGGATTATTTTGTCCCACGGGGTGTTCTCTTGATGTGGTGCACTCCCTGTTCCCCTAGTATCAGGGGAATCCCACTCCTAAGGGAACAGGGTCTCTGGGTCTAGCTGCCCAGTGAAGGTACCACACTCCAAGTTTGTGCTAGGGAATATCTGCAAGGGATCCAGTGATGTGACCTCTCTTCAAGTCTCCCAACAGTGGGTAGCAGTACCAGTTCTAATGGGCGTGGCCGGGTAATAGACTCTGTGAGAGTCCTTAGTTATTGATAGCCTTAGTGTGTTGGCTTTCTCAAACACTGGTTTTAGTAGTAATGAACTGGTCATGTGGACAAACTCAGGACCTCCTGGTTAGCCAGAGTGGTGCAGGCAGTGGTGATAGCTGAGATTACACAGCCATCTTCTTCCTAGGTGCATTGTTATTCTACCAGGAGATGCTGTAATGGACTGTGTTGGTTGGCCTCCAGCCAAGAAGTGGTGCTTGCAAAAGAGAACCAGCTGCAATAGTAGCAACAGGACTTTTGCTTGCTTTATGTTGTCCAGAGGGGTTACTCTGGTTTCTCAGGCAATGAGTGGGGCTATATAGCCCCCAAGAGTTTCTGTCCTTTGTGTTAAACTACCAGGGCAGGTGATGGGGCAAAGCAAGGTGAGGGTTGGTTCAGGTGGGTTTGCACTCTGAGTCTCCCTGTGCAGGGCAAGCAGCAGCCCCTGTGGAAGTCAGGGGATGGGAGTGGTTCTCAGGCCACTGGGTTGATGTTCCAAAAGGCAGTGTTGCTGCCTTTGCCACACAGAAGGGTTTGTGCAGAGTGGGGAGAAGCAGGTGGCTGTGAGCCCCACACAGATCCCATGCACTTGGCAAGACAGATACACAGTGTTCCACTGGCAGCAGCAAGCTAACTTCCAGTTAGCCTGCACTCAGAACTTGCAACTGTCCTGAGTCATATATGTTCCCTGCAGAGATAGCAATCACAGCTTTCAGGCCAAACCCCTCCCCCATCCACTGCAAAGCTAGGCACCCAGTTCCTGCACTGGCAGCTCCTGCACTCATGGCTGCAGCCCACTTTGCACTCTCCTCCACCCTGGCCCTGGCCAAGGGAGTTCATCCCCACCTAAGATTATATCATGAAACCCAGTTGGAGGCTTCTTTCAACCTGCAACCACTGCCTGAACTTTTTGACTGTCCTCCACAGGGTTCCCTGTGAGGAACAGTAAGAAATGGCTTCCCTCTGTCCATGCTGAAATCTGGGAGTGTGTGCAAGAATCTTCCTGCCACTGCTCCCACTTTTATATTCCACATCCCTCCCCAAGTCTGTTCCTGTGCTGGGTAGGGTTAGGCCTTCTCCCATGGTCTGGACTTTCAGGGTCCGCAGTGGGGGTGTGTATTCCAGGAGTAATGCAGGGTGAGTCCCCCCTCTCACACTCTGGGAACTCACAGCCCTTCACCTGATTCACAGTGTAACCTGCAGCCTCCTGCTTCTTTCAAAGGGTCTGTAGATTCCTTTGGTTTTCCTGTTCAGCTTCTGCATTGCTCCTTGAAAAAGGTTCAGTGTGAATCTCTACAACTATTTTGTTTTTCCAGGTGGGAGAAGTATGCTAGCAATGCCTCTAATCTGCTATTTTGGAAAAACACAAACAGATTTCTTCTTCTTTTGAGAAGTGTCTGTTCATGTCTTTTGCCCACTTTTTAATGGGGTTGTTTTTTGCTTGTTCAATTGTTTAAGTTACTTATAGATTCTGGATATTAGACATTTGTCAGATGCATAGTTTGTGAATATTTTCTCTTTTTTTGTAGGTTGCCTGTTTACTTTGTTGGGTTTTTTTGCTGTGCAGAGGCTCTTTAGTTTAATTAGGTCCCACTTGTCAATTTTTGTTTTTGTTGCAGTTGCCTTTGAGGACTTAGTCATAAATTCTTTCCCAAGAATGTTCAGAATGGTGTTTCCTAGGTTTTCTTCTAGGATTCTTAGAGTTTGAGGTCTTACGTTTAAATCTTTAAGGCATCTTGGGTTGATTTTTGTATATGGTGAAAGGTAGGGGTCCAGTTTTATTTTTCTGCATATGGCTAGCCAGCTATCCCAGCATCATTTATTGAATAGGGAACTCTTTCCCCACCACTCGTTTTTGTCTACTTTGTTGAAGATCAGTTGGGTAGGTGTGCAGCTTTATTTCTGAGTTTGCTATTCTGTTCCATTGGTCTATGTGTCTGTTTTTGTATCAGTACCAAGCTGTTTTGGTTACTGTAGCCTTATATATTTTTAAATTTTTTTATTTCTATAGGTTATTAGGGAACAGGACGTGTTTGGTTACATGAGTAAGTACTTTAGTGGTGATTTGTGAGATTTTGGTGCACCCATCACCCGAGCAGTATACACTGCACTCAATTTGTAGTCTTTTATCCTTCACCCCCTTCCCACTCTTTCCCCGAGTCCCCAAAATCCATTGTGTTATTCTTATGCCTTTGCATCCTCATAGCTTAGCTTCCACTTCTGAGTGAGAACATACAATGTTTGGTTTTCCATTCCTGAGTTACTTCACTTAGAATAAGTCTCCAATCTCATCCAAGTTGTGTTGATGCCATTAATTCATTACTTTTTATGACTGAGTAGTATTCTATCATATATATATGGAATTTCTGAATCAAATGGTAGTTCTACTTTTAGTTCTTTAAAGAATCTCTATGCTGTTTTCCATAGTGGTTGTACTAGTTTACATTCCCACCAGCAGTGTAGAAGTGTTCTCTGTTCACCACATCCATGCCAACATGTATTTTTTTTTTAATTTTTTGATTATGGCCATTCTTGTAGGGGTAAGGTGGTGTCTCATTGTGGTTTTGATCTGCATTTCCCTGATCATTAGTGATATTGAGCACTTTTTCATATGTTTGTTGGCCATTTGTATATCTTCTTTTGAGAATTGTCTATTCATGTCCTTAGCCCACTTTTTGATGGGTTATTTGTTTTTTCTTGCTAATTTGTTTTAGTTCATTGTAGATTCTGGATATTAGTCCTTTGTCAAATGTATAGATTGTGAAGATTTTCTCCCACTCTGTGAGTTGTCTGTTTGCCCTGATGACTGTTCTTTTTGCCATGCAAAAGCTCTTTAGTTTAATTAAGTCCCAGCCATTTATCTTTGTTTTTATTACATTTGCTTTTGTGTTCTTGGTAATGAAATCCTTGCCTAAGCCAATGTCTAGAAGGGCTTTTCTGATGTTATCTTCTAGAATTTTTATATTTTCAGGTCTTAGATTTAAGTCCTTGATCCATCTTGAGTTGATTTTTGTGTAAGATGAGAAATGAGGATCCAATTTCATTCTCCTACATGTGGCTAGCCAATTATCCCAGGACCATTTGTTGAATAAGATGTCCTTTCCCCACTTTATATTTGTGTTTGCTTAGTCAAAGATCAGTTGGCTGTAAGTATTTGGGTTTATTTCTGAGTTCACTATTCTGTTCCATTGGTCTATGTGCCTATATTTATACCAGTACCATACTGTTTTGGTGACTATGACCATATAATATAGTTTGAAATCAGGTAATGTGATACCTCCAGATTTATTGGGTTTTTTGTTTTTTGATTTTTTGTTTGTTTGTTTTGCTTTGTTTTGTTTTGCTTAGTCTTGCTTTGGCTATGTGGGCTCTTTTTTGGTTCCATATGAATTTTAGGATGTTTTCTAGTTCTGTGAAAAATGATGGTGGTATTTTGATGGGAATTGCGTTAAATTTGTAGATTGCTTTTGGCAGTATGATCTTTTTCACAATATTGATTCTACCTATCAGTGAGCATGGGATGTGTTTCCATTTGTTTGTGTCATCTATGATTTCTTTAGCAGTGTTTTATAGTTTTCCTTGTACAGGTCTTACACCTCCTTGGTTAGGTATGGTCCTAAAAATTTTATTTTTCTTTTGCAGCTATTGTAAAAGGGGTTGAGTTCTTGATTTGATTTTCACCTTAGTTGCTGTCAGTGTATAGCAGAGCTACTGATTTGTGCACATTAATTTTGTGTCTGGAAACTTTAATGACTTCTTTTATCAGTTCTAGGAGCTTTTTGGAGGAATCTTTAGGGTTTTGTAGGTATACAATTATATCATCAGCAAACAGCAACAGTTTGACTTCCTCTTTACTGATTTGGGTGCCCTTTATTTCTGTCTCTTGTCTGATTGCTCTGGCTAGGACTTCCAGTACTATGTTGAAGAGGAGTGGTGAGAGTGGGCATCCTTGTCATGTTCCAGTCCTCAGTGGGAATGCTTCCAACTTTTCCCCATTCAGTATGATTTTGGCTGTGGGTTTGTCATAGATGGCTTTTATTACATTGAGGTATGGCCCTTGTATGCCAATTTTGCTGGGAGTTTTAATCATAAGGCATTCTGTCAAATGCTTTTTCTGCATCTATTGAAATGATCATGTGATTTTAATTTTTAATTCTTTTTATGTTGTGTATCACATTTATTGACTTGAGTATGTTAAGCCTGTATCCCTGGTATGAAACCCACTTGATTATGGTGGATTATCTTTTTGATATGTTGTTGGATTCGATTAGCCAGTATTTTGTTAAGGATTTTTGCATCTATGTTCATCAAGGATATTGGTCTGCAGTTTTCTTTTTTGGTTATGTCTTTTCCTGTTTTTAGTATTAGGGTGATACCGGCTTCATACAATGATTTAGAGAGGATTCCCTCTTTATCTTGTGGAATAGTGTTAATAGGATTGGTACCAATCCTTCTTTGAATGTCTGGTAGAGTTCTGCTGTGAATCCATCTAGTCCTGGACTTTTTTGTGTTGCTAATTTTTTTATTATCATTCCAATGTCACTGCTTGTTATTGGTCTGTTTAGGGTATCTAATTCTTCCTGATTTAAGCTAGGAGGGTTGTATCTTTCCAGGAATTTGTCCATCTCCTCTAGGTTTTCTAGTTTATGCACATAAAAGTGTTCACAGTAGCCTTGAATGATCTCTTGTATTTCTGTGGTGTCAGTTGTAATATGTCCCTTTTCATTTCTAATTAAGCTTATATGGATTTTCCCTCTTCTTGGTTAATCTTGCTAATGATCTATCAATTTTATTTATCTTTTCAAAGAACCAGCTTTTTGTTTCATTTATCTTTTGTATTTTTTGTTTGTTTGTTTGTTTGATTTCATTCAGTTCTGCTCTGATCTTGGTTATTTCCTTTCTTCTGCTGGGTTTGTGTTTGGTTTGTTCTTGTTTCTCTAGTTCCTTGAGGTGTGACCTTAGATTGTCTGTTTTTGCTCTTTCAGACTTTTTTATACAAGTGTTTAGGGCTTTTAGCTTTCCTCTTTGCACTGCCTTTGCTGTATCCCAGAGGTTTTGATAGGTTTTATGTCACTGTTGACATTCAGTTTGAAGAATTTTTTAAAATTTCCATCTTGATTTCGTTGTTGACCCAATAATCATTCAGGAGCAGGTTATTTAATTTCCATGTATTTGCATGGTTTTGAACATTCCTTTTGGAGTTGATTTCCAGTTTTATTCCACTGTGGTCTGAGAGAATGCTTGATATAATTTCAATTTTAAATTTATTGAGGCATGTTTTGTGGCCTATCATATGGTCTGTCTTGGAGAAAGTTCCATGTGCTGTTGAATAAATGTATATTCTGGGGTTGTTGGATAGAATGTTCTGTAAATATCTCTTAAGTCCATTTGTTCCAGGGTATATTTTAAATCCATTGTTTCTTTGTTAACTTTCTGTCTTCTTGACCTGTCTAGTGCTGTCAGTGGAGTAATGAAGTCCGCCACTATCATTGTGTTGCTGTCTATCTCATTTTTTAGGTCTAGGAGTAATTGTTTTATAAATTTGGGAGCTCCAGTGTTAGGTGCATATATATTTAGGATTGTGACATTTTCCTGTTGGAGAAGGCCTTTTACCATTAAATAATGTCCCTCTTTGTCTTTTTTAACTGCTGTTGCTTTAAAGCTTGTCTTGTCTGGTATAAGAATAGCTACTCCTGCTTACTTTTGTTGTCCATTTGCATGGAATGTCTTTTTCCACCCCTTTACCTTAAGTTTATGCATTCTTATGTGTTAGGTGAGTCTCCTGAAGGCAGCAGATAGTTGATTGGTGAATTCTTACCCATTCAGCCATTCTGTATCTTTTAAGTAGAGCATTTAGGCCACTTATATTCAACATTAGTATTGAGATGTGAGGTACCATTCCATTCATTGTGCTATTTGTTGCCTGTATGCCTTGGGTTTTTTTTGTTTTTGTTTTTGTTTTTGCTTTTTTTTGTATTATAGGTCCTGTGAGATTTATGCTTTAAAGAGGTTCTGTTTTGATGTGTTTCCAGGATTTGTTTCAAGATTTAGAGCTCCTTTTAGCAGTTTTTGTAGTGCTGCCTTTGTAATGGCAAGTTCTTTTAGCATTTGTTTGCCTGAAAAAGATTGTATCTTTCCTTCATTTATGAAGCTTGGTTTTGCTGGATACAAAATTCTTGGCTGATAATTGTTTTGTTTAAGGAGGCTGAAGATAGGGCCCCAATCCTTTCTTGCTTGTAAGGTTTCTGCTGAGAAATCTGCTGTTAGTCTGATAGGTTTTCCTTTACAGGTTACCTGGTGCTTTTGCCTCATAGCTCTTAAGATTCTTTCCTTCGTCTTAACTTTAGATAACCTGATGACAATGTGCCTAGGCTATGATCTTTTTGTGATAAATTTCTCAGGTGTTCTTTGAGCTTCTTGTATTTGGATATCTAGATCTCTAGCAAGGGTGGGGAAGTTTCCCTTGATTATTGCCCAAATATGTTTCCAAACTTTTAGATTTCTCTTCTTCCTCTGGAACACCAATTATTTTTACATTTGGTCATTTAACATAATCCCAGACTTCTTGGAGGCTTTGTTCATATTTTCTTATTCTTTGTCTTTGTTGGATTGGGTTAATTCAAAAACCTTGTCTTCAGGCTCTGAGTTCTTTCTTCTGCTTGTTCAATTCTATTGCTGAGACTTTCCAGAGCATTTTGCATTTCTATAAGTGTGTCCGTTGTTTCCTGAAGTTTTGATTGTTTTTTGTTTATGTTATTTCATGGAAGATTTCTCCCCTCATTTCTTGTATCATTTTTTTGATTTCCTTAAATTGGGCTTTGCCTTTCTCTGGTGCCTCCTCAATGAGCTTAATAACTGACCTTCTGAATTCTTTCTCAGGTAGATCAGAGGTTTCTTCTTCATTTAGATCCACATCTGGTAAGCTAGTGTGATTTTGTGGGGGATGTTAACCTTGTTTTTTCATATTACCAGAGTTGGTTTTCTTATTCCTTCTCATTTGGGTAGATTCTGTCAGAGGGAAGGTCTAGGGCTCAAGGCTGTTGTTCAGATTCTTTTGTCCTATGGGGTGTTCTCTTGATGTAGTACTCTCCACCTTTTCCTAGGGATGTGGCTTCCTGAGAGCCCAAGCTGTAGTGATTGTTATCTCTTTTTAGGATCTAGACATCCAGCAGGCCTACCAGATTCCAGGCTGGTATTGGGGGTTGTCTGCACAGAGTCCTGTGATGTGAACCATCTGTGGGTCTCTCAGCTGTGGATACCAGCACCTGCTCTAGTAGAGGTAGCAGGGGAGTGAGATGGACTCTGTGAGGGTCCTTAGTTTTGGTCATTTAATGCACTATTTTTGTGCTGGTTGGCCTCCTGCCGGGAGGTGACACTTTCAAGACAGCATCAGCTGTGGTAGTATGGGGAGGATCAGGCGGTGGGTGGGACCCTAGAACTCCCAAGAGTATATGCCCTTTGTCTTCAGCTACCAGGGTGGGTAGGAAAGGACCATCAGGTCAGGGCAGGGCTAGGTGTGTCTGAGCTCAGACTCTTCTTGGGCGAGTCTTGCTGCAGCTGCTGTGGGGTTGGAGGTGTGGTTCCCAGGTAAATGGAATTATGTTCCCAGGAGGATTATGGCTACCTCTGCTGTGTCATGCAGGTTGTCAGGGAAGTGAGGGAAAACTGGCAGTCACAGACCTCACCCAGCTCCCACGAAACCCAGAAGATCGATCTCACTCCCACCATGCCCCCAACCCAGTAGTACCAAGTCTGTTTCCAGGCAGTGGGCAAACAGGGCTGAGAACTTGCCCCAGGCTACCAGCCTCCCAGCTGCAAAAGCAAGTAGTGCTTTTGTGCTTCCCTGCCTGTGCAGTCTGCACACCAGATTCATGCCTTCCCCCAAGTTCTGGCCAGGAGATTTCCTGTTCAGTTGGAATTGTTACAAAATTCAGCTGGAGTTTTCCTTCTCCCTGTGAGGTTTTCTGAGTTCCTCTGGCAGTCCTCCCCAGGTAGCCCTGTGAGACAAGTCAGAAATGGCTTCCCTGGGAACCCAGAGAGCCCACAGGGCTTTTCCTGCTACTTCCTTTACCCCTGTATTTCACTTGGTTCTCTAAATTGACTCAGCTCCAGGTAAGGTCAGAATCTTCTCCCATGATCTAGACCTTCAGGTTCCCCAGTGAGGTTGTGTGTTTGAAGGTGGACAATACCCCTTTCCTACTTCCACAGTTTGGGTACTCACAGTATTTGGGGCATCTCCCAGGTCCTGCAGGAGCAATCCACTTCCTTCAGAGGGTCTCTGGATTCTCTTGGCTTTCCTGAATTATTCCTGCAGTAGTTCTGGAGCAAAAGTTCACAATGCAAGACTCCACATGCTGCTCTGTCCATCCGAGTGGGAGCTGCAATCTAGTCCTGCCTCCTGTCCACCATCTCTGTAGCCTTATATTAATAGTATAGTTTGAAGTCAGGTAATGAGATGCCTCCAGCTTTGTTTTTTTTGCTTAGGATTGCTTTGGCTATTTAGGCTCTTTTTTGGTTCCATATGAATTTTACAATAATTTTTTCTAATTCTGTGAAAAATGATGTTGGTAGTTTGACAGGAATAGCATTTAATTTCTTAATTGCTTCAAGTAGTGTGGCCATCTTAATGATATTGACTCTTCTAATCCATGAGCATGGAATGTTTTCCATTTGTTTGTGTTGTCTCTGATTTCTTTCAGCAGCAATTTATAGTTCTCCTTTTACCTCCTTGGTTAGCTATATTTTTAGGGATTTTATTCTTTTTGTGTCTATTGTGAATGGGATTACATTCTTGATTTGGCTCTCAGCTTGGACATTATTGGTGTATAGAAATGCTACTGATTTTTTGTACATTGATTTTGTGTCCTGAAACTTTACTGAACTTGTTTATCAGTTCCAGGAGCCTTTTGGCAGATTCTTTAGAGTTTTCTAGGTATGGAATTATGTTGTCAGTGAACAGAAAAATTTGACTTCTTCTTTTCCTATTTTGATGCCTTTTATTTCTTTCTCTTGCCTAATGGCTCTGGCTAGTACTTCCAGTGCTATGTTGAATAAGAGTGGTGAGAGTGGGCATCCTCCTCTTGTGCTAGTTCTCAAGGGGAATGTTTCCAGCTTTTGCCCATTCAGTAGAATGTTGGCTGTGAGTTTGTCATAGATGGCTCTTATTATTTTGAAGTATGTTCCTTTGGTAACCTAATTTGCTGAGAGTTTTTATCATGAACGGATGTTGGATTTTATCAAAGGCTTTTTCCATGTCTATTTAGATGATCATATGGGTTTTCTTTCTAATTCTGTTTATGTGGTGAATCACATTTATGGATTCACATATGTTAAACCAAACTTGCATTGTGAGAATGAAGCCTACTTGATCATGGTGAATTAACTTTTTTTTTTTTTTTGAGTCAGTGTCTCATTCTGTCACCTGGGCTGGAGTGCAGCAGCACAATCACAGCTCATTGAAGCCTCAACCTCCTGGGCTGGAGTGATCCTCACACCTCAGCCTCCTAAATAGCTGGGACCATTACACCCAGCTAATTTTTTATTTTTTCTGTAGACATGGGGTCTCATATCATGTTGCTCAAACTCCTGGGCTCAAGCAATTCTCCTGACTCAACCTCCCATAGTGCTGGGATAACAGGTATGAGCCACCGTGCCTGGCCATGAATTAACTTTTTCATGTGTAGCTGGATTCAATTTGCAAGTATTTTGTTGAGCATTTTTTCAGTCTATGTTCATAGGGATATTGGCCTGTAGTTTCTTTTTTTGTCTTTGCCAGGTTTTGGTATAAGGATAATGCCAGCTTCATAGAATAAGTTAGGGAGGAGTCCCTCCTCCTCATTTTTTTGGAATGGTTTCAGTAGAATTGGTACCAGCTCTTCTTTGTACTTTTGGTAGAATTTGGCTGTGAATCTTTCTGGTCCCAGGATTTTTTTTTCTGAGTGTTAGATTATTTTATTACTGAATCAATTTCAAAATTCAATATTGTCTATGTGGGGTTTCAATTGCTTCTTGATTCACTCTTTGGAGGTTATATTTCCAGGAATTTATCCATTTCCTCTAGATTTTCTTGTTTGTATGCATACAGATGTTCATAATGGTCTCTGAGGATCTTTGGTATTTCTGTGGGATTGGTTGTAATGTCACCTTTGCCCTTTCTGAATGTGCTTATTTGGATCGTCCTTTTTTTCTTTGCTAATGTAGCTAGCACTCTATCGGTCTTGCATATCCTTTCAAAGATCCAACTTTTTGTTTCATTGATTCTTTGTATGGATTTTTGAATCTTGATTCCATTCAGTTCTGTTCTGATTTTTGTTATTTCTTTTCTTCTCCTAGCTTTGGAGTTAGTTTGTTCTTGTTTTGGAATGAACATTTTTAGGCCTTTAATATATACAGCCAAATTGCCATCCAAAAAGAATGTATCACTCTGCACTGCCACAAGCAAAGCATGGAGTGCTCCCGTCATCTCAGAATAAAACCCATCCATTTAATCAGCTCATTTAATGAAGGCCCAGGAAAACAAAGTTAGGGCATGATTCTTACTATGTAGATGAAGAGAGTTAAGAGATGGCTAGTGGGGGGGAAAGAGCTGAAGCCTCAAGCCTTCATCCTATTTAATTGTGAAGTATAGTGACCAACTAGTTCTAGTTGGCCTGAGACTTTCCAGGTTTTAGCACTGAGAGTCCAGAGTCCCAGGAAACCCCTAAGTGTCAGGCAGACAAGGACACTTGGTCACTCTATCAAAAGTTAAACACCAGTACCACCTCTAAAGTTCTATTTACCACTTACAGTTTCAGTTTTGAGCCTGTGTCTAAAACTCATTTTTTTAAGATACTCCTTGGTATATTCAGGGAAAACATCATAGAGCAGAGCCTAAGACGTGTGAGTGGTAAACAGAATAGGTCGGGTGTGAATCCTTCTGCTAACCTGAAAAATAAGGCAGTCAGCATGCTTGGACCCTGCTAGCGGCATCCAGGTCCAGGGCCTTCCCCCTCCTAGGGTTCCATGTTCATGAAATCTGAGCTAAGCAACAGTATTGGTATTAGATTAAGCTTATTTAACCTCAACCACAAAAGAAAGTTAGAATTGCTGATAAAAAGTGGACATTCTCTGAAAAACATCCCCTTATTTTCTAAGTGTTCAAATTAACTACTAGGCATTTCCTTTCTTCTTCTTTTTTTTTTTTTTTTTTTGAGACGGAGTCTCACTCTGTCACCAGGCTGGAGTGCGGTGGTGTGATCTCGGCTCACTGCAACCTCTGCCTTCTAGGTTCAAGCGATTCTCCTGCCTCAGCCTCCCAAGTAGCTAGGACTACAGGTGTGTGCCACCACGCCCAGCTAATTTTTGTACTTTTAGTAGAGACAGGGTTTCACCATGTTGGCCAGGATGGTCTCAACCTCTTGACCTTGTGATCTGCCTGCCTCCACCTCCCAAAGTGCTGGGATTACAGGTGTGAGCCACCGCGCCTGGCCTCCTTTCTTCTTGTGCTATTGAAGAGGGATTTGTGATTTAGGGGGAGCTGAGATATGATTCTTCAACATGGAGAACTCTACCTGTCTTCAAAGGAAGCTCAGTTCTAGTGGGGCAAACACTATGCATAGTTTGCCCTTGACCTTTGGGTTCCATAAGCTCTCTGTTGGGCTGGGCTGGAATTTACTTCTCACCAGACACCCATGGAGGACCCACTCAGTGAGGGCCCCAGGTAAGAGAAGATGCACAGAACATGGTGCTGGGCCCTGGCTACTGTGCAGTGCCAAGAGGAGTCTTCCCTGAGTTGAGTTTTACAGCCTCTCCAGGTCACCTTCATTTTAGGACTCTTTTCTTCATGGTGCCTTTATACCTCCCCAGGACAGTATTTATGATGAAATGGAAGAGAAGTGGTCAAAACAGAAGGCAAAATGGAAGAAGGATGAGAAGTTGGAGCGAGAAAATATCCTGCTACAGCAAAGTGAGTACAGAAACTCTAGCTTTTTTGATGACAAGTGCATTAAAAAACTGCCATGAAGTTTGGTCTTGACTTGAGGAAGGTGGCCTTGGGTTTACCAAGGGTGATGGGCCACATGCTAGATACCCGAATGGAAGGTGCCCAGAGTTTTCATGAAAGCAAAATGACAACAAGGGTAGGGTCTTTTTTGAAGTTCAGGCATCTGATCTAAGAGAGTCTAAGCCTGTACCTTCTGAAACTCATTTGGTCCAAGTTTGCCCACGATGGCTGGAACAAATGCTAGAATCCCTGTAGGGAGTGCAGACTTATTATCTAGAAACAGATGAACCCAAAGTTCCAAGAGTTCTTTAGTTAGAATGTGAAATGTTCACTTGCATGTGGGCAGGGGGCAGACAGGAACAACACAATCCATTATACTAAGAGCTATATTCCCACGTCTTCCAGGAGGAAGTCACACTTGGTAAATATTTTTAATATTTCCAACAATTAACACAGAGCTTGCACCATACAAAGTACTCTATAGGTGCACCTCCCATCCCCATTGAACTTGTTCATAAAAGGAAAAAAGAAGAGAATTTGTAGAGACTACTCCAGGCCTAGAAGACTAGTTGAGGTAGAAGTGGGACCTCTACAGACCTATTCCGCATTCCACACCAACCACATTTATTTCAGATTTAGTTGATTTTAACAAATTACTCATTTAAATGCAGATACTCCATGGGAAAATTAATTCACATTCTGGTGGGCACTCTGGACTGCCAGAAGGTAATATGAAGACCCTGGAGTTAAGGCTGGGGAACGGGATGGGGAGCTGCTCCTGTCTGGGGCTTTACCTAGAATTCTAGTGCAATAGAACCCAAGTCATATCCCCGATTCTAGCTACTCATACGACTCTCATCCCATGTTGCCAAAGTCTAAGTAAAGATGTTACCGCCAGTTTTGGAAGACCGGAATTTAGCTGCTCACCAACCAGCTCAGTCAGAGGCTTACAATGTCAGACCAGAGACTCCCCGTCCATCCCCAGAATTGCAACACTGAAATCTGTGTTTCCCTTTGCCCCTCCTTCCTCTTCTTTGATACTGGGGCTCTACTGGCAGGTTTCCTGCCCAGGACAACAGCTGAAGCCTACCTCTACCCCAGCACTAAGTACAGGATGAATTTTATTGCTGGCAAAGTAATGTTAGCCAAGAGCTTTATTTTAAGATAAGGATATCCATGATAGCATAGTGGTTACGTCAGCAGAGGGAATGGACAAAATAAAAAGCAACAGATTCAAAATAAACTACACACAAAAGAACCAGAGATGTTGGTGGTAAATCCCATATGACTAATGTGATTGAGGACAACCACCGTGCTCACCTCACTGTCAAGCACCCTCAGGTGAGTGTCAGAGGCTGAACACCAATCTGCAATGACCTTGAGTCTGACACAGTCTGGAATTGCTTTTATCTTTAGATATTCTGGGTTTCTCATTGCACCTGCTTTTCCCATCTTTACGTATATATGTGCTTTCCTGTCACTTCCACAGAAAAAAAGGTGACCAAAAAATTCGAATTGGAGTCAAGAGAAGAAGAGAAGAAAATAAATGAATCCTGCAGTGCTGTCTTTGAGAACTTCATTCGAGAGAAGGAGGTAACTCAGCCCAAAGCAACTTGGTGATTGAATGTGTAGTCCGGGTGGTACACCCAAGTCCCCAGGTGTGCCTCCATAATTAGGTGATCTTTTTGTCTTTCTGGGCATAATCCTCCTCTCCCAGCTTTCTGGAAATGTATGCAAATAGAATGACAGTCTTGCTGTCCTTTAGCTGGACAATCTTCCCACAGGCTAGACAGTCTTATCAAAAGGTTCTTAGAACAAAAATTTTAATTAACTGGAAATAACAGAATGCTAAACATGCAGAAACTGAAATTCCTTATTTTGCCAAAATCCCGTCTCTGAATATCCTTTTCATTCTTCACTGTAGCTGTTATAGCTGTAGTGCTATTACTGGGCGCTAGGTCGGGTACAGGTTTAACTTTATAGGAACTTGCCAAAATTATTTTCCAAAGTAGTTGTACCATTTTATTCTTGCATCTTAGATATACTGGAATTCTAGTTGCTCTATATCCTCCACAACAATTAGTTTTACTAGTTTTTTAATTTTGGCCATTCCAGTGGGCATGAAGTGGTACTTCATTATGGTTTTAGTTTCCCTGATGACTAATTACATTGAGCATTTTCTCATATGCTTATTGGTCCATTCATATATCTTCTTCCATAAAGTGCCTGTTCAAGTCTTTTCCCATTTGAAAAAGTAGGAGGTGCTTGTATTTTTATTTTTGATATGTAGGAGTACTTTTTATATTGTGGATACAAGTTTTTTGTCAGATACACATTTTGTAAATATTGTCTGTCTGCCTGTGGTTTGCCTCGTCATTTTGTTAATGATATATTTCGATATACAGAAGCTTTAAATTTTGATGAAAGGCAATGATCATTTTTTTACTTTTATGGTTACAGATTTTTGTGTCCTCTCTATAAAATCGTTGCCTATTCCAAGGTCATGAAGATATTCTATTTTTTAGAAGCTTTAAAATTTTAGCTTTTATGATTCTATGATCCATTTTAAATAATTTTTGTGTATGAAGTGAAGTGTAAGAGTCATGGATCATTTTTGTCTTATGGATATTCAGTTGTCCTGGCATCATTCTTTAAAAATACTTTCCTTTGCCCATTGAGTTGCCTTAGTGTCTGATACAGTTTAGATTTGTGTCCCTGCCCAAATCTCATGTCAAATTGTAATCTCCAATGTTGGAGAAGGGGTCCGGTGGGAGGTGATTGGATGATGGGGACGGATTCTCCCCCTTTCTCTTCTCATGATAGTGAGTGAGTTCTCAAAAGATCAGGTTGTAACACCTCCCCCTTCTCTCTCTTTCTTTTGTTCCAGCTATGTAAGACAGGCCTCCTTCCTCTTTACCTTCTGCCATGATTGTAAGTTTCCTGTGGCCTCCCCAGCCATGCTTGCAGAAATGTGAGCCAATTAAACCTCTTTTCTTTCTTTATTTTTATTATTCTTTTTTTTATTATACGTTAAGTTCTAGGATACATGTGCACAACGTGCAGGTGTGTTATATATGTATACATGTGCCATGTTGGTGTGCTGCACCCATTAACTCGTCATTTACATTAGGTACATCTCCTAATGCTATCCTTCCCCCTCCCCCCACCCCACGACTGGCCCTGGTGTGTGGTGTTCCCCACCTTGTGTCCAAGTGTTCTCATTGTTCAATTCCTACATATGAGTGAGAACATGCAGTGTTTGGTTTTTTGTCCTTGCAATAGTTTGCTGAGAATGATTTCCAGCTTCATCCATGTCCCTACAAAGGACATGAACTCATCCATTTTTATGGCTGCATCGTATTCCATGGTGTATATGTGCCACATTTTCTTAATCCAGTCTATCATTGTTGGACATTTGGGTTGGTTCCAAGTCTTTGTTATTGTGAATAGTGCCGCAATAAACATATGTGTGCATGTGTCTTTATAGCAGCATGATTTATAATCCTTTGGGTATATACCCAGTAATGGGATGGCTGGGTCAAATGGGATTTCTAGTTCTAGATCCTTGAGGAATTGCCACACTGTCTTCCACAATGGTTGAACTAGTTTACAGTCCCACCAACAGTGTAAAAGTGTTCCTATTTCTCCACATCCTCTCCAGCACCTGTTGTTTCCTGACTTTTTAATGATCGCCATTCTAACTGGTGTGAGATGGTATCTCATTGTGGTTTTGATTTGCATTTCTCTGATGGCCAGTGATGATGAGCATTTTTTCATATGTCTGTTGGCTGCATAAATGTCTTCTTTTGAGAAGTGTCTGTTCATATCCTTCGCCCACTTGTTGATGGGGTTGTTTGATTTTTCTCTTATAAATTTGTTTAAGTTCTTTGTAGATTGTGGATATTAGCCCTTTGTCAGATGGGTAGATTGCAAAAATTTTCTCCCATTCTGTAGGTTGCCTTTTCACTCTGATGGTAGTTTCTTTTGCTGTGCAGAAGCTCTTTAATTTATTTAGATCCCATTTGTCAATTTTGGCTTTTGTTGCCATTACTTTTGGTGTTTTAGTTGAAGTCCTTGCCCATACCTATGTCCTGAATGGTATTGCCTAGGTTTTCTTCTAGGGTTTTTATGGTTTTAGGTCTAACATTTAAGTCTTTAATCCATCGTGAATTAATTTTTGTGTAAGGTGTAACAAAGGGATCTAGTTTCAACTTTCTACAGATGGCTAGCCAGTTTTCCCAGCACCATTTATTAAATAAGGAATCCTTTCCCCATTTCTTGTTTTTGTCAGGTTTGTCAAAGATCAGATGGTTGTAGATGTGTGGTATTATTTTTGAGGGCTCTGTTCTGTTCCATTGGTCTATATCTCTGTTTTGGTACCAGTACCATGCTGTTTTGGTTACTGTAGCCTTGTAGTATAGTTTGAAGTCAGGTAGCGTGATGCCTCCAGCTTTGTTCTTTTGGCTTAGGATTGACTTGGCAATGCAGGCTCTTTTTTGGTTCCAGATGAACTTTAAAGTAGTTTTTTCCAATTCTGTGAAGAAAATCATTGGTAGCTTGATGGGGATGGCAATGAATCTATAAATTACCTTGGGCAATATGGCCATTTTCACGATGTTGATTCTTCCTATCCATGAGCATGGAATGTTCTTCCATTTGTTTGCATCCTCTTTTATTTCATTGAGCAGTGGTTTGTAGTTCTCCTTGAAGAGGTCCTTCACATCCCTTGTAAGTTGGATTCCTAGGTATTTTATTCTCTTTGAAGCAATTGTGAATGGGAGTTCACTCATGATTTGGCTCTCTGTTTGTCTGTTATTAGTGTATAGGAATGCTTGAGATTTTTGCACATTGATTTTGTATCCTGAGACTTTGCTGAAGTTGCTTATCAGCTTAAGGAGATTTGGGGCAGAGATGATGGGGTTTTCTAGATATACAATCTTGTCATCTGCAAACAGGGACAATTTGACTTCCTCTTTTCCTAATTGAATACCCTTTATTTCCTTCTCCTGCCTGATTGCCCTGGCCAGAACTTCCAACACTATGTTGAATAGGAGTGGTGAGAAAGGACATCCCTGTCTTTTGCCAGTTTTCAAAGGGAATGCTTCCAGTTTTTGCCCATTCAGTATGATATTGGCTGTGGGTTTGTCATAGATAGCTCCTATTATTTTGAGATACATCCCATCAATACCTAATTTATTGAGAGTTTTTAGCATGAAGCATTGTTGAATTTTGTTGAAGGCCTTTTCTGCATCTATTGAGATAATCATGTGGTTTTTGTCATTGGTACTGTTTATATGATGGATTAGATTTATTGACTTGTGTATGTTGAACCAGCCTTGCATCCCAGGGATGAAGCCCACTTGATCATGGTGGTTAAGCTTTTTGATGTGCTGCTGGATTTGGTTTGCCAGTATTTTATTGAGGATTTTTGCATCAATGTTCATCAGGGATATTGGTCTAAAATTCCCTTTTTTTTGTTATGTCTCTGCCAGGCTTTGGTATCAGGATGATGCTGACCTCATAAAGTGAATTAGGGAGGATTCCCTCTTTTTCTATTGATTGGAATAGTTTCAGAAGGAATGGTGCCAGCTGCTGGTTGTACCTCTGGTAGAATTCAGCTGTGAATCCATCTGGTCCTGGACTTTTTTTCGTTGGTAGGCTCTTAATTATTACCTCAATTTCAGAGCCTGTTATTGGTCTATTCAGGGATTCAACCTCTTCCTGGTTTAGTCTTGGGAGGGTGTATGTGTCCAGGAATTTATCCATTTCTTCTAGATTTTCTAGTTTATTTGCATAGTGGTGTTTATAGTATTCGCTGATGGTAGTTTGTATTTCTGTGGGATCAGTGGTAATATCCCCTTTATCATTTTTTATTGCGTCTATTTGCTTCTTCTCTCTTTTCTTCTTTATTAGTCTTGCTAGCGGTCTATCAATTTTGTCGATCTTTTCAAAAAACCAGCTCCTGGATTCGTTGATTTTTTGAAGGGTTTTTTGTGTCTCTATCTCCTTCAGTTCTGCTCTGATCTTAGTTATTTTTTGTCTTCTGCTAGCTTTTGAATGTGTTTGCTCTTGCTTCTCTAGTTCTTTTAATTGTGATGTTAGGGTGTCAATTTTAGATCTTCCTGCTTTCTCTTGTGGGCATTTAGTGCCATAAATTTCCCTCTACACACTGCTTTAAATGTGTCCCAGAGATTCTGGTATGTTGTGTCTTTGTTCTCATTGGTTTCAAAGAACATCTTTATTTCTGCCTTCATTTCGTTATGTACCCAGTAGTCATTCAGGAGCAGGTTGTTCAGTTTCCATGTAGTTGAGCAGTTTTGAGTGAGTTTCTTAATCCTGAGTTCTAGTTTGATTGCACTGTGGTCTGAGAGACAGTTTGTTGTGATTTCTGTTCTTTTACATTTGCTGAGGAGTGCTTTACTTCCAACTATGTGGTCAATTTTGGAATACATGCGACGTGGTGCTGAGAAGAATGTATATTCTGTTGATTTGGGGTGGAGAGTTCTATGGATGTCTATTAGGTCCGCTTGGTGCAGAGCTGAGTTCCATTCCTGGATATCCTTGTTAACTTTCTGTCTCGTGGAACTGTCTAATGTTGACAGTGGGGTGTTAAAGTCTCCCATTATTATTGTGTGGGAGTCTAAATCTCTTTGTAGGTCTCTAAGGACTTGCTTTATCAATCTGGGTGCTCCTGTATTGGGTGCATATATATTTAGGATAGTTAGCTCTTCTTGTTGAATAGATCCCTTTACCATTATGTAATGGCCTTCTTTGTCTCTTTTGATCTTTGTTGATTGAAAGTCTGTTTTATCAGAGACTAGGATTGCAACCCCTGCCTTTTTTTGTTTTCCATTTGCTTGGTAGATCTTCCTCCATCCCTTTATTTTGAGCCTCTGTGTGTTTCTGCATGGGAGGTGGGTTTCCTGAATACAGCACACTGATGGGTCTTGACTCTATCCAATTTGTCAGTCTGTCTTTTAATTGGAGCATTTAGCCCATTTACATTTAAGGTTAATATCATTATGTGTGAATTCGATCCTGTCATTACAATATTAGCTAGTTATTTGCTCGTTAGTTGATGCAGTTTCTTCTTAGCATTGACGGACTTTACAATTTGGCATGTTTTTGCAATGGCTGGTACCAGTTGTTCCTTTCCATGTTTAGTGCTTCCTTCAGGAGCTCTTGTAAGACAGGCCTGGTGGTGACAAAATCTCTCAGCATTTGCTTCTCTGTAAAGGATTTTATTTATCCTTCAATTATGAAGCTTAGTTTGGCTGGATATGAAATTCTGGGTTGAAAATTCTTTTCTTTAAGAATGTTGAATATTGGCCATTGGCCCCCACTCTCTTCTGGCTTGTAGAGTTTCTGCCGAGAGATCCGCTGTTAGTCTAATGGGCTTCCCTTTGTGGGTAACCCGACCTTTCTCTCTGGCTGCCCTTAACATTTTTTCCTTCATTTCAACCTTGGTGAATCTGACAAGTATGTGTCTTGGAGTTGTTCTTCTCAAGGAGTATCTTTGTGGCATTCTCTGTATTTCCTGAATTTGAATGTTGGCCTGCCTTGCTAGGTTGGGGAAGTTCTCCTGGATAATATCCTGCAGAGTGTTTTCTAACTTGGTTCCATTCTCCCTGTCACTTTCAGGTACACCAGACGTAGATTTGGTCTTTTCACATAGTCCCATATTTCTTGGAGGCTTTATTCATTTCTTTTTACTCTTTTTTCTCTAAACTTCTCTTCTTACTTCATTTCATTCATTTGATCTTCAATCACTGATACCCTTTCTTCCACTTGATCAAATCGGCTACTGAAGCTTGTGCATTTGTCACGTAGTTCTCGTGCCATGGTTTTCAGCTCCATCAGGTCATTTAAAGACTTCTCTACACTCTTTGTTCTAGTTAGCCATTCGTCCAATCTTTTTTCAAGGTTTTTAGCTTGTTTGTGATGGATTTGAACATCCTCCTTTAGCTTGGAGAAGTTTGTTATTACCAATCATCTGAAGCCTTCTTCTCTCAACTCGTCAATTCATTCTCCATCCAGCTTTGTTCCATTGCTGGTGAGGAGCTGCATTCCTTTAGAGGAGAAGAGGCGCTCTGATTTTTAGAATTTTCAGCTTTTGTGCTCTGGTTTCTCCCCATCTTTGTGGTTTTATCTACCTTTGGTCTTTGATGATGGTGATGTACAGATGAGGTTTTGGTGTGGATGTCCTTTCTATTTGTTAGTTTTCCTTCTAACAGTCAGGACCCTCAGCTGCAGGTCTGTTGGAGTTTGCTGGAGGTCCACTCCAGACCCAGTTTGCCTGGGTATCACCAGGAGAGGCTGTAGAACCGCAGATATTGCAGAACAGCAAATGTTGCTGCCTGATCGTTTCTCTGGAAGCTTCATCTCAGAGGGGCACCCGGCTGTATGAGGTGTCAGTTGGCCCCTACTGGGAGGTGTCTCCCAGTTAGGCTACTCGGAGGAGTCGCCTAACTCCTCCGAGGCAGTCTGTCCATTCTCAGATCTCAAACTCCGTCCTGGGAGAACCACTACTCTCTTCAAAGCTGTCAGACAGGGACGTTTAAGTCTGCAGAAGTTTCTGCTGCCTTTTGTTCAGCTATGCCCTGCCCCCAGAAGTGGAGTCTACAGAGGCAGGCAGGCCTCCTTGAGCTGCGATGGGTTCCACCCAATTTGAGCTTCTCAGCCACTTTATTTACCTACTCAAGCCTCAGCAATAGCAGGCGCCCCTCCCCCAGCCTCGCTGCTGCCTTGCCATTCGATCTCAGACTGCTGTTCTAGCAGTGAGCAAGGCTCCGTGGGTGTGGGACCCTCCCAGCCAGGCGTGGGATATAATCTCCTGGTGTGCCGTTTGCTAAGACTGTTGGAAAAGCGCAGTATTAGGGTGAGAGTGACCTGATTTTCCAGGTGCCGTCTGTCACGGCTTCCCTTGGCTAGGAAAGGGAATTCCCTGACCCCTTGCGCTTCCCAGGTGAGGCGGTGCCCTGCCCTGGTTCGGCTCCTGGTGCGTGGGCTGCAGCCACTGTCCTGCACCCACTGTCTGACAATCCCCAGTGAGATGAACCTGGTACCTCAGTTGGAAATGCAGAAATCACCCGTCTTCTGCGTCACTCACGCTGGGAGCTGTAGACCAGAGCTGTTCCTATTTGGCCATATTGGAACCGCCCCACTAAACCTCTTTTCTTTATAAATTACCCAGTCTCTCAGGTAGTTCTTCATAGAAATGTGAGATCAGACTATTATAGTGTCTTTGCTGTAGTTGGGGGTCTAGGACTCTCCATTCTGTTTAATTTGACTATTTTTCTATACTTAGGTCAACAACACATTGTCTTGACTACTGAAGTTTGAAATCGGGTAGCAAAGGTTATCTAGCTTTGCTATTGTTTTTCAAGATTATTTTGCCTTTCCACATTCTTTGTATTTTTACATAAATGTTAGAACTAGCTTGTCAATTTAGAATTAGCTTATCAAGGAAGCTTGCTGATATTTTGACTGGGATTTCATTGAATATAAAAATCAATCTGTGGTGAGATTAATTCTTAAGAGTATTGAATCTATACACTGACTTAAGAAAAGCTTTTGATGAAAATATAATTTCTTTTAATATTTGTCAGTGAGATAAGGTTGAACATAAGTAAGATTTTCATTAACTTCAACATGTCATGTCACTAGTTTATAATGTCTGCTTCATTATAGCAGTGTGTAAGCTTTGGTGAATATTATATTCCTGAATCCTAGTCTGGCTTTCTTAACTCCCTAGAAGATGTGCCAGAACCACAGTGCTAACCTTTTCCTAATAAAATTGTTTTTAGGAGCTCTTGAAACAACATCAAAGTGACACCTTGCAATTAGAAGAGCTGAGAAAAACCAAAGAGGTAAGCTTTTTCATCCTTTCCTGTGGACTTGGTATATTACAAATACACCAGTAAAATAACAAGCTGTCAGTATAATGGAATCGATGATAATTTCCCCAAAACCAATAAGAAATCGAAGACCTAAAGCTGAGTTTACTGGATTCAGTAAATTAAAAAGAATTTTTGAAATTATCTGTAAAATAAAGCCAGTGGGTCTTTTTAAACCAGTGGGTCTTTTCGAACAAATAGATCAGCAATATACTATGTGATCTTCAGTGTTGAATGACTTTCATTTCTAGCAAGGTTCAAACCACAAATGATCTTTCAGTTATAAAACACCAAGTTCTTCCCTTTGAGCTCTGAAAAGTATAAAACTGTCTCCTTTGGAACTCTGTCACCAAGCCCCTCCTTAAACTCTGAGTGTACCTCACACATGATAACTTCCTCAGGGACTCTATTCTGGGACAAATTATGGCAGTCTGTGGGAGACAACTGAAGAGGAGCTGTTCAAATCCACAAGGTGATGTGTGATTCTTCCATCACTGAGAATTTGACTTGGATCCAGAATGAACATGTTTGAGAAAATATTAGTCATTATAAAGGCATTGTAAATGAATTCTATCTTAGAGCCCAGGCAGGGCTTCAGCATTATTGAAAGGCAAATAGACTGTGGTGTCCTACAAGTTCAAGAAATGGGCTTTGGAGGAAGATGTACCCAGTGTATTATAATAACTATTTTCATGAGCTTGTCTACGAATTCTGTCATTTGTGTCATGTCTGGGTCTGTTTCTCTTCATTGATTTTTCTCCTCATCTATGGTCATATTTCCTTGTTTGCATGCCTGGTAAGTCTGGCTTGGATGTCAGCCATTTTGGTGTTTACCTTGTTGGGTGCTGAATATTTTTATATTCCTTTAGATATTCCTGAGCTTTGCCCTGGGATGCAGTTAAGTTGCCTGGAAACAGTTTGATCCTTTCAAGCCTTGCTTTTTAAGCTTTGTTGGGCAGAACTAAAGCAGTCTTTAGTATGGAACTAATTTTCCCCCACTACTGAGGTAATACCCTCTGAGTACTCGACACCACACCCTCTGTATGAGAAGGATTTTCTACTCTGCCTGATGGGACCATGAACTATTCCCAGCCCTGTGTTGGCCCTGGGGATTGTTCCACCTTCTCCTCGCTGATGGTTCCTTCCTCTAACCTTGTCTCTTTCTATTTCTTCCTTCCATCACTCCACCCCAGAGGCACTTGCCTCCTTGCTGTTCCTGTAACAGGCCAGCATGTTCCTACCTTGGGGTCTTCGATATTCTCTCTTCCTGAAAAGCTCTTTCCCGGATATCCACATGACTAACTTCCTTTCCTCCTCCTGTTCTTTATTCAAATGCCACCTTCTCAGAAGCTACCCGATTTAAGGGCTCCGCTCCCTGCCCAACACTTGCTTTTCTCCAAATGGGATGCCACTGGAGGTTTTCGAGGAGAGAGTATCATTTGGGAAAATAACTGTGGCAGCAATGTGAAGGAGAATCTGAAGAGGCAAAATGATGGGAGGCAGAACCTATTAGAAGGGTCACCTCCCCTTTACACCTCGACCTGACTTCTGCTCCCATCCCAGCCATGGAAACTGTTCTTGTTAAAATCACAAGTAAATTCCGAGTTGCCAAATCCAAGGAATGCTTCACCTCACTTGACATGAGCAGTATCAGGTGCAATTGATCACTCTCCTTGCAACATTCACCTGTCTTAGCTTTCATGGGCTTCTGGCGTTTCCTTCACCTCATTGGTCACACCTTCTCAATCTCCTTTACTAGAACTCTGCTTAAAACTCTTCAATGGCACCCCATTGTTCTCCCACCTACTTTCTAAGTCCTGGAGTATTTTGAGGCTTGTTCCCAGGCCCCACTTCTCTTCTTTATCTCCCATTTCTCCTTTGGTGAGCTCATCTGTTCACACAGATGTAAAAGCCATCTCTGTGCTGATAACTTGGGTTGATACCTCCAGCCTTGCCTCTCTCCTGAGTTCCAGGCTTGTACATCCAACTGCCCATTTGACATTTCAACATAGGTGACATACAGACACCTCAAAATTAACATGCCCAGTTCCACACTCTCAATTTTCCACCAGAGATTTAGCCCCCAAATTGTCAACTCCCTCAGCTGTTCTAAGCCTAGACCTGAAGTCATCCTTGATTTCTTCTTTCCTTTCACTCCCCCAAATTCAACCCAGCAGCCTCAGCCGATCCTCTATAACATATTCCAAATTCATCCGCGTCCCTCCAACTCTGTTGTCACCTTACCCTAGTCCATTATTTCTCACCTACACGACTGTAATATTCTCCTCCTTAGTTCCGTTGCTTTCCCTCTTGCCCTTCCAATCCATCCCCATGGAGCATAATGTAAGCAGTAAGATGCGTGCATTCACTTCTCTGCTTAAAATCCTTCAGTAGGTCCCCATTGTTCTTAGGTTACCTTGTCCTCTTAGGTGCCACCAAGCTCCCCTGTATTTCCTCACCATGGCCCTCTATCCTTACTATCTCTATTCCAGCCATATTGGTGTTCCTTTAGGTCCTCAAACAGAATGAGCATTTTGGATTTTTTTTATTATACTTTAAGTTTTAGGGTACATGTGCACAATGTACAGCTTTGTTACATATGTATACATGTGCCATGTTGGTGTGCTGCACCCAGTAACTCGTCATTTAACATTAGGTATATCTCCTAATGCTATCCCTCCCCGCTCCCTCCACCCCACAACAGGCCCCGGTGTGTGATGTTCCCCTTCCTGTGTCCATGTGTTCTCATTGTTCAATTCCCACCTATGAGCAAGAACATGCGGTGTTTGGTTTTTTGTCCTTGCAATAGTTTGCTGAGAATGATGGTTTCCAGCTTCATCCATGTCCCTACCAAGGACATGAGCTCATCATTTTTTATGGCTGCATAATATTCCATGGTGTATATGTGCCACATTTTCTTAATCCAGTCTATCATTGTTGGACATTTGGGTTGGTTCCAAGTCTTTGCTATTGTGAATAGTGCCACAATAAACATACGTGTGCATGTGTCTTTATAGCAGCATGATTTATAATCCTTTGGGTATATACCCAGTAATGGGATGGCTGGGTCAAATGGGATTTCTAGTTCTAGATCCCTGAGGAATCGCCACACTGACTTCCACAATGGTTGAACTAGTTTACGTCCCACCAACAGTGTAAAAGTGTTCCTATTTCTCCACATCCTCTCCAGCACCTGTTGTTTCCTGACTTTTTAATGATCGCCATTCTAACTGGTGTGAGATGGTATCTCATTGTGGTTTTGATTTGCATTTCTCTGATGGCCAGTGATGATGAACATTTTTTCATATGTCTTTTGGTTGCATAAATGTCTTCTTTTGAGAAGCGTCTGTTCATATCCTTCGCCCACTTGTTGATGGGGGTTTTTTTTCTTGTAAATTTGTTTGAGTTCATTGTAGATTCTAGATATTAGCCCTTTGTCAGATGAGTAGGTTGCAAAAATTTTCTCTCATTCTGTAGGCTGCCTGTTCACTCTGATGGTAGTTTCTTTTGCTGTGCAAAAGCTCTTTAGTTTAATTAGATCCCATTTGCCAATTTAAGCTTTTGTTGCCATTACTTTTGGTGTTTTAGACATGAAGTCCTTGCCCATACCTATGTCCTGAATGGTATTGCCTAGGTTTTCTTCTAGGGTTTTTATGGTTTTAGGTCTAACGTTTAAGTCTTTAATCCACTTGAATTAATTTTTGTATAAGGTATAAGGAAGGGATCCAGTTTCAGCTTTCTACATATGGCTAGCCAGTTTTCCCAGCACCATTTATTAAATAAGGAATCCTTTCCCCATTTCTTGTTTTTGTCAGGTTTGTCAAAGATCAGATGGTTGTAGATGTGTGGTATTATTTTTGAGGGCTCTGTTCTGTTCCATTGGTCTATATCTCTGTTTTGGTACCAGTACCATGCTGTTTTGGTTACTGTAGCCTTGTAGTATAGTTTGAAGTCAGGTAGCGTGATGCCTCCAGCTTTGTTCTTTTGGCTTAGGATTGACTTGGCAATGCAGGCTCTTTTTTGGTTCCAGATGAACTTTAAAGTAGTTTTTTCCAATTCTGTGAAGAAAATCATTGGTAGCTTGATGGGGATGGCAATGAATCTATAAATTACCTTGGGCAATATGGCCATTTTCACGATGTTGATTCTTCCTATCCATGAGCATGGAATGTTCTTCCATTTGTTTGCATCCTCTTTTATTTCATTGAGCAGTGGTTTGTAGTTCTCCTTGAAGAGGTCCTTCACATCCCTTGTAAGTTGGATTCCTAGGTATTTTATTCTCTTTGAAGCAATTGTGAATGGGAGTTCACTCATGATTTGGCTCTCTGTTTGTCTGTTATTAGTGTATAGGAATGCTTGAGATTTTTGCACATTGATTTTGTATCTTGAGACTTTGCTGAAGTTGCTTATCAGCTTAAGGAGATTTGGGGCAGAGATGATGGGGTTTTCTAGATATACAATCTTGTCATCTGCAAACAGGGACAATTTGACTTCCTCTTTTCCTAATTGAATACCCTTTATTTCCTTCTCCTGCCTGATTGCCCTGGCCAGAACTTCCAATACTATGTTGAATAGGAGTGGTGAGAGAGGACATCCCTGTCTTTTGCCAGTTTTCAAAGGGAATGCTTCCAGTTTTTGCCCATTCAGTGTGATATTGGCTGTGGGTTTCTCATAGATAGCTCTTATTATTTTGAGATACATCCCACCAATACCTAATTTATTGAGAGTTTTTAGCATGAAGCATTGTTGAATTTTGTCGAAGGCCTTTTCTGCATCCATTGAGATAATCATGTGGTTTTTGTCATTGGTTCTGTTTATATGATGGATTAGATTTATTGATTTGTGTATGTTGAACCAGCCTTGCATCCCAGGGATGAAGCCCACTTGATCATGGTGGTTAAGCTTTTTGATGTGCTGCTGGATTTGGTTTGCCAGTATTTTATTGAAGATTTTTGCATCGATGTTCATCAGGGATATTGGTCTAAAATTCTCTTTTTTTGTTGTGTCTCTGCCAGGCTTTGGTATCAGGATGATGCTGGCCTCAAAAAATGAGTTAGGGAGGATTCCCTCTTTTTCTATTGATTGGAATAGTTTCAAAGGAATGGTACCAGCTCCTGGTTGTACCTCTGGTAGAATTTGGCTGTGAATCCATCTGGTCCTGGACTTTTTTTGGTTAGTAAGCTCTTAATTATTGCCTCAATTTCAGAGCCTGTTATTGGTCTATTCAGGGATTCAACTTCTTCCTGGTTTAGTCTTGGGAGAGTGTATGTGTCCAGGAATTTATCCGTTTCTTCTAGATTTTCTAGTTTATTTGCATAGAGGTGTTTATAGTATTCTCTGATGGTAGTTTGTATTTCTGTGGGATCGGTGGTGATATCCCCTTTATCATTTTTTATTGCGTCTATTTGATTCTTCTCTCTTTTCTTCTTTATTAGTCTTGCTAGCAGTCTATCAATTTTGTCGATCTTTTCAAAAAACCAGCTCCTGGATTCATTGATTTTTTGAAGGGTTTTTTGTGTCTCTATCTCCTTCAGTTCTGCTCTGGTCTTAGTTATTTCTTGCCTTCTGCTAACCTTTGAATGTGTTTGCTCTTGCTTCTCTAGTTCTTTTAATTGTGATGTTAGGGTGTCAATTTTAGATCTTTCCTGCTTTCTCTTGTGGGCATTTAGTGCCATAAATTTCCCTCTACACACTGCTTTAAATGTGTCCCAGAGATTCTGGTATGTTGTGTCTTTGTTCTCATTGGTTTCAAAGAACATCTTTATTTCTGCCTTCGTTTCGTTATGTACCCAGTAGTCATTCAGGAGCAGGTTGTTCAGTTTCCATGTAGTTGAGCAGTTTTGAGTGAGTTTCTTAATCCTGAGTTCTAGTTTGATTGCACTGTGGTCTGAGAGACAGTTTGTTGTGATTTCTGTTCTTTTACATTTGCTGAGGAGTGCTTTACTTCCAACTATGTGGTCAATTTTGGAATACGTGTGATGTGGTGCTGAGAAGAAAGTATATTCTGTTGATTTGGGGTGGAGAGTTCTATGGATGTCTATTAGGTCCGCTTGGTGCAGAGCTGAGTTCCATTCCTGGATATCCTTGTTAACTTTCTGTCTCGTGGAACTGTCTAATGTTGACAGTGGGGTGTTAAAGTCTCCCATTGTTATTGTGTGGGAGTCTAAATCTCTTTGTAGGTCTCTAAGGACTTGCTTTATGAATCTAGGTGCTCCTGTATTGGGTGCATATATATTTAGGATAGTTAGCTCTTCTTGTTGAATTGATCCCTTTACCATTATGTAATGGCCTTCTTTGTCTCTTTTGATCTTTGTTGATTGAAAGTCTGTTTCATCAGAGACTAGGATTGCAACCCCTGCCTTTTTTTGTTTTCCATTTGCTTGGTAGATCTTCCTCCATCCCTTTATTTTGAGCCTCTGTGTGTGTCTGCATGGGAGGTGGGTTTCCTGAATACAGCACACTGATGGGTCTTGACTCTGTATCCAATTTGCCAGTCTATGTCTTTTAATTGGAGCATTTAGCCCATTTACATTTAAGGTTAATATTGTTATGTGTGAATTTGATCCTGTCATTCTGATGTTAGCTGGTTATTTTGCTCGTTAGTTGATGCAGTTTCTTCCTAGCCTCGATGGTCTTTACAATTTGGCATGTTTTTGTAGTGGCTGGTACTGGTTGTTCCTTTCCATGTTTAGTACTTCCTTCAGGAGCTCTTTTAAGGCAGGCCTGGTGTGACCAAATCTCTCAGCATTTGCTTGTCTGTAAAGTATTTTATTTCTCCTTCAATTATGAAGCTTAGTTTGACTGGATATGAAATTCTGGGTTGAAAATTCTTTTCTTTAAGAATGTTGAATATTGGCCCCCACTCTCTTCTGGCTTGTAGAGTTTCTGCCGAGAGATCCGCTGTTAGTCTGATGGACTTCCCTTTGTGGGTAATCCGACCTTTCTCTCTGGCTGCCCTTAACATTTTTTCCTTCATTTCAACTTTGGTGAATCTGACAGTTATGTGTCTTGGAGTTGCTCTTCTCGAGGGGTATCTTTATGGTGTTCTCTGTATTTCCTGAATCTGATTGTTGACCGGCCTTGCTAACTTGGGGAAGTTCTCCTAGATAATATCCTGCAGAGTGTTTTCCAACTTGGTTCCATTCTCCCCGTCACTTTCAGGTACACCAATCAGACATAGATTTGGTCTTTTCACATAGTCCCATATTTCTTGGAGGCTTTGTTCGTTTCTTTTTATTCTTTTTTTTCTAAACTTCTCTTCTCGCTTCATTTCATTCATTTGATCTTCCACCACTGATACCTTCTTCCAGTTGATCGAATCGGCTACTGAGGCTTGTGCATTTGTCACATAGTTCTTGTGCCATGGTTTTCAGCTCCATCAGGTCCTTTAAGGACTTCTCTGCATTGGTTATTCTAGTTAGCCATTTGTCTAATCTTTTTTCAAGGTTTTTAACTTCGTGGCCATGAGTTCGAACTTCCTCCTTTAGCTCGGAGTAGTTTGATAATCTGAAGCCTTCTTCTCTCAACTCGTCAAAGTCATTCTCTGTCCAGCTTTGTTCTTTTGCTGGTGAGGAGCTGCATTCCTTTGGAGGAGGAGAGGCACTCTGATTTTTAGAACTTTCAGTTTTTCTGCTCTGTTTTTTCCCCATCTTTGTGGTTTTATCTACCTTTGGTCTTTGATGACAGTGACGTACAGATGGGGTTTTGGTGTGGATGTCCTTTCTGTTTGTTAGTTTTCCTTCTAACAGTCAGGACCCTCAGCTGCAGGTCTGTTGGAGTTTGCTGGAGGTCCACTCCAGACCCTGTTTGCCTGGGTATCAGCAGCAGAGGCTGCAGAACAGCAGATATTGATGAACAGCAAATGTTGCTGCCTGATTGTTCCTCTGGAAGTTTTGTCTCAGAGGAGTACCGGGCCGTGTGATGTGTCAGTCTGCCGCTACTGGGGTGTGCCTCCCAGTTAGGCTACCCAGGGGTCAGGGACCCACTTGAGGAGGCAGTCTGTGCATTCTCAGATCTCAAGCTACATGCTGGGAGAACCACCACTTTCTTCAAAGCTGTCAGACAGGGACATTTAAGTCTGCAGAGGTTTCTGCTGCCTTTTGTTTGGCTATGCCTGCCCCAGAGGTGGAGTCTACAGAGGCAGGCAGGCCTCCTTGAGCTGCGGTGGGCTCCACCCAGTTCGAGCTTCCTGGCCGCTTTGTTTACCTACTCAAGCCTGGGCAATGGCAGGCGCCCTTCCCCCAGCCTCACTGCTGCCTTGCAGTTTGATCTCAGACTGCTGTGCTAGCAATGAGCGAGGCTCCGTGGGCGTAGGACCCTCCGAGCCAGGCACAGGATACAATTTTCTGGTGTGCCGTTTGCTAAGACCGTTGGAAAACGCAGTATTAGGGTGGGAGTGACCCGATTTTTCAGGTGCCATCTGTCACCCCTTTCCTTGGCTAGGAAAGGGAATTCCCTGACCCCTTGCACTTCCCGGGTGAGGCAATGCCTCGCCCTGCTTCGGCTCATGCTCAGTGCACTGCACCCACTGTCCTGCACCCAGTGTCCGACAATCCCCAGTGAGATGAACCCGATACCTCAGTTGGAAATGCAGAAATCATACATCTTCTGCATCGCTCATGCTGGGAGCTATAGACTGGAGCTGTTCCTATTCGGCTGTCTTGGCTCCACCCCTGAGCATTTTGCATTCGAAGGACTTTTGCACAGGCTTCTATTCATTCTTTAGTGGAAGTTTGTGTGTTTGTTTCAAGAAGCTACTTTTTAGAGGAGTTTTAGGTTTACAGAAAAATTGAGCAGAAAGTACAGAGTTCCCATATACTACCCCACCCCACCCCGCCCCACCACTAGTTTCCTTTATTATTAGTATCTTGCATTGGGGTGGCACATTAGTTGCAATTGATGAGCCAATGTGGATTCATTCTTATTAACTAAAGTCCATAGTTTGCATGAGGGTTCTCTCTTTGTGTTGTACATTCTGTGGGTTTTGCCTAATATGTCATGTCATGTATCCACCATTATAGTGTCATACAGAATAGTTTCACTGCTCTAAAAGCACCCTCTGCCCCACCTATTCATCCCTCCCTTCCCCTCCAAATCCCTAGAAACCACTAATCTTTTTTCTGTCTCTATAGTTTTGCCTTTTCCAGAGTGTCATATAGTTGGAATCAGTAGTAGGTATTTAATAAAGATTTGCTTAATGAATGAATAACTGATTGCCATTGTAACCATTCATATGAGCTCTGGTGAGGCTGAAGAGAAGGATATAGATGGGTGAGACAGAGACGAGGCAGGACTGACAGGGTGTGAGTGGCCATGAGTGATGCAAAAGTAGCTCAAGTTGCTCCCTTGCATTATAGTCCAAGTGCCCTGGAGAAGAGACTAAATAAATAGACATCGGCATGATGTCCTGCAACAACTTCTTCTTATGCAGGTCATGGAGGAAGAATTGCATGCACAAGCCCTTATCCTAGAGTCACTTAACACAAACCTCTACTATACCCAGTTGGAACTCCAGAAAGAGGTGAGTCCCTACTGGAGTGGAGATGGGGGTTGGAGGAAGAACCCAGGTCTCCATCCAGCTCTGCAGTATAGCTCTGTCCTGGATGGCTCTGGGTTGGGGAAGATGGCTATTAAAATGTGTGTCTTTCAGAAAGCTATAGTGGGAAATCTGGAGAAAATGCTTCAAACCAAGTTTGCTGAAGCTGAAGAAAAGTATAAGCACACCATACAGATCCTGACGGAAGAGAACATTCATCTGAAGTGCGGCTGCTGCTGAAAAAGACATAGCTGAGTTCTCTTTAGGAGTGGGAAGGGGTTTGAGTGAGGAATGGGTTAGGAAGATAGACCAGCTGCTCCCTAGTTATGTCAAGGCACAGGTGTTTTCAGGAGGGAGGTATGTCACTCTAGGCCAGTGACACAAAGCCAGATAGTTCACTTGATGTGGAGTGGAGACATGTCTACACTTCTCCCATTCACCTGTGTCCTTGTTTCTATGCAAAACAACACAGGACATTTATCTCCCAGTTTCTGAGTTTGCTCAGTTCTATGACTGAGGGTGGTTTTTAAATCCATCTCCCCTGGGAGACTGATGGTCTTGCCATTACATGCAGCTGCTTCTGGTTCCTATGGAAATCAGCTTTGGATCAGAAAGTGTACTGTTACCTGAAGCTGCGTCTTAAATCATTAAAATAAATTTTGGTCAATACTTTAATAGAGGAAAGTTATTTATTGCATTGATTTAGTAGAAAATTCCTCATATAGGACTTTAGTCACCTGAACACCATACCTCACTAAATTCAAAACCACTGCAAGTAATGAGTGAGAGACTGCTGTGGTGAAGGAACGAAGGCACATTTCTCTCCCTGCACTCCAAATATCCTATACCCTTTCTAGCTTTTGAGTTGACATTGATACATCTTTCCTTTCTTTTTACAGGCAAAAGATAATTTCTAAGAATGAAGAAATTTATGAAGGATGTTCTGGGAGATTGGCCTCTATTACTGTTTCTAAGGATGATTCTGACACTGTGGAAGATGGTAGCAAGAAAGGACAAGAATCATAAACAAAAAGTTGCTCTGCATTGTTGAAGATGGTTGGCACACCATTTCTGTAGGCCCAGGAAACTCCTGGGAGGGTTTTCTTGAGAAAATGCATATAATGAATTTAGTTCTTGGGTTGCTCTGACTCTCTGAGTGGCTGAAAATGTTTGAATTCTCATCTGAATTTCACAGCTTATCATGGACTCTTCATTGAAAAATGATGCTCTCGGTACTGGGAGCTGAGCTTTCTCTGAGTTTTGTACTATTTTTCTTGCACCTTTACGTATTTCATTAGAAAGAAACTGATTTGGAGGCCTTCTTCCTATTGAACTTTTACAATATTTGGGAGGTGTACCTTTGTCCCCTGAGGCATTTAGGTAGCAAAAAAAGATGATGTGTTGATTTTACTCTAAATATTTTTCTCTCACACCCATGCCTCCTACTTCCCTACCTCTCAATCATGTTCCCTAACCTATGACTTAGGAAGGGTTTTTGATGATTCTTACCACCTTCTCTGGACCATCATCAGAATTCAGACACCCACAGGGCAGGCAACATAAATAAGTAAAGTGGGCTAGACATAAGGAAAACAATTGCACAAGCACAGTGATAAGTGGCAACCAACAGCAGCCTCAGTAGAGGGGCTTGGGCAGGGCTGGGGCACAGCGGGTGGGGAAGAGTGACCCACAGAGCACAGTCCCATCTGAAGAAGGTGCTTCTCAGACCTTTGCCATGCAAAATCATGAGGTCAATATTGTCAGATATTATGATTTTTTAAAAGAAGTTATTCTGGTTTTTATGTGATATCTCCTAATTTTTAAACGTTGACAACAAATTTTAAAAATACAACTGTGTGTGCTAATCATGGGAGACTCAAGTAGAACATGTCTGTGGTCCAGATGTTTTCCACCTGTGAGATGTCATTGGCAGAAACCAAAACCAAACACAAAAAATCTCCAAGGAGCAATAAGATCAAATTATATTTTATTCTATTAAAAAATGTTTTTGAAAAAAGATACTTAAGTTTTAAAGATAACTTAATTCCTAATGATTTAAAATAATCCAAGCAGAGATGAAAGAGCAGATGCAAATGCATAAAAAGACCCCAGAGCATTGTTAGCAAAAAGCAAATATAGTTAGCCAAGCATATATACATCATAAAAGCAATAGGAAGGCATAAAGCAAGTTTGGGGAGAGCTTATTTAAAACTTGTAAAATAATTTGAATTTTTAAAAGATTTCAATCAAATTTTGTTTTATTAAAAACAAAAATTTTTTTTTGAGACGGGGTCTTGTTCTGCCACCCAAGCTTGAGTGCAGTGGTGTGAGCATGGCTCACTGCAGCCTTGACCTCTTGGGTTCAAGCAATCCCCCCACCTCAACCTCCTAAAGTGCTGGGATTATAGACATGAGCCACCATACATGGCTATTTTCTAATTTTTTAAATGTGGTAGTGTGGAATTTAGCTTCGAGAGAGAATTAAAATTAATAGAATATTAACAGTGGGCTTAATGTTGATAGATAATAATCTGAATCATAAGCCCTCTATATTCATAGCTGGATTTTGTATGTGTCTGGTATTTATTGCCACCAGCTAAAAACATTCCCAAAGCCTTAAGCATAAGAGAAAGGAGAGAGTGTTATTGTTGTTAATATCCTATTAACTTTAGCTCTTATAAAAAAGTGCAAAACAATTAATAAATTAAGTAGAAAATCTAGAAAATTAGTAAATAAACATAGTGTTATATATCTAAATACCATCGGCCGGGCGCGGTGGCTCACGCCTGTAATCCCAGCACTTTGGGAGGCCGAGGCGGGTGGATCACGAGGTCAGGAGATCAAGACCATCCTGGCTAACACGGTGAAACCCTGTCTCTACTAAAAATATTTTTAAAAAATTAGCCGGGCATGGTGGCGTGCCCCTGTAGTCCCAGCTACTCGGGAGGCTGAGGCAGGAGAATGGCGTGAACCCGGGAGGCGGAGCTTGCAGTGAGCTGAGATTGCGCCACTGCACTCCAGCCTGGGCGACAGAGCGAGATTCTGTCTCAAAAAAACAAAACAAACAAACAAACAAAAAAATAGCGCCATCAATCAGAAGGGAAGACAAGTTTTTTTCTTAGTGTGAAAGTAGGCTGCGGCATCTGTTTCCCCATGTTTTTCTTGTCATCCTTGTTGCTTACTTCATAGTTCACTTCAGTCAGGATGGTGAGAATATCATCGCCTCTGAAATACATCACATAACATTGTGACTGTCTGTGGGGGAAAGCAACTGATGAACTGTCTCCTCTGCTGTGCTCAGAGATAGTTCTGTAGTTCTTTCTCTCAAAATATCAGTCATTTGAAACAGTAAGTTGCTAAACCAAGACCTACCCCAGCTTTCCTGGTAAATGGGTTGCCTCGGAGCTTAATAACTTACTTTTGGTTTATTCAGGAACTCTTTTGACCATCAGAAGCCTCGGTGTCAGTATTAGAGTTGGTTTCTTTCTCTCCTGACCTGTGTGTCTCTCACTCTTCTCCACGTTACTTGGCTCCCCATTTCTTCAATGCCCCCCAATACTCTCTGCCTCGAATTGACATCGCATCTGCAGATTCATCTTTGATGCAATTAAACTTAAGGCAAGTGAAAGTATAACGTCTCCTGCAGCTACTCCCACCTTCTTCTCACCAGAATCTCTTAGCATTTTTGTTAGGCAACCTCTTCTTCTACCTTGGTAGCTAGCCCCGGAAACCTTGCAGGATTCATGATCTAAGTTACAAAATCTAAGTTAGATTCATGATCTAAGTTATGGGAAATTGTCACTCTTCATATACTCAAAACGAAATACAGGGCTAGAAGGAACCTGCTATTTATCTCCCACAATGCACCAAGAGGTTTTGAGGATGGTTTGCTATTATAGAACTTTTGACAGAGTTGGAGGATGTTTAAACATTGAATTGGGTTACTGCCTTCTTGGAAGATTTCCAAAACTAGTTGAATTGGCTCAGTCATGTTTTGGCCTAAAGACAGAGAGCTGGACTATATGACTTTCCCATCCTTTCCTGCTCTGTGATACCCTGATTGTCCTTTGAGGTGCTGAATAAAGGAATAAAGCATCTCAGCTTTTCCATCTATAAACTAAGGATGTTATTAACACTTGCCACTGTCCCACTTTGTAACTGACCTGGGAAATGCAGCTATGTGATCTACAGCTAGACATTTAGAGATGAATGGAAACCACTCCCCTTGGACAGTTCTCTGACCTGTTAATGTTATCTAAACCATATAGCACTTTCTAATAGGCTCTGAATATGAGTAGATAGTAGTGGTGATGGAGTAGCAGGGGAAGGTAGTGTAACAGCAAGGAAGGCTGAGTAGGCAAGACTTACCGAGGACATCGCTCTTTCAGGCTCTGGCAAAGTGACTGGATGTACCAGGTTCCCTCTGCAGGGTTTCGGTAGGAAACACAGTTATTCACAGTGGCCATCCCCAGCAGAAAGTCAGCCTCATCCGGGATATATCTCGTTTGAGGTGATGATAAATCCATTTCTAAATAGGGTTGCCCCTCTGAATCAGTCTCAACAGGTATACCTTTCTGGTAGTTATCCCCCTGACAAGCCTGAATAAAAAACACTTTGGGTTTTCCAGCAAGAGAAGGGCACTTCAAACCAGTGAACTGAGATGTCAGCTCATAGATGGGGGCCTCCTGTCCATCAGTGCCGTAGATGATGCCCTTGTCTCCATGGGAGAGGATACAGCAGATGAAGCAGTCCATGTTACTGTGGTCCATGAGTTGGTAGATTTTCAAAATCTCATAGATTTGCTCCACTGTGCAGTCATTGTGGGGCTTGATCTCAAAATGAAGCTCTTCAAAGGTCGTGGTCAAAGCCCCTGAAAAGTGAAATTTGAACAGTCACGTTATACCACAGTAATTCACAGACCAGAGCTGGAGAGCACAGTGGGCATAACATTGATAGATAAGAATTTGAACTAGAAATTCAAGAGCAAAACCCTCTATATTTGTAGCTGGATTCTGCAGGCTTCTAATATTTATTGCCACCAGCTAAAAACATTCTCAAACCCTGAAGCAAATGAGAAAGGAGAGAGTGTTATTGTTGGTCTGTTTTCTCTGCTAAACTAGTTTACAAGATGGGTAAGCTATCATTTAGGCTTACTACTGAACCAATTTTAAAAATGATTGTATTATTTACATAATCAGAAAAAAAAACCAATTTTTGAATAAAAGATCCAACTTATTTTATCCTAAACCTTCTCAAAATTATTTATGTATAGCAAAATAAAAGATATGAATTAATAAGATAGAACTAGAAGACCTTTTACAAAAGGTTATCCCCTCTCTATCCCTCCCCATTACCTAGTCACATTCCATGAAGGCAACCACTTTCAGTTTTTAACCACTTTTTTTTCACATTAACCTCCATTTTGTAATGAATTTGGGTACACTGCTAATTACTCATTTATAAATTTTAGACTTTCGCATTGAGTTCTTATTATGGAGAATGAGCATTTGGTGCTCTTACTCAATTATTTACAATTTTTGGTTGAATCCATAGTAATATTTTTATTTTTTTTAATTTTTTTTAGAAAAGGTCTCACTGTCACCCAGGCTACAGTGCAGTGTCACAATCTCAGCTCACTGTAACTTCTGCCCCCCAAGTTCAAGCAATTCTCCTGCCTCAGCCTCCCAAGCAGGTGGGACTACAGGCACGCACCACCACACCCAGCTAATTTTTGTATTTTTAGTAGAGACAGGGTTTCGCCATGTTGGCCAGGTTGGTCACAAACTCCCAGCCTCAAGTGACCCACCCACCTTGGCCTCCCAAAGTGCTGGGATTGTAGGCATGGGCCACCACCTCCGGCCCATAGTAATATTTCTATTATTAAGACTATGTAAACATAATGTTCTTTCATTATGTTTCCTTTCTTATTAACCTTTTTGCCTTTCCTGGAATTCGTAATTGTATTATTTTTTCATCTGCTTTGTTTCCTATATGCTTAACACTATTTTTTCTCCAAGTGCTCAATGGATCTGGCCAAAATCTTTCAACATTTTCAAGCTACTTGTCTGACTCATTTTTATTTCTTCCTGGAAAACTTTCCATCCAGAGCACTGCATCCTTCTGCTGTAATACCAACTGGCTGTTCCGTAGGCCAGATGAATTTCTCTTCTTCTGGGACATCTCTCTTTCATAGTAGGTTCCCTGTTTCCTCCATCTATGACTTCCTCTTTCTTATCAGTTTCCTTTGCTGGAGCATAACCATGAGGAGTACATTTTTTGAGCCCCTGTATGTGTCTTTACTTTATAGAGTTCTATTTCCAAAAGCATTTTTCTTCAGAATTCCGAAGGCCTTTCTTCACAGTCTTTTAGCTTTCAGTGTTGCTAGAGAGAAGACTTTTCATTCCTGATACTTTACATATTTGGCTTACTTTTTTCTCTTTCCAGAAGCTTCTAGGGTATGATATGTTTGGAAGTGAATCTTAATCCATTATACCCTTTCAATCTGGAGATTGTGTCATTTCGTTCTTGGAAAGTTCCATTTCCCCTTTCTCTGTCCTTTCTGGAACTCTTATTGTCAAAAATTGGACATCCTTGATTTAGCATCGAATTTTCTTATCTTTTGCTCCTATTTTCTATTTTTGTCTTTTTATCCTACTTTCTTAGACTTTATCTTCTACTTTATTGAATTTTTCATTTTGGTGCTCAGATTTTTAATTTTCAAGGAGTCCTGCTTGTTCTGTCCCTTTTTCATAACATCTTGTTCTTTTATGGACCTTTAACTAACTCTCTAAGAATACTCTCTAAGAATACTAAATACCAATATTAACTCTCTAAGAATACTCTCTAAGTATACTCTCTAAGTATACTCTCTAAGAATACTAAATACCAATATTAAGAATACTAAATACCTCTAAGAATACTAAATACTCTCTAAGAATACTAAATACCAATATTAAGCATTAAGCTTTTTTCTCAACATTATCTTTGTTTCATTCATATTCTGTTTCATGTTTTTCTTGTTGTTTGCATTGCCTCTCATTTATCTAGTAATTTGTTTATTTATTTGAGACAGAGTCTTGCTCCGTCACCCAGGCTGGAGTGCAGTGGTAGGATCTCAGCTCACTGCAACTTCCACCTCCCAGGTTCAAGTGATTCTTCTGCCTCAGCCTCTGTAGTAGCTGGGATTACAGGCACCTGCCACCATGCCCGGCTAATTTTTGTATTTTTAGTAGAGATGGGATTTCACCATGTTGTTCAGGCTGGGCTTGAACTCCTGACCTCAGGCGATTCGCCTGTCTCGGCCTCCCAAAGTGCTGGGATTTACAGGTGTGAGCCACCGTACCAAGCTGCCTCTCTTTTGTATTAGAGCCTTTCTTCAAATGCCTGCTGACCTTTGGTTGTCCCTTCATAAATTGACTAATTAGTCCATTAAAAAGTCGACTGAGAGCTCTGTGTTTGTGGATGTGGTTTGTTCTCTGAGGGATTTCATAGCAAGATGATTGGTTGGGGACCTGATCATTTCATTAGGAAACCTCCAGATGTCATTATCTGTATGTATTTTAGCTAGAGCTTTCAGCTTCTCCAGAGGTAAGTCTGTATGTGCTGCCAGTGTCTTGGAACCAAGTTGGTTTAGAGATCTGACTCCATGCCACCAGTAGGTTTTCTTCAGTCTCTCTGTGTTCAGTAAAATGCTTCCTTGCTTCCTTTGCTGGGCCTGGCACACGGAAGTGTAGAGCCTCTCTGGTTCAATTTTATGAGAAAACAAACTTCCTGTTCCTTATGATGGTAGAGTAAGAATAGTTGCTGGCTCTATGAGAGGGAGGTATGAATCAGAGGATTGTACAGGCTTATACAGGCTTTCAAAGAATCTTCCTGTTTTCTGCTCATTGCCTCACCTACACTTTGTACCTCCAATTGCTGAATTTTTCCAGGATTCTGTGGGATAAATAGGTTTGCCTCCTTTCTGTGTTCCCCTCTGTAATCAGTGAGGTTGTAGCTTTCTCTGTTAAGTCAATTACCTCTACTCTTTTTTTTTGACTCCCCCAAATTGTTGGAAACCTTTCATTAGCTATTGTCTCCATTCCTGTTCTCTTGATCCTTGTTGGATTATTCCTTTTTTATTCCTTCGCCAGCATTTTGTCCCTGTCAGCACATCAGAGCTAAACATAAGTCATCAGTCAAAAGGCAATCTCAGCCAGGCGCAGTGGCTCACACCTGTAATCCCAGCACTTTGGGAGGCCGAGGCGAGTGGATCACCTGAGGTCAGGAGTTCGAGACCAGCCTGACCAACATGGTGAAACCCCATCTCTACTAAATACAATTAACTGGGTGTGGTGGCACATGCCTGTAATCCCAGCTACTTGGGAGGCTGAGGCAGGAGAATTACTTGAACCTGGGAGGCAGAGGTTGCGGTGAGCCAAGATCATGCTATTGCACTCCAGCCTGGGCAACAGAGTGAGACTCTGTCTCAAAAAAAAAAAAAAAAAAAAATACAGTCTAGCATTAGGAATAGAAAAAATAACTGAAATGCAATAGGCCCTTGTTGATTTGGAAGCACTTTGGCAAGACTAATACAGTGTGTTGGTTCTGTGAAAAAAATTCTAATCCTTTGGAAATGTGGAATGTTAATTTAAAAAAAATGACTGTAAAGTAAGTCTGAAGGCACTGAAGCAGGACAGAAGGGAGTCTCTCAGGAGAAATGACTTCTGCAGCTGGGTCTCCTACTTTTACTCATTCAGCATCAAACATAAGAACAGGAACAGAAAAAGCAAGACACACAGACTCGAATGCCTACCAGAGATTAGTCAATCATGGGCCAGTTATAAGAAAATGAACTGCCAGAAATAGAAGCAAATGTTATTTTAATAGAAATGTTTTAATTTTAAAAGAATACAAATCAAGGGTCCGAAATGTTTTTTTCAATACCAAGCGCATAATGACTAATGATGTAATCAATGGACTTAATCTCTGTGCCTTTTTAAAGGCTTAGATTTGCTTAAATAAACAAATCAAATGTTAACAGGGACCAGGTACAGGTGGCTCACACCTGTAATCCCAGCACTTTGGGAGGCCAAGGCAGGCGGATCACTTGAGGTCAGGAGTTCAAGACCAGCCTGGCCAATATGGCAAAACCCCATCTCTACTAAAAATACAAAAATTAGCCAGGTGCAGTGGTGTGTGCCTGTAGTCCCAGCTACATGGGAGGCTGAGGCAGGAGAATCACTTGAACCGGGGAGGTGGAGGCTGCAGTGAGCTGAGATCGCACCACTGCACTCCAGCCTGGGCAACAGAGTGAGACTTTGTCTCAAAAAAAAAAAATGTTAATGGGGCCATTACAGAGTCCTGATGATTATAATCAGTCTACATTAATTTTCTAAACTTACCTCCATTTGCAAAACATCAATAATTGATGTTAAGCCTGATGAACACTATTTCCAAAAGTTCTTTGATCAAATCAAAATTATTAATATCTCAATGGTGATGGATGATTTTTATTTTTTGTTGTTGTAGTCACTTTTTATATTCACATACTACAAATTGTTTTTTCATTTAACTTGTAAGTTCTTGATCTTAGCTTAAATTGGCTGAGCAGAATTGCTAACCAGTTTAATATTTAATACTTGAAAATGCTACTTCTGTTAAGAACCCACAATTTCTGCTGCACTTAACAGCCCAACCTGTAAAAATGCAGCCTCTATAAGAGCTTTGATACCACGGCAATTTCATCGCCTAATGCATTCCACAGAAGCGCTATGCATTTAGCTGAATTCAAAACAAAGCTTACTACTGCTTTTCATTATGTCTTTTAGTAAGATTTGATATTTTATATTTATACATACATTGCTTTTATTTAAAAAATTAATTTAAAAAAAAAAGCAGGAAACTGATAAATGTATAAGAATGTTCTTTGCCTCCACAGGGAAATATGTTTCAATCCATTTTCTTGAAACATGGCCCTTTTGGTATAGTTTTTGTTCTCTCCCTTTTGATTTAAAAAAAAATAGGCATAAGAAATATTTCACTTTTCTCTTTTGGGTTCTACTGTACCTGCATCCAAGTGTGTTCCATTCCTGTCCCTAATGCTGTGAAGTTTGGGCACTTTCTCCCGTGCTTTTGCAAAATTGTGATTGTTGATGATCAGACAGTATCCCCGAGGTTTGCTTTTCATTTGGTAAACTTTGTCCAAAGTCTGGAAAACAAACACCCAACCCAGGAGCTGACTCTGTGGGTCAAACACTAGAGATGTAAACAAACAACTCCCTAGTAAGAGGACTTGCTTTCCATTGCCCCACCCCAACTCGGGGTCGTTTCCTTGAAGAACTAGCTTCTACCTATTTCCTTCACACAGGACCTCTCAGACTTCTGCCCTATCGTTGTAAAGTCAGTGTCCCAATACCTGGGCCTCCTGAGCACTTTGCACATATATTAATATTGTTGTCATCATATTGTATTATTGTTTGTTCTCATTTCTGCTTCCCATACTATACAGAAGACTCCTTGAGGTTGATAACATCTGTGCCAGGGACTACGGTGTATTAACTTGTGAGAGCTCAATCAAGAGTCACTGAATGAATGAATGTCTTTGGCTGCCCCCACGCCATGACTTGTGATTCTCTTGGCTGTCTACTGAACTCATCTGTGCTTCCTGGCTAACAGCTGAGGGTCTCCCATTCATGCATTGCACAGTGTGGTCCCAGGATTTTAAAGGTGATGGCTTAACCCGGCTCTCAGGACCACGGTGGCTGCTGGGAAGAGATGGGCTGGTCAGGGAGGTCCTGACTACACTGTAGGTTATGGTGTCCAACTGCAGTACCTCATAGTACTGACCAGGGATGGCCCTGTGTCCTATTCATTCTCCTAGGGCTGTTTCAGTGCTGAGATACTCAGCATTTAGTTGGAGGTCTGCGTAGCGCCTTGAAGTGGAGAAAAGGACTCCAGGCTAGGAAGCCCAGTTCCTGCCTCTACTTCACCTTATGACTTTGGGCAAGTAACCTGTTATCTTAATATGTTAACTCTAAGATATTAAATATTCGATAAAGTTTGTACCAAGTATGTTAAGTTTTTATTATTTACTGTTAAGTGTTCTAAGTATTTATTAAGCATATTAAGTGTATTTACTGAGATATTAAGACACTAAGATTTGGCCAGGCACGGTGGCTAGTACCTATAATCCCAGACTTTGGGAGGCCAAGGCAGGAGGATTGCTTGAGGCCAGGAGTTCGAGACCTGGCTTGGCAACGTAGCAAGACCCCTGTCTCAATAAAACATTAAAAAAGGAAAAAGATACTAAGATTTACTAAGATATTAAGACAGTGTTTTTAGCTGTTCAGTGGGGACACTGCTTGTAGCATGCTGTACTGTTTAGAAAGTACCACATTACTTGGGTTAATCCTTGACTTTCAGATGAAAGAGGTCTGGTAATTTTCTCAGGAGCCCACACTAGTGAATAATCTCTCTCAAGCCTACTTCAGAGATTCAGGATTTCCTCTTCTTCCTACCATGAGGAGGAGCAAATGGGCTAATAAGTCGGGATGTATTTGGTGGATTGTTGATTACATAAAGAGAAGTTATTATGCCTAAAAAGTACATGTTTCTGCTGGTTCACTGAGACGAAAACACAGAGATGGCTAGATTATGAGAGTTTGCTGCTTACACCTAATCACAAAGGAGAAGAATTTTTGAAACGTTAAGCTAAAGGAAAAGGCTTTGCTTTTTCCATTCCTGCTAGACTCTTTCTCCAAACCACTCCTCCATCCAGGCTGGCACGGCTGCTAGAAGATTTGGTAGGAGGCTTCTTACCCCCTCCACCCTCCAACTATTCCAGTATCTTCATCTCGGGTCTTAAAATAAAATTCAAATGCACAGAAAACTGAAGGAGTCACATTTTAAAAATTAAGTCATATTTTTAACTTATTTTTTTGTGAATTTTTTCTACAGTTCTCAAAATTTTCAGTAAGTTTCTGCCCCTTATCAGTTTATCTGGCAGCAAAAAAAAAAAAAGCTAACAAATTAAATAACTAGAATCTGTAATGTAAAAAGAAAAAGGATTTGGAGGTTTCCATCTACCTGTGATTCACTATCCTGTTCTCTTGGAGAGTCCGAGATTGTCATTACCCCACACAACTCCTCCCCTGCAAACAACGAAGAGACACATCTAGAATGAGACATGGCAGGAAAGGTACACTGGTAATGAAATATGTAGCACATAGGACAACATAAGGTCTTTTTTAAGATGAAAATTCAAGCTGGGCACAGTGGCTCACACCTGTAATCCCAGCACTTTGGGAGGCCAAGATGGGCAGATCACTTGAGGTCAGGAGTTCGAGACCAGCCTGGCCAACATGGTGAAACCCTGTCTCTACTAAAAGTACAAAAAAATTAGCCAGGCATGGTGGTAGGCACCTGTAGTCCCAGCTACTCAGGAGGCTGAGGCAGGAGAATCACTTGAACTTGGGAGGTAGTGGTTGCAGTGAGCTGAGATCGCACCACTGCACTCTAGCCTGGGCGACAGAGTGAGACTCTGTCTCAAATAAACAAATGAAATAAAATGAAAATTCACAGACTGCCATGAACATAATCTCCTTTCAAGCCAGAGAGATTCTGCAAGCAGGGCAATTAACATGCTTCTGGAAACACAAGGTCAAGTTGTCTCCTCGCCAAAGAGAAAAGCATACCAAGAAATGCCATAATTTTCTATTCTCCATATGGCCAGGTTGAATTTTTGTGGTATTTGTGAGATACTCATTAATAAAGCCACTAGCTCAGGATGAATTAATGATTTACTACTTTACTCCTTAAAGTATTCTTAAGGCCTTGGGCTCAGCAGGCAGAGGGGAAAGGGAAGGACAGCCTGCACAGACATTAATCTTTAAAATACATTTGAATGATCCAAAACGTATTTTACACACACACACCACAAAGAACCAAGGTAAAAATACAATAAAAATATTCATATTAATATGAATGGAGTGATGGCGTTCTTGGACTTGTAAAAATTTCTCTGAATTTAAAATCATCTTCGATTAGTATATATAATTTTTCTCATCAGAAAGAATACTTTATTAATTGCCTATAGTCCCAGCACTTTGGGAGGCCCAGGTAGATGGATGGCTTGAGCTCAGGAGTTCAAGATCAGCCTGGGCAACACAGCGAAACCCCATCTCTACAAGACATACAAAAATTAGCTGGGCATGGTGGCTTGTGCCTGTGGTCCCAGCTACTCAGGGGGTTGAGGGAAGAGGATCGTTTGAGTCCAGGAGGCCGAGGCTGTGGTAAGCCAAGATTGCGCCACTGCATTCCAGCCTGGGGGACAAAGTAAGACATTGTCTCAAAAAGAAAAAAAAAAAAAAAAGAATATTTGATTAATCAAAATTTTGAAGGAGATCATTGAGAGCTCTGTCTCTTGGTTCAGCCTCACTTACCAGGTAGAAAAAGTGAAAGGAAGTTGAAAGGAGTGACTTAGTGTAGAATGTGTTGAAAGAGGAAGTGACTTAACCAAGAAAATTATGAAACATAATTTAAATCCAGCTACTCAGTGCATAACATAAGCAGCACGTCAAGGAGAAAAAAAAGGCCACATAGAAAAAATGATGTTAAATTACTTATTACTGACTAACTCTGCACCTATTTCAAACTTGCCAGCCTGGGCTGCAGGTCTTAGGAGAGCAGGTGCGGCCGGGCACAGTGGCTCATGCCTGTAATCCCAGCACTTTGAGAGGCCAAGGCAGGCGGATCACCTGAGGTCAGGAGTTTGAGACTAGCCAGGCCAATATGGTAAAACCCCGTCTCTAATAAAAATACAAAATTAGCCAGGCGTGGTGGTGCATGCACCTGTAAACCCAGCTTCTCAGGAGGCTGAGGCAGGAGAATTGCTTGAACCTGGGAGGCGGAGGTTGCAGTGAGCCGAGATGGTGCCACTGCTCTCCAGCCTGGGAAACAAAGTAAAACTGTCTCAAAAAGAAAAAGTAGAGCAGGCACGTTAAGACGTGCATGTGGTAGAAGGCTGTGGGGAGGACACACGCAGGTACCAGAGAGTAAATTAACTAAATCTTGAAAATGTATCTCCAAGCATTACCATTTGAAAATTCATCAGGACTTCCTTCAAGGCTGCTTCTTCTCTCTGAATTAAAAGGGGAAACCCCAAACAATATTTGATTAGAAACAACTGTGATATGGACAGATTTGTCAGTTTCAATTTTAGAGTAGGTTTTGCCGATTCCCGGCTGTCAGGTTGTTTCTACCTCTGCTGAATTCTTCATAGTCGTTGATTATCTTCAGCAGGCTCTTGTTGATTTGGGCACAGACTCTTTTCAGGATGTCCAACTTTCCTTTTCCCAGGATGACCCTCTTCTCCATCTCTATGAAAATATCCAGCAGGTTCTAAGAGGAGGAGAAATAAAGTTGGGAATCTGGATTGAGCCCTACTGGTTTTTAGATTAGATTTTTTTTTTTAACTTCCACTTTCTCCAACCAAGGACCTGCCCTTGCTTCCCAAGTTTCTGACAGTTTCTGCTGGTCTCTCACAGCCAGCAGGCTACTAGGGAAGCGATTCCATGTTTTCTGGCCCAGAAAGACAGAAGTGAGAGGATAAAGGAGAAGCCATGTCAGATATCACCCAGTCCCCAGGCCCTGTGCTCAAATCTCCTGCGAATGCATTACTTGGGAACTGTGAAACAGCCTGAGACAGCAGCCCGGTCATCATGGCGACACCCTGGGGACAGCCTCACCCCCAGCATTGCCTCTCCAGACCTGAGTACATACAGACACACAGACACACACATACACACACAGATACACACGACACACACAGAGTATACTCAGTGATACACACACAGGGGCATAAATACAATACACACTACACAACACACAGACACACATACCACACAGAGAACACACACACACAGACAGAGATACACAGACACACACCACTTATACAGAGACACACAGAGATACACATATCACACACAAATACAGACACACACTATACACAGAGAAAGGCACACACAGACACAGAGATACACATACAACACACAGACATGCAAAACACACACAGAGACATACAACACACAGAGACACAAAACACAGACACACAACACACAGACACAATATACACACAGAGTTTCAGGTCCCAGGTTGTTTCGGGGACTGCAGAAGTGGAGGAAATGTCTCAGACCCACCACTGTCTTTCCCAGCTCTGCCGGGTCTCAGGCTGGGCTGCATCTGCACAACCAGCCTCCTTCTCCCGGCCTCTGACTCTTCCTTGCTCCCAATAACTAGCACGAGCAGCACTTCAGTCTAAAGGAATCACATCTGTAATACTCGTGCTGACAACTTTCTTCTTCTAGTTAAAAAGTGAGAATCCAGGTTGCTTTTACCAAAATACCCCCTCTCTTTGGTCTCAGAAATGCCCCCTGGCTAACCAAGTCTCAGGACTAAATCTCAGTAAGATACCAGGTCTTACCATGTCATCATCCAGTTTGCATTTGGAGATTTCCTCTTGCAAAAGAAACTTAAAACACCTCAATTCTGATCTGCTCACTTCTTCTGAAATCTGATACAGCATGACCCTGTGGTGGGAAATGGAGACACTTTAGAAACCTTTTCCCAAATAATTTCCCATTTGATATATGGAATCACAGTGGGCTTGATTCCAAAGGCCTCCCTTCAACATAAAGCCAGTTAATGGCATGGTTTATGAGTTGAGCCCTTGGAAAGAGGCTGGTGTAGTGACACAGAAGTCTACTGGCTCCTCCCTGACTTTCCCACCCTTAACAATTTAAAGTTCTATCAACTTTTCTTTCAGTTTATTTCAGTTAAGTAAATCTTGTTTTCCTTTTTTTTTTTTTCTATAAAATCAAGATTTTGTTGCAATAGCAAAAAGCTTTGCCTTTTGGAAATTATGCTTTTCAAAATGCACATTGACTCATGACTTCCCTAATCAAAACTGGTCAGTATTCTCCCAGTCGTTATCTTCAGTAAGAAGGCCAAGCATTCGGTTCTGGAATACAAAGTCTCCGAATACATCCCCATCACAGACCAGACCACAAACACTAAAGGACCTGAAGCCCCAAACACACCCAGCTGCCCTGCCCTCACCCCTTTCCGCGGTGCCCCTACACCCCATCCCCTTGTCTATCTGCAGACGCCCATCCACGAACAATCAACTGAAGCATTGCCTGAGCATCCTCAAAGCTGCATTCACTCCACTATGACTTAGTAACCCCGAAAGGATAACACACATAATTGTCTGTTGGCCTGGTGCAGTGGTTCATGCCTCTAATTCCAGTGCATTAGGAGGCCCAGGCAGGAGGAGGATCACTTGAGCCCAGGGGTTTGAGACCAGCCTGGGCAACATAGCAAGACCCCATCTCTACCAAAAATATTTAAAAATTAGCCGGGTGTGGTGGCATGCACCTGTGGTCCCAGCTACTCCAGAAGCTGAGGTGAGAGGATCACTTGAGCCCCGGAGGTTGAGGCTGCAGTGAGCTGTGATCATGCCACCACACTAAAAATAAAAACAAAAAATAATTGTCTGTTTAGAAACTGTTCAAGTCCCCTAATGGCCAGGTCCGTACCCTTTTTATTTTCATAAACCCAGATGGTTGTGAGGTGCAATGTTTGAGTGCAGCGGACCCAGGCTATTGGTGTTGGAGCCTTGGTTCCACCATCTTTGAGCAGCGTTAACTTTAGACATGTTACACATTTTTTCCTCGTCCATAGCTGAAGATAATTATCCGTAACCACATCATAGGAAGGTGTCGAGGGTTACACAAATAAGTTTATGTGAAGTACTTAAACCAATCTTTGGCAACACATTAAGTGCTCAATGAGTGATAGGTGTTACTATTTCCTAATCTATGCCTATCACATTTATGTGTGGCACATTTAGGCTGGCACATTTAGGCTCTTGGAATATGCTTGTCGAATAGGTGAACACAGGAATGTTTTAGAAGTCAGCAAACCTTTCAATACTATGGTGTAAAGGAAAATAATTTTAATACAAAAACACGTTGACTTTAAAATTTAATTAGAAAAATAAAATTCTGAAAATAAAAATGGCACAGAAACAGAAATTGCTCAGTATTACCATCTGCCTTATCCTCCTTCTCGTGGACTCTCTACCCTAGAAGTGTTTATCTAAAGCTTTCATTTTGGCCAAAATTGGATCTAATCCAAAGCTACTCTGACTCTTTCACCTTTATTACAAGGTATTTACCCTTTTGCTTTCCTCATTATTGAAGCCTACAGGCTTTCTTGTACCATCACTGTTTAGTAATGAAACTGAATAGTTTATAAGATACTTATTTTATAGGTAGCAATTATAACTGGAAAATAAAATGTCTAGTGTTTTCTTATAATGGTAAGTGGCCACCCTATCATATTTATTAGCTCCTGGCTAGTATTCAATGATAATGAACAAGCAGTTAGTCAGGATTGCACTGACCCTTTTATCTCTAAGCCAACACATTAAAGATTTTTAAGAGAGATCCTGCCTTATTAATATATGATCGACCCTCCACCAGAAAGGTACAGATTGTGTCTGGCACTGGCTGTTTGCTTCAGCCCAGCTCATGCGGCAGAAGTGGAACCTTCAAAGAACCAAGATGGTGGGCACAAGATGAGACCCCCTCGGCTTTCCTTGTTCTGGGGCTGTGGGCTTTTAGGACTAACTGGTGCCTTAATGAATAAGTTCCTTATAAAGACTTCACAATGCTAGTAAACCAAAGCTATCTAGTGTACTGGTTGAATAGTGTTCTCCCTTCTTCCCCAAAATTCATGTCTACCTGAAATATGAGAATGCGACCTTATGTGGACACAGGACATTTGCAGATAAAATCTCATTAAGATGAGGTCATGCTGGCCAGGCGCAGTGGATCACTCCCATAATCCCAGAACTTGGGAGGCCGAGGTGGGCAGATCGCATGAGCCCAGGAGTTCAAGACTAGCCTAGGCAACATTTCGAAACCCCATCTCTACAAAAAATACAAAAATTAGCCAGACATGGTGGCAGGTGCCTGTAGTCCCAGCTACTTGGGAGGCTGAGGTGGACGGATTGCTTGAACCCAGGAGGCGGAGGTTGCAGTGAGCCGAGATCATGCCACTGCACTCCAGCTTGGGTGATGTAGTGAGACACTGTCTTACACACACACACACACACACAAACACACACACACAAAGATGAGACCATACTGGATTAGGGTGGGCCCTAATTCCTAATCCAGTGACTGTCTCCTTATAAGAGGGAGATTTAGACACAGAGAAGGGAACATAGGCAGAGACTGCTGTGCCTCATCTACAAGACAAGGAGCACCGAGGATTCCTGCACCCACCAGAAGCAGGGAAAGGCATGAAAAAGATTCTTCCTCAGAGCCTCTTAAAGGGAACCAACACTGTTGGCATCTTGACTTCTGACTCAGGCCTCCAGAACTATGAAAACACATTTCAAAAACTGTTTTAAACCTGCTAGTTTGTGTTACTTTGTTACAGCAGCCCTAGGAAAATTATACACCCAGAATATCTCTTTTTTTTTTTTTTTTTTTTTTTTTTTGAGACAGAGTTTCACTCTTGTTGCCCAGGCTGGAGTGCAATGGCACAATCTCAGCTTACTGCAACCTCCACCTCCCGGGTTCAAGCGATTCTCCTGCCTCAGCCTCCCAAGTAGCTGGGATTACAGGCGTGAGCCACCACGCCCAGCTAATTTTTATATTTTTGGTAGAGATGGGGTTTCACCATGTTGGCCAAGCTAGTCTTGAACTCCTGACCTCAGGTGATCCGCCCGCTTCAGCCTCCCAAAGTGCTGGGATTACAGACGTGAGCCACCTCACCCGGCCCAGAATATCTCTTTTGTCACTTAAAATCAAAATAGTCAAGCCTTGGCTGGGCACGGTGGCTCACACCTATAATCCCAGCACTTTGAGAGGTTAAGGTGGGTGGATAACTTAAGGTCAGGAGTTCGAGACCAGCCTGGCCAACATAGTGAAACTCTGTCCTACTAAAAATACAAAAATTAGCTGGGCATGGTGGCACACACCTGTAATCCCAGCTACTCGGGAGGCTGAGGCAGAAGAATCACTTGAACCCTGGAGGTAGAGGTTGCAGTGAGCTGAGATCATGCCACTGCACTCTAGCCTGGGTGATGAAGCGAGACTCCGTCTCAAAAACAAAATGAAACAAAACAAAAAATAGTCTCTGAGAATAGAAAGATCAGAGCATTCATGGGCTGGGCCATCAGAGGGCAGCAGCTGTCAGCCCTGGCTGTGAACCCTTTCCATCTCACATGCCATAGTTATCAACAAGCAAACAGAGACAATGAAATGGGCCCAGAGCGAAGGCTTCAGTAGAAGTTTCCTGAAAGCAAAGCTAAAATTGCTTTAAGTAGTGTCTGATAATAGGAGATGTTGAAAGAGAGAAAGTGACAATGTGTTTCTGTTTTTAAAGTCTTGTCACAGCATCATGAAGTTGTAACTGAATGGGGTTTTTCTCTCTCACACCTTTGGTTACCCACTCTCCCTAGGGTGGGGAGAAGCTGAGTTTTACAGCCTTTGGCAGGATGACCCAAGGTGCCACTGTCTTCCTATAGAAGCTTAGAACTGTCATACGGCTGGGCTCACAGGAGCTGGGCAGCCTCGGTGGGGACTGCCTAGCCGTATGTGCCAGGCCAGCGGCTTACAGCTCTGTAAAGAACTTTGTCATTCGAGTCTTTAAGTGTGGCAGAAAACCCTTAAATCTCATTGAAAATTTTCATAGCCATCTGCAAGCAGATGGGGAGGGGGATTTCAGGGTGGGAAGCCGTGACGCTTTACTCAATGGATGGGCAAAGTAAGCACACAATCTGGATATCGAGAGGCACCAAGATAAGAGAGGAAAAAAATGGGAACATTTAGAATAACTATTATAACTTCAGCATACCTCTAAGTAATGTTTCACTTTGAAAAATAAATTTTTATTTTATGGTCTTAGCATTCTTATAGAATTATACATAAGGCCCCTAAATTTCTTATTCTGGCTCCAGTGGGACATCTTCCCAAAGCCTCCCAAGTGATACTGAATGTGGTTTCTGTCTCACACCTTTGTTTACCCACTCTCTCTAGGGTGGGGAGAAGCTAAGTTTTACAGCCTTTAGCAGGACCACCCAAGGCACCACTGTCTTTCTGTAGAAGCTTAGAATTGCGGCACAGCTGGGTTCCCAGGCACTAGGCAGGGTACCACAAAGACAAGCCCCAATCAGCTCAGAGGTTGTCCATTCAACCCACACCTCCCAGTCCCACAATGGGAGTTTCTACCCACCTGTAGGCAGAAATCTGAGCCCTGCCTGGTGTCTGAAGTTCCCTTTCCATCTCCTCCTTTCTAGTGTTTAGGTACGTAATCAGCAAATCCAGTCTATTAATTCGGAAGAGCAGCTCCTTCAGGAAGGACAGATTGCTCTCCTCCAACATTCTCTTTTCCTGGAGCCTCTGGAATAACATCAAGGCATCCTTGATGGGTTCTTGCTTCCTTTGTGGAATGTAGTCCAGGCTCAGGAACTTGAGGGAGGCCAGATCTTCACTGTCCAGTTGTTCCCCAATATCATAAAGATTTCTGCTGAAGTCCATCTTTTCAAAAGGCAGGAGAATATAATCTAAGTCAAAATACAATGGTATGTTCAGATAAGGAAGAAAAGTACCATTTGCTGGCTTGTTCATCAAAGGCTACTGCAACTACTAGATACTAGTCATTGTGCTGTGAGCACAGGAGAGAAAAAAAGAACACCAGACAAGTTCCCTCTTACTGTTTAGGAAGGTAGACATACAAACAAGCCAATGGGCTGGGCGCGGTGGCTCACGCCTGTAATCCCAACACTTTGGGAGGCCAAGGCAGGCGGATTACGAGGTCAGGAGTTCGAGACCAGCCTGACTAACGTGGTGAAACCCCGTCTCTACTAAAAGTACAAAAATTAGCCAGGCGTGGAGGCAGGCGCCTGTAATCCCAGCTACTCTGGAGGCTCGGGCAGGAGAATCGCTTGAACCCGGGAGGTGGAGGTTGCAGTGAGCGGAGGTCGTGCCACTGCACTCCAGCCTGGGCGACAGGGCAAGACTCTGTCTCACACAGAAAAAAAAAAAAGCAAGCCAATAGTTAGAGGGTTGTGACCAGAGTGTGGTAGGGATGTAAAGGAAGAAACTTTAGCTTAGCCTGGGAGAAGGGCTTCCTGTGGGGAAGGGATTTTGGGGAGAATGTGAGAAAGCACAATTCTTACAGGAAACAACGTAAAAGATGGAGGTAGGAACTTTCAAGTCCATTCAGGCAGGCACAAGGAGCTCAATAAAGTAACTACAAAGGGTCTGGGATGGAGAGTGATGGGACAAAGGGATGAAGCTCTAGCCAGGTACCATGTCACAAAGGGGCCGCATTACCATGGGGCAAGGGGTTTAGGCTTTGTCCTGGAGGTGATGAGGAGCTAAGAAAGGACTGTAAAAATGAGAATGACATTATCCAATTGGGAATTAACATTCAAAGTGCAAAGGACAGACTGGAAGACTTGGAGGCAGGGGACGTACTAGGACCTATTAGAACCAACCCCCCCTTCAACCCCACCATCAATCCCCAAAGTCCATTATATCCCTCTGTATGTCTTTGCATCCTCATAGCTTAGCTCCCACTTTTAAGTGAGAACATACGGTATTTAGTTTTCTTTTTTCTTTCTTTCTTTCTTTTGAGATGCAGTCTTGCTCTGTCACCCAAGCTGGAGTGCAGTGTCGCGATCTCGGCTCACTGCAACCTCCACCTCCCAGGTTCAAGCAATCCTCCTGCCTCGGCCTCCCAGTAGTTGGGATTACAGGCACACACCACCACACCCAGCTAATTACTTAGAATAATGGCCTCCAGCTCCAAGATTAAATATTTTTTAAGTGACCCAAAGATTTTGAGTTTTTAAGTGACCCAAAACTTTTAGTTTTCAAAGTCTTCCTTTCAAAAATATCCTTTCCTTCCATTCCCTGAAAGAAAATTTTTAAAAATCTTTTCCCCTCTCCTGATTACAGCAGCAGTGGTTTTTTTGTGTGGAAATGGAAACCACAGAGGCTCTGGGGACTTAAGCTTCTGCCTTCTGCTGCCCTCATTCTTCCCAGACCCTCACTCGTCACCTACTGCCACCCCACTGCGATCATGTTTGTTCCCTGCAGGGAGCTGGTCCCCAGCCCTACTGGCATCACCCTCCTGATGATAAACCACCCTCTCACTAGAATGGAAGCTCTGTGAGGGCAGAAACTTTTGTTGATTTATTTTTTATTCTTATTTTTATTTTTATTTTTGAGACAGGGTCTCACTCTGTCACCCAGGCTGGAGTGCAGTGGTGCGATCTTGGCTCATTGCAACCTCCACCTCCCAGGCTAGAGCCATCCTCCCACCTCAGCTTGCTGAGTAGCTGAGACTACAGGAGCAAACTACCACACCCGGCTATTACTGGCTACTCTCTCGGGCTGCTGGCATGATAATTGTCTGGGCTTTCCTGAATGAATAGTAATAGCTATCTTAGACATGTTCAATGTAGAAATAATCAGGTCTATTGCAAGTTGGCCAGAATTTCCAATAGATACTGCTGGCACGTGTCAATCGTTGCTCTAGGCACTGGGAATGCAGTAAAATAAACCAACATGGCCCAGGAGTTCAGGTCTACCCTGGGCAAGACCCCAGGTAGTAAGACCCCAACTCTTAAAAAAAAAAAAAAGCAAAACCAAAACCAAAAACAAAACAAAAAAACAGGTGAGTAATTTAGCCATCTCTGTCAAAATATAAAATTCACATAAATTTTGGCCCACAATTTAACTTCCAAGAGCTTTTCCTACATTCACTTAAACATAAGTATACTCAAAACCATATACAAGGCTATTCATGGTAGCATTCCTTGAAATAACAAAAGAGCAGAAGCAACTGTTTATCAGCATTAGAAGATTCAGGCAAGCTATTAATCATATTCCAGGGAACTCTATTTGGCTACTAGAAAGAATAGGAAGATCAATGTGGTTGAGCCTGTGTGACCTACACAATGTATTGATCGGTACATATTTTGTGTATTCACAGAAGAGCTCTGACAAAAAACACACAGGAAGTTCCTTCAGTAATGTTAAAGAAAAGCAGAATTACACACAGATGTGGGCGTGCAGTGTGGGAAGGCTGATGGGTGGAGGTGACAGTGAGAGCTGCTTTATTTCCCATATCTTGCTGCACAGTTTGTACTGTTTGAATTTTTACCATGTACATGTATGACTTATTCTAAAATATATACCTAGTTAAAATATTTATTTAAAGATCCATTCTTATTCATATGCTGGAAAAGATCTAAACTAGACCTAACCCTGTTTAGTGTCATTAGGTCAACTGTCTTTAAAATTTTTAATGCATTCTAACCTCTGTGAAAGTTTCATCTTACAGAATAAAACCAACCAAAGAATCAAATGAAAGCAGGACTTCCTTTCCCCCATCCCTCAATTATTTTTTTCTGAGGATAACAATGCTTAGTGTATTCATTTTACACAATACAGAAAAAATAAAAAGGAGAATTAAAATTATGTATAATTCCACCATCCAAATATAAATGCCCAATAATATTTTACTCTTTCCCACCAAATATTTTATGCATACACATTTTTCCTTATATTTCTGTAGTATAAGTGGATTTTTCCACTGGTAAGTACATCTTGTATTGTAAGTACTTTCCTGTCTTTAGTTGTCTTCTACAGCATGGGTTTTAATATCTGTAAAGCATTTAATCTTAGAGATGGGCTATAATTTACATAGTCAGTTCCTGATTACATTTAGGATGACCTTAAAACACAAATCTTTAAGTACACCTCTAATTATTTTCTTAGAATAATTTCCTAAAAGTAGTATTATTGGGTCAAAATGAATAAACCTTTTTGAGGCTCTTGTTACATATTCAATAGCATTTTCTGACAGTATATAATAAAAATCAATACAATCCAAGGCTGAGATGACATGAATTTGGATATAATAAGATTGGCACATAGCTCCGTCCTCCATAGCCATCTCATCTCACTCATTTCATTACCTTTTCAACAACGTAACAATGCTTTTTAAGTGGTTTCCCCATCAAATCATAACTGACATTTAGAAGGGAAAATGCTAACGTGGCTTCTTCTCTGGCCTAGGTGTTCCAGGATACACTGTCAGATGATAGTCAGCCTTTTCTGTTTTTTGTTTTTTGCTTAAGTTACACATCCCTGACACCATTAACAACGGACCATCCAGCACTGTACGGGGAGAGACATCATGTGGCAGTTCTTGTTTTACGGGACCTAGATTTTCTGCACTAGCTTATGGGCTGGAAACCTTGTTAAGCTAGTATTTTTTAAATAATGTACTTGTATTTTTGGTTCCTAAAAACAGTAAAAGTAACACTTGTTTCATAGAGAAAGTACAAAGAAGTAGAAAAAGCAAATAAAAATTACTTAAAAACTTGCCATTTGGAAGTAATTCTTTGGTCACATTTTGTGGCCTTTTCCCAATTTGTTTTCCATACGTATATATAACATATGTAAATTTGAATATTTTGCCATGTAATAATCTCTGCTAAATGGTAAATGTATATAAGCCTATTTGTATTACATAAGTATATTTATTATTTTATATATTTATGCCCCAAAGTATTTAAATATAAATATGTTTATAATAATCATATAAATAAATGATATATAAATGTTTATAATCTATATATCCATATAAACATAAAAATATTTTTTAACCTCATTTCACTAAAAGCCTCTTAAGAAACTACTATTATTGTCCCCATTTTTCTGTTGTGAAAAATCACGGCTTGGAAATAAGCTAGTAAGAGAGAGTGCCACAGCCAGATTTAAGTATCTCACTCAAGGGCTTCAGTGACAGATCACAAAGATTTAGACGTCATTCTACTTGCAGCTGGAAGGCGGTGAAAGAATCTCATGAAGAAAAACATAAAATCAGAACTTTTTTAGAGAACAACATTTCAAAAAATTTTATAATAACAAAACCACAAAAACAGAAGTTCTTAACAAATCCACTATAGGAGAGGGGGTCAGAGCCTCACAAAGAAAGTGCTAGAATCTAGGCCCCAGCATCTCATTCCAGAGTCCCACTCTACCACTGTATTACGTGCCACAATTAAACTGCAAATACATTCCATCTCATCACAATCATTCCAGTAATATTCTAGCAGCATCCTAGCTCTTGCAGTGATAACTAAAAAGCAAAACATGCATTCGCCATCGGAAGCAGAAACCTGCATCTCATCCGAAGCTTGAGAGAACCTGAAAGCCACTCGCTCTCAGGTCCAAACCCCTAACCGGTAGGTAGCATTGCCACTCCCTCCAATCCAGGCTGGCTGCCTCAGGCGCGGGCTGCCCCGAAACCTGACAGACATCCACTCTGCACACACATGGTGTCCATAACAGGGCGCTGCAGCCACAGCATTCAAATAACCCAGCAAAGGTGTCCGAACCTCAGCAAAACATATAATCCCATCATTTTCAAACAGAATGAAACTTGCAACTTCACCTGTAAATGCTTAACCCCACAAGTACAGGTCTCTGATTGTGTCTATCTAGTCTTCCCATTATATTGTTTTTTGAACTGTTCTGTATCTTTTTAAATTTTTTTTTTTTTTTTTTTTTTTGAGACGGAGTTTCGCTCTTGTTGCCCAGGCTGGAGTGCAATGGCACGATCTCGGCTCACCACAACTTCCACCTCCCAGGTTCCAGTGATTCTCCTGCCTCAGCCTCCCGAGTAGCTGCGATTACAGGCATGCGCTATCATGCCCAGCTAATTTTATATTTTTACTAGAGACGGGGTTTCTTCATGTTGGTCAGGCTGGTCTCAAACTCCCAACCTCAGGTGATCCACCCGCCTCGACCTCCCAAAGTGCTGGGATGACAGGCGAGAGCCACCACGCCCAGTCTTTTTTAATTTCTTTAAAAAATAAATAATTGAATTAGTAGGAGCACATGGGTGTGTGTATGTGTATGTGTGTGTGTTTATGTCGGCAAATGTGTATGCTGGTGGGAGGATAGCTGTAGCAGCAAAGTCAGTTGAGATCTAAATTTTGGCTTCTATTATTTCACAAGTTTGGCTGGGATCAGGATGAGGCCTTTATACAAGTAGGTAAACTTGCAGCATTTCAGAAACTCCTAGGACTTCATCAATCTAAGCTAGAATGGCCTTGAGATCTGGAAACTGCACGGCCCTCGGCAAGGCTCTCAGAGGGACTGCTACCTCTTACACTAACTTCATGGTTTCCCCATCCACACTCACTTACGAGGATCACCTCCATGGCCCCAGGGCCACCCGATCTCACTCTCAACAGCCTAGAAAACTCCAGAATCAAAGGCCTTTCTCCCAAAAGGCCCCTCTGACCTTAACAAAGAGGCAAATCCTTACCTTACTCTCACGATGGTAGCACCTTCGTCACAGGCCTATCCACTACCATCTGAGCATCTAAGACAAGAGCAAACATCTAATGAAGGACGGAAGGGCACAGCCAGCCAGCTCGACTTCCTGTTTCGAAACTCCTCAGTCACAAACACTAGAAGGGAAAGAACACTTACCACTTGCCCCTGAGTGAGCAGAGTGCCCTCTAAAGCTTCTAAAGCTGCAGGAAAGCTGGTGGTCCAGGAGACCGCATGCAGGGCACCTGGCCACCTGAGCACCGGCCGCTGGCTGTGACTTTGGATGGGCCATTTTACCTTTGGGGCCTCATTTCCACATTCCAAAACAAGGACGTTGAACTGGATTGTAACTAAGAACACTTTCGTTTCATATTTAGGATTTAAAGATTTTTCTGGGTTCATCATTAAGACTTTAATTTTTTCATTCAATGAATCTTGATGGAGCACCTCAGAGAGGTCTTGAGATTGGACACTGCAGAGCCCCCTCATCTTGGTTCTCAGGGTGGCTGCGAACTTTCAGAGCTAAAGCCCCTGGTTTAGCCAAGGAGCATCTCTGTGGCCCCAAGGTCACCAGATTCCACCCTCAGCAGCCTAAAAAACTCTAAAATAAAAATAAAAAACTCTTAAAAGAAAAAACTCTAAAAAGAAAAAACTCTAAAATGAAAAACCTCTAAAAAGAAAAAACTTTGAAATAAAAAAATTCTAAAATGAAAAAAATCTAAAAAGAAAAAACTCTAAAATGCAAAAACTCTTTGGTAAGACGGTAAGTCCATCTTACCAAAGGTGATCCTTGTATATGAGTGTAGCTGGGGAAACCATGAAGTTAGCTGAAAGATGGGTTTACCATCTTATCAAAGAAGCAAATCCTGGGGCCCTCACCATGTTGGGCTCTAGGGATATACCAGTAAACAAAATATTGCCTTCATACTGAGAGTTAGATGAAATGTTTTCTGATGTTAAAAGTAGGAAAAGAAAATCAAACACCTCTCTTCTTTGAAACTGCCTTTGGTCTTTCCCCAAATAGAATATAAGCTTTCAGAGGGCAGGGACTCATAGCTGAGAAGACTGAACAAAGTATCTGAAAAGGACTCTTCACCAGAGAGGGCTAGGTCAAGGTGGCCTCATAACATCAATGCCTGGATGGTCACCGTGGCTCATGCATGTAATCCCAGCACTTTGAGAGGCCAAGGTGGGAGGATCCCTTGAGCATAGGAGTTTGAGACCAGCCTGGGCAATATAATGAGACACTATCTCTATGAAGAAAAATTTTTTAATTAGCCAGGTGTGGTAGCATGTGCCTGTGGTCCCAGCTAATCTGAAGGCTGAGATGGGAAAATTGCTTGATCCCAGGATGTTGAGGCTGCAGTGAGCCGTGATTGCACCACTGCACTACAGCCTGAGTGACAGAGCAAGACCTTGTCTCAAAAAATAAATAAATAAAAAAGAAATAGAAACAGAATGAGCAAAATAAAATACCAATAGTATTAATATGCAATAATAATTGCTAACTCGTGTAGTAAGTGATGTATGCATATTATCTCCTTCAAGCGTCACAGTCACCTCTCGAGGCATTATTAATCATTTAATGATGAGATAACAGAGGCACAGAGGAATTACTTACTTGCCTGAGATCGCATAGTTAAAAAACAGTGTACACATACAAAAGAAAAATACATTTTGCAAAGATACAGATAAATTCACGAATCCACATCAAAACATTAGAGAACTGTCTTTGGGGAACAAGAGAAAGGGCAGGAGGGCAAGGGTGGGGGTGGAGAGATAAAAGGAAACCCTTCAGACACCGAAGAGGGGGAAGCGGGCTGTGCACCTCAGGGCATCGTGATTCGACAGAATAAAGTACTTAACCCTCGGCCCCAGGGCCAAATGAAAAAGAAAAAAAAAGTGGATTGATAAAGTCTTCTGGGGTCTCCAAACGGGTCCACAGGAGGGAGGCCGTGTATCTGCATTCGAGGCGGCAGGGAAGCTTGGAGGACAAAAAGGTAGCAGGGGAACTGGAGACTGCTCAGAGTGAGAAAGTAGCAAAGTCAGAGGCAACGGCTCAGAGAGAAACCACACAAGAGACCTGGGCCAGGCAGCACCCAGAGGTGTCCTCAGAAGGGCAGATCCAAGTTGCTTCCCCACCCCCACAGCCCTGTTTCTAGAGCAAGTCAAGAAACAAAAATATTGTGGTTTCCTGTTGAAGAGGCCACCTTGGCAACAGGCACTCACCCGCTCCACCCTTTCCTGGCACCATCGCAGTCTCCGAGTCCCCTAACCTGCCTAACTCCACGTGCTCAGTAGGGAAGGGGGTGGGAAAGGCTCCCAGGAAGAAGTCTCTTTTACTTTCAATAACCACCCTGGATCTTCTGCCTCCCTCCACGGCCTCACTTCCTGTTGAGTTGACTAGCAAATTCAGCAGGGCTTGAAAAAAAAACACAAAAGATAAAAGGAGGAGAACCTGTGAAAACACTTCCCTCCAGTAGAAAGGCAGAATCTGGTCTCCGAGAGAAAGAGAAAACTTCACCACAGAAGGAACTGCAGGGTAAACTTTACTCCTAAAGCAGAACAGAGATGACTCACTCGAACAAGAAATGTTTCCTATTTAAAGGAACAGATGCCCAATTTCCAACCATTCAGAAGAGGGATGTGGCAGACAATTCATGGACGTGCAAACTAAAAACTCGAGCGCTGGACATGTTTTATTGGAAAGCATTTATACCGACTCCATTTAGTAATAATAACCCCTGTCGGTGGCAAGTAATATGCCATTCTTTCCTGCAAAGGGTCTGGGAATAGGAAGTTTCCCTCTGCCTTGATCCAAACCTCAGCACTGAAGTCACAGACCAGCCCTCTCCTCCCTCCCGCCGGACTGGGTAAAGCCAGCCCTGTAGCTGAAATGTAGGTAGATTGTTCAGAAAAAAGGAGGAAGTGTTCTGGCTCAGCCCTACTTGGCTTAGCCCTGCTCGGCTCAGCCCTGCTCAGGCTGAGTTCCCATCCTTGGCCATGTTCTCCAGTTTAGTTGTAACCCGTGTCTTTGTAGCATTGATCCTGGAGTGTTGGTGCTACTGAGGTCTGTTCTCCAAAGCTCTGAGCCCTAGACCTTCCCCTGTTCTCTCATTTTTTTTTTTTTTTGAGACGGAGTCTCGGTGTGTTGCCCAGGCAACAGTACAGTGGTGCAATCTTGACTAACTGCAACCTCCGCCTCCCGAGTTCAAGTGATTCTCCTGCCTCAGCCTCCCAAGTAGCTGGGACTACAGGCACCCACCACCACCCCCGGCTAATTTTTGTATTTTTAATAGAGATGGGGTTTCACCATGTTGGTCAAACTCGTCTTGAACTCCTGACCTCAAGAAATCCACCCGCCTTGGCCTCCCAAAGTGCTGGGATTACAGGCGTGAGTCACCATGCCCAGCCCCTCCCCTGTTCTCTGCCATCTGCCTCTCTTTCCCATTTGAATTTTTTTTTTGGGGGGATGGAGTTTCGCTCTTGTTGCCCAGGCTGGGGTGCAATGGCACCATCTCGGCTCACAGCAACCTCCGCCTCCCGAGTTCAAGCGATTCTCCTGCCTCAGCCTCCTGGGTAGCTGGGATTACAGGCATGCGCCACCATGCCCAGCTAATTTTGTATTTTTAGTAGAGACAGGGTTTCTCCATGTTGGTCAGGCTGGTCTCAAACTCACAACCTCAGGTGATCCACCCGCCTCGGCCTCGCAAAGTGCTGGGATTACAGGCATGAGGCACCGCGCCCAGCCATGAATTTTTAAAAAGGGTTTTCTGCCCTTTTGCTTTCACATCTTGTACATTTTATAACCAGAACACCAGCAATAACACATTACCTATATGTTGCACCTTGACATGAATTATCTCTAATTCTGGCAGCAATTCAGGGTATTGTTCTCCCATGTTATGGATGAGGAAACTAAGACGCAAACAGTTACATGGAGTCAAACTCAGTCCTGCTGAGCCAAAAACAGAGATTTTTCTATGACATACTAACTCCCTTTCTCCAACACTTCGAATTTGGAATGAATCATGTGGATGGAAGAGCAACAAATTTAAACTAATAGTGACCGATGCATAAAGGGCAGAAGGTCCTTGGTTTCTCAGTCACCTAACAAAAAGGAGTTGGCCTAATAAAGGCACAAGCTAATACTTATCAAACCATTGGCGTATGCCAGACACAGCCACCTAAACTGGCTCATTTCCACTTCTGAACAGTTCTCATTTTATGAGACCAATTTACGATTGGTCCCATTTTATGGATGAGGACACTGAGGCTTAGAGAGGCTGAAAGACTTGGCCACGCTCAGTCAGTGAGTGACAGAATGAGGTCTGTTTGTCTCTAAAACCCTCAGTGGTTAGTCACCACCTAAACATTAATGCATAGCCATGAATCTCAGTCTGACCCACCTCAGAATTAACTGCAACATTTCTAAAAATATGAGTCTTCGAGCTCCAGCTTTGGAACTCCTACCTGAGCAAAAATGTGGGAGATAAAACAGCTGGAGCACTTAGAATAGTGCCTGGGCCTTCCACATTTCTCAATAAATAGGCTGTGGGTGCAGTGGCTCACACCAGTAATCCCAGCACTTTGGAAGACCAAGGCAGGAGGATCGCTTGAGCTCAAGAGATCGAGGCCAGCCTGGGCAACATAGGGAGACACCGTCTCTGCAGAAAATTTTAAAAAATTAGTCAGGTATGGTGGCATGCATCTGTCGTCTCAAGCTACTCAGGAGGCTGAGGTGAGAGGATAACTTGAGTGTGGGAGGTCAAGGCTGCAGTGAGCTATGATCACACCACTGCACTCCAGCCTGGGTGACAGAGCGAGGCCCTGTCTAAATAAATAAATAAACAAATAAATAAATATTCACTACCATGTTATTTAAGCTCACAACATCTCTAAGATGGCTATAAATTATTAGGCTTACATACAGATGATGCAATTAAATGCAACATCAATTAGCTGACAAATGGCAGGGCCAGTGCATGAACTCAGGAGTGTCTCCCTCAAAAGTTTCTGCTCTTAGCCCCTGTACACATCTCCCTGCATGTACCCAGGCCCAGCCTAGCAGAAATGGATGATCTGCTGGAGGCATCTGAGGAGCAGTACTGAGAATGGGTGGAGCAGGGTGGGAGTGGGAGTCTCAGGGCTTCAACTTGTGCCATTTGTAAGGCACTGACCCTAGATTCTCCCAGTCGTATCATATAGATAGATAGATAGATAGATAGACAGACAGACAGACAGATAGATAGATAGATAGGACTGATAAGTGAATTATGGCCAGGCACAGTGGCTTACCCCTGTAATCCCAGCGCTTGAAGAGATTGAGGTAGGCGGATCACTTGAAGCCAGGAGTTTGACACCAGCCTACCCAACATGGCAAAACCCCATCTCTACTAAAAATACAAAAAAATTAGTTGGGCATGGTGGCATGTGCCTGTAGTCTCAGCCACTCAAGGCACGAGACTCACTTGAGCCCAGGAAGCAGAGGTTGCAGTGAGCCAAGATGACACCATTGCACTCCAGCGTGGGTGACAGAGGGACACTCCGTCTCAACAAAAAATAAAAATAAAAAGAGTTAATAAGTGAATTATAAACCTCAGGTTGTTTGAATTCCTATTGTGAAGCACAAAGATCATTATTACTTCATTTGCTGTAACCAACTTCTCACCCTCATCTTGAGACATGTGTCTGTGTGACTATTTATATCAGAATTAATAATGTGCATGGTCCTTAGTCCCAGGGAAGCTGAAAGATCTGGAGGTGTTGCCGGAGCTGCAGGGACATGGAGAGCTGGCTCCTGCCCAGCACAGAATGAGGACAGGTCTGCTTTGACTCAATCTCCAAGTGGTTTCCACCCTCTCGAATCTCAGCTCCCACCTGGAGTCCTGGTCCTGAGACTACTGTGTCTCCTACCATGTCCACCAGCCGGCTGAAAGCAGATTTGGACCTGTAAGTGTCCCTAAAAAAGCCAAGAAAGACCAAACCTCAGCTCAACTGCAACACACCCTTCCCATTCATCTTGATGTGACATCCTTCAAAGATAAACACTGACAGTGAAACCAAAATCCCCTGAATGTGCATGCCCTTTGTTTGTTGCCAGCGAGGGAGGTTGTATATAACTAACCCATGGGCCAGGATGGTGTGGTTTGTGGATTCAGCGGGGCCGCTCCCCCTTCCTTGACTGGCAGCTGGCCTTGGCTACTGCCCTAGACTCCTCCTCCAGAGCGTGGCAAGGGAAGGGAAAACAGATTCCATTCACATCTATCTCATTCCTTTCTGGGCCTTGTAGGGAGAGGCTCAAAGAGTTGTCTAAGACAAAGATTTTAGCAATTGGGATTTTAAGTTTTTCTTTTGCTATTAAAATGATCAGACAGTCATGGGGCGTTTACACTGACCTCAATCTGCATACTCTGCAGCTTGTTGATTACCAATACCTACCCCTTCTGCTTTCTCAAAAAAACTACTGCAGACATGAATCCATACCATGGATTTAGAAAGGAAGAAATTGAGTTTGTTAGGCCCTGATTCCAATATTCATGTCACTGACCTAGCTTTTCCAGAATTTTCCTTTTTTTTTTTTTTTTTTGAGATGGAGTTTTGCCCTTGTTGCCCAGGCTGGAGTACAATGGTGCAATCTCGGCTCACCGCAACCTCTGCCTCCTGGGTTCAAGCGATTCTGCTGCCTCAGCCTCCCGAGTAGCTGAGATTACAGGTGTGCGCCACCACGCCCAGCTAATTTTGTATTTTTAGTAGAGACGGGTTCTCTCCATGTTGGTCAGGCTGGTCTCGAACTCCCGACCTTAGGTGATCCACCCACCTCGGCCTCCCAAAGTGCTGGGATTACAGGCATGAGCCACTGCGCCTGGCCCAGAATTTTCTTAAAGGTTTAGGCATAGAAGAGGTGAGGATCCTCAATATTCTTGAGGCACTATATGCCCATACCCAAGAAATGGGGCACCTCAGACCCTAAGGATAATTGTCAAGAACTATCTTTTAAAATGTGTTAACTGTGGTAAAATATATACACCATAAAATTTACCATTGTAACCAGTTTTAAGTGGCATCAAGTACATTCACGTTGTTATGCAACCATTCCCACCACCCAGGAGTCACTTTTAATGATATAACAACAGTGCATTTGTTAAGCACTGTGCAGTTTTAAAGCATTTTCCCTATTTTATGTCATTAGATCCTCACTGGTAACATTTTTTGGTCTCAGGGGTAGAAGAGCATATGTCTTACAGACAGGAAGATGTTGAAGAAACGAAAGCTCAGAAAAGTGAAGTGACTCTGAAGGGCCTACATAGCTACTGTAACCTACATACAGCACTAGTGACTGTTTCTTAAAAAAAAAAAAACAAAAGATCAGGCTAGGTGCAGTGGCTCACATTTATAATCCTAGCACTTTGAGAGGCCGAAGTGGGAGGATCACTTGAGCTCAGGAGTTTAAGATCAGCCTGGGCAACATACTGCCTTTACCAAAAATCAAAAAAATTAGTCGGGTGTAGTGATGCAGTGGAGGTGCACACCTGTGGTCCCAGCTACTCAGGAGGCTAAGGCAGGAGGATCGCTTAAACCCAGGAGTTCAAGGCTGCAGTGAGCTATGACTGCATCACTGCACTCCAGCCTGGGGGACGGAGCGAGCCCCTGTCTAAAACAAAAAAAAAATCAAATGTTGGGAGGGTTATTCCCTGAAACAGATATTTTCTCCATTAGGTTTCACTCCTCACTTTCTGTAAAGAAAATTCCTTTTTTTTCCCCTCCATGATAAGAGGATTTTAAGAGTATCTGTGGTAGTAACAAAACACATTCACTACAAAATGAATTAGGCAATTATTTCTTTCCTCAAAACTGTTAGTGACAACACCACGTATTCTCAGTAGATGTAGAAGGTGGGTTATAAAATTAACTTTTCGTGGTTTACAACATATGACACAAAATCCTAGTTTCTGAGAAAATGAGTCATCTCTCACCTGACATGACATGTTGTTGTGGGGGACCAGATGTTCTTTGAGATCCCCTCTTCAAAAGATACAGTTAAGAGTGAAGAGACAAACCGCAGATTGGGAGAAAATGTTTGCAAAACAAAAGACCGTTACCCAAAAGTGTACAAAGAACTCTTAAAACCCAACCATACTGGTGGATCACGAGGTCAAGTGATCGAGACCATCCTGGCCAACATGGTGAAAGCCCATCTCTACTAAAAATACAAAAATTAGATGGGCATGGTGGTGCACACCTGTAGTGCCAGCTACTCGGGAGGCTGAGGCAGGAGAATTGCTTGAACTTGGGAGGTAGAGGTTGCAGTGAGCCAAGTTCATGCCACTACACTACAGCCTGGTGACAGAGCGAGATAGACTCTGTCTCAAAAAAAAAAACAAACAAACAAACGAAAAAAAACCATGCTGTTATCCAAAAATATACAAAGAACTCTTAACACTCAACAATAACAAAACAAACAACCCAATTGAAAAGTGGGCAAGAGATCTGAACAGATACCTCACCAAAAACATATACAGATGGCAAATAAGCATATGAAAAGATGTTCAACATCATATGTCATTAGGGAATTGCAAATTAAAACAACCGTGAGATACCACTACATATTTGCCAAAATTGCTAAAATCCAAAACACTGACACCACCAAACATTGGCAAGGATGTGAAGTAACAGGAACTCTCATTCATTACTCGTGGGAATGAAAACTCATACGGACACTTTGGAAGAAAGTCTGGAAGTTTGTCATGAAGCTTTTTTTTTTAGACGGAGTCTCACTCTGTCTCCCAGGCTGGAGTGCAGCAGCAAGTGTGATCTCGGCTCACTACAGCCTCTGCCTCCGGGTTCAAGCGATTCTCCTGCCTCAGTCTCCCAAGTTGCTGGGATTACCGGCATGACCACCACGCCCAGCTAATTTTTGTATTTTTAGTAGAGACAGGGTTTCACCATGTTGGTCAGGCTGGTGTTGAACTCCTGACTTCAAGTAATATACCTGCCTCCGCCTCCCAAGTGCTGGGATTACAGGTGTGAGCCACTGCTCCTGGCCATTTTTTTTTCTTTTTTTTTTTTTTTTTGACACAGAGTCTCACTCTATTGCCCAGGCTGGAGTGCAGTAGCGCCATCTTGGCTCAATGCAACCTCCGCCTCCCAGGTTCAAGCGATTCTCCTGCCTCAGCTTCCTGAGTAGCTGGGATTACAGGCACACGCCACCACGCCCAGTTAATTTTCGTATTTTTTTTTTTAGTAGAGATGGGGTTTCACTGTGTTAGCCCGGCTGGTCTTAAACTGCTGATCTCAGGTGATCCCACCTCAGCCTCCCAAAGTGCCGGGATCACAGTCATGAGCCACCGTGCCTGGCCAAAGCATATGCTTACCGCAAGATCCAGCAATCATATTTCTAGATATTTACCCAAATTGAAAATTTATTTCCATGCAAAAACCTGCATATGAATGTTTATACCAGCTTTATTCGTAATTCATAACTGCCAAAAGTTGGAAGCAACCAAGATGTCCCTCAATAAATGAATGGATAAACTGTGGCACATCCATACCATAGATTATTATTCAGCAATAAAAAGAAATGAGCTATCAAACCACGCAAAGGCATGGAAGAGCCTTAATTGAATGTTACTAAATGAAAGAAGGCAATCTGGAGAGGCTACATACTGTATGATTCCAACTATGTGACATTCTAATTAAAACTATAGAGACAGTAAAAAGATCAGTGGTTGCCAGGGACTCAGGAGAGGAAGTGTGAATAGGTTCAGCACAGGGGATTTTTAGGGGAGTGAAATTATTCTGTACAATATTGTAACGGTTCTACATGGCATTATTCATTTGGCAAAACCAGTAGGATGTACACCAAAAGTGAACCCTAATGGAAACTATGGAACTTTAGTTCAGAATAATTTATTGATGGGATTCAGGACATGCTACCACAAAATATGGCACCATGACTGACATGGTTTGGATTTGTGTCCTCACCCAAACCCATGTCCAGTTGTAATTCCTAATGTTGGAGGCGGAGCCTGGTGGGAGGTGATTGGATCTTGGGGGTGGTTTCTAATAGTTTAATTTCTAATAGTTTAGCACCATCCCCATAGTGCTGTTTGCATGATAGAATTCTCATGATATTCTGGTTGTTTAAAAATATGTGGCACCTCCCTGCTCTCTCACTTCCCCTGCTCCAGCCACATGAGATGTCTCACTCCCCCTTTGTCTTCCACCATAATTGTAAGTTTCCTGAGGCCTCCCCAGAAGCCAAGCAGATGCCAGCATCATGCTTCCTATACAGTCTGTGGAACCATGAGCCAATTAAAACTCTTTTCTATATAGATTGCCCAGCCTCAGGTATTTTTTTATAGCAATGCAAGAACAGACTAACACAATGACATATTGAATATTTTAAGGTGAAGGAATCTGCAAAAGCAGCATGTGCAGGAAGGGTTTTCTGACCTTCCCCTGAAGCCAGGTCATAAGACCCTCAGGTGAGAGATGCCCTCCCTATACCTGGTGGTATCTGTGAAGACGAAGGGACACAGAGAGGAATCTAACTAAACAAACGGGCCTTGATAAGCTTCCCCCAGCAGACTACACTTACTTCAAACTCTTTGCTCTATCATATCCTCCACAACTGTCCACCCTTTATCAAACCTACATCAAACTGTAACTGCTTCTTGGAGTCTTCATTTCCTTATAAAGGCTTCCATGTCACATAAAACTTATATTAAATATGTTTATGCACTTTTCTCTTATTAATCTGTCTTCTGTTATAGGGTTCTCAGCCATGAACTTAGAAGGGTGGAAGGAAAACAGATTTGTCCTCCCCTATAATATCAATATTGGTTCATCACTTGTAACAAATGTACCACACTAATGCAAGGTGTTAATAACAGGAAAGTGTGGGGAAGGGAGAAGGGTAGGAGGCAGAGGGTATATGGGAACTCTCTACTTTCTGCTCTTTCTTTTTTTTTCTTTCTGAGAAGGGTCTCTCTCTGTCACCTAGGCTAGAGTGCAGTGGTGTGATCTCAACTCACTGCAACCTCCGCCTGCCGCGCTCAAGCGATCCTCTCGCCTTAGCCTCCCGAAGCCAATCTGATTAAGCTAATCTGTTAAGACTCAACAGTAAGAAAACAACCCGATTGAAAAGTGGGCAAGAGATCTGAACAGACATCTCACAAAAAGATATGCAGATGGCAAATAAGCATATGAATAAGCTGGGACTACAGGTGCACACCATCATGCCCAGCTAGTCTGCTCTATTTTTTCTCTAAATCTAAAACTGTCCTTAAAAAATAATCTATTAATTTTTTAAAGTCTCACACTCTATTCTCACTTGATACATGGGTAAAGGTGACAATGAGGTGAAGTGAAAAAAGGATCATCTTTATAATAAATAATGACAGATCAACAAGATAGCCATATAAAGATAAAATGAACCTGGATTTCCTACCCACACAAAATTCAAATCCAGATGGATAGTCAATCTAAATATAAAAAGGAAGCAATTGACTAGGCGTGGTGGCTCACGCCTGTAATCCCAGCACTTTGGGAGGCCAAGGCGGGCGGATCACCTGAGGTCAGGAGTTCAAGACCAGCGTGACCAACATGGCGAAACCCCCACCTCTAGTAAAAATACAAAAATTAGCTGGGCGTGGTGGGGGGCACCTGTAGTCCCAGCTACTCAGGAGGCTGAGGCATGAGAATTGCTTGAACCCAGGAGGCAGAGGTTGTAGTGAGCCAAGATCGCACCACTGCACTCCAGCCTGGGCAACAGAGTAAGACTCTCTCAAAAAAAAAAGGAAGCAATAAAACTTTATGAGAAATCCTAAGAGAATGTCTTCATGATATTGGAGTAGACAAAAACTCAAAAAGGACGCAAAAAGTGCTGACCATAAGGGAAAAAACCATCAACAGGACCATTTTAGAATTAAGAGCTTCTTTTCAGAAAAATGATACCATTAAGAGAGTGAAGAGGCAGACTAGAGAATAGGAGAGGAAATGCTATGATAGGGAGCAATCTCCAACATGTGTTGGTAAGTGAAAAAGGGGTGTGGCAGAACAGCATGGATAGAACAGTGAGCAGATACGGACAAAAAGAGCGGCCACTAGAAATTACACAATGGTGTCTCCTCTGCATCTCAGCCCTTTAATATAATAGACCAATAGTGCCAAAGTGAAAACACTTTCAATGAATTTCGGAAGGAAAATTTGCATCTTGTTTTAAGTTGAGTATTAACTAAAAGTCTCACTCAGGCTGAAAACCTAAATTGATGATGTTGCTACTTGGGATAGTCCATTACAGTAGCCTCCATTGTCAGCTGCATCCGCACCTCATCTGGACGGACATGCACTCAGCACACAAGGTGGATGCTCATCAAAGCTCCCTTCTGCTGGGGCCTTCCTGCAACCAGCAACACTCAAGGACCCCTGCACTCGATCCACCCACGGGGCGTGGTTCCTCAGGATTTTCTTGCCCTACTCCCTATTATATTGTTCTGGATATTTTTCTTTACCTGCTTAATTACCGAAATAGTAGAAAAAGAGAGATATTTAATTACTATACTAAGGAAGTGGAACGTTTTAGCCTCAAAAGTCAAGGCTGTCATTCATTAATAGGTTGTGCTGTCCAGGCACAGTGACTCACACCTGTAATCCTACCAATTTGGGAGCCTGAGGCAGGTGGATCACTTGAGGCCAGGAGTCCAAGACCAGCCTGACAAACATAGTGAGACCCCCATCTCTACTAAAAATACAAAAGTTGGCCGGGCGCAGTGGCTCACGCCTGTAATCCCAGCACTTTGGGAGGCCTAGGCGGGTGGATTACAAGGTCAGGAGATTGAGACCATGCTGGCTAAAACAGTGAAACGCTGTCTCCACTAAAAATACAAAAAATTAGCCAGGTGTGGTGGCGGGCACCTGTAGTCCCAGGTACTCGGGAGGCTGAGGCAGGAGAATCCTTTGAACCCAGGAGGTGGAGGTTGCAGTGAGCCGAGATCGCACCACTGCACTCCAGGCAACAGAGTGAGACTCCATCTCAAAAAAAATACAAGAATTAGCCAGGAATGGTGGCATACGCTTGTAGTCCCAGCTACTTGGGAGGCTGAGGCATGAGAATCACTTGAACCTGGGAGGCAGAGGTTGTTGCAGTGAGCCAAGATCATACCACTGCATTGGGCAACAGAGTGAGACTCTGTTTAAAAAAAAAAAAAAAAATAGGTTGTGCTAATGAGGATTCTCAGAGAAATCCTGCAGCCCCTGGGGAAATGTGGAGCTGAGGGTCAAGGTCACAGACAGAAGGAAGGCGCCTTCAGCATGGACACTACGGGGACGCAGTGAGCTCTCAGTAGGCTCCAGAAGCAACCTAATTCACATACATGCAGTTAAAAGAAAAGTCTCACCCTGCTGTCCCAGTGGCCACCAGACACACATCCTCAACAGCCTAGATAATTCTAGAATCGGATAGATTTCTTCCTAAAATTCTTCTTTTTTTTTTTGAGACAGACAGTCTCACTCTGCCGCCCAGGCTGGAGTGCAGTGGTATGATCTCGGTTCACTGCAACCTCCACCTGCCCAGCTCAAGCAATTCTCCTGCCTCAGCTCCCTAGCAGTTGGGATTACAGGTGCCTGCCACTGCACCCAGCTAGTTTTTGTATTTTTAGTAGAGACAGGGTTTCACCATCTTGGCCAGGCTGGTCTTGAACTCCTGATCTCGTGATCCACCCACCTCAGCCTCCCAAAGTGCTGGGATTACAGGAGTAAGCCACTGTGCCCAGCCAACTTCTTCCTAAAATTCTAAGCAAATCTTACCCAAGGGCAATTACAGCTCCTTTCTTGCCCCTCCCTGGCCCCCAAAAATTCCAAAAAACAATGAAAGTCAAATGAAGAACACTTTGCATTCCAGTTGACACAACTTTTGGAATTTCTGCAGCCAGAACAGACTCTTAGCAAAGTGGTGTGGGAGGGTTGGGATCTGAGCAGGACATGCAGTTCACATTTCTTCAAAGCTGCAGGACAGACCCTGGTGTGGAATGGCGAGAATACAGGCTGGGGAGTCAGGCAGCTGAACTGGGGGTGAGGGTGGTCGATTCAGGTCTTAGTCCAACTTCCACATTTCCAAATGTGAGAAATTAGACTAAAGGATGTCTAAGAACACTTTCTGTCCAAACATCTGATGATTGCATAATAATATGTTTTTTTCACTTAAGTTCTCATCTTATTTTTCTTCTGCAATTCTAGTGTGTGTGGGGGTGGGGGTGGACTTCCAGTTCTGAGACACGATGGCATAGATTCACTTTTCCCTGCTTCTCCCCTCTAAGGACACCTAAATACCCTGGGAATAAATCAACAGACAATCACACAACAACCCTGAGAGGTGGAAAGTAGAGGCAGACTGGCTGGGGACCCAGAGGCAGGAACAACACCCTATTTTGTGCCCTGGGCTGTCTTTTTATTCCCACACATGCCAGACTGAAAACAAGAGAGGCCTGCAATCCAGAACCGCCAACAGGCCTAAATTACAAAGAACAAATGGCTGGGCCCGGTGGCTCACGCCTGTAATCCCAGCACTTTGGGAGGCCGAGGCAGGCGGATCACCTGAGGTTGGGAGTTCGAGACCAGCCTCAACATGGAGAAACCCCGTCTCTACTAAAAATACAAAATTAGCCGGGCATGGTAGTGCATGCCTGTAATCCCAGCTACTCGGGAGGCTGAGGCAGGAAAATTGCTTAAACCTGGGAGGCAGAGGTTGTGGTGAGCAGAGATTGTGCCATTGCACTCCAGTCTGGGCAACAAGAGCGAAACTCCATCTCAAAAAAAAAAAAAAAAAAGAACAAATAAGGAAAAACAACAAAAAGAAAAGCCTGCTATCTCTGGCCAAAGGGCCAGGAAAGGGCAGCAAAGCGGAAACCCAGCAGGGAGATACATGCCCATAATTCACACCTGGGCAAGGACAGCTGACCCGGCCTGCAGCAGCAGCCTCAGCAGGAGCTGCCTGGAACCTACGCCTCACTCCAAACCTGGAGCCTACGCCTCACTCCAAACCTGGAGCCTACGCCTCACTCCAAACCTGGAGCCTACGCCTCACTCCAAACCTGGAGCCGTGGCAGGCTACACTGGTGGTCCCCTGGGTCTATGATGAGGAAGTGGAAGCAGCAGATGATGAGGTTGCAACCAGACTCAGATTTCTAGCTTTGTTCATGATACTCCGGACGGTTATCAAGTCCAATGGCTGGGCGCAGTGTCTCACGCCTGTAATCTCAACACTTTGGGAGGCCGAGGTGGGCGGATCACTTGAAGTTAGGAGTTTGAGACCAGGCTAGCCAACGTGGTGAAACCCTGTCTATACTAAAAATACAAAAATTAGCCAGGCATGGTGGTGCGTGCCTGTAATTCCAGCTGCTCGGAAGGCTGAGGCAGGAGAATCACTTGAACCTGGGAGGTGGAAGTAGCAGTGAGATTGAGCCACTGCACTCCAACCTGGGTGACAGAGTGAGACTCTGTCTCAAAAAAAATAAATAAATAAATAAAAAATAAAAAACAAAAAACCTCCTTGTGAGGTCAGGTCAATCAATCGGTGACACAATTCAGATCTTAGATGGTCGATTCCCAGGCACAGAATGCATCTGATAATGGCCCCAGATTTGTGGCCCAAGCCACACATCAATGGGCCCAAGCATGGGGCATTTATGATGGATGCCCTATGCTCTCTATCGCCCCCAAGCAGCAGGGATGATTGAGTGTTTTAGTAGACAATCGAAGGACAGGGTTAAGTGACTGACAGGAGGGAATAAAAGAATCTCGGCCTGGACTATGCATCTCAGGGGAACAGTCTGGGGTCCCAGTGTGGCAATTCCTCAAAGGGGCAGTCATCATTTGCGCTGCATATTTGATCAGACTGTCTACCTGCTTCCTTTTATTGCACAGCCTCAGTCTCTCTGGGGAACCCTACAAGGGCCCCCCATCCCCTTCAATTCCTTTCTAAAGACTCAGATAGGTGAGAGATGAGATTAGCTATTAAAAAACAAAGCATGAGAGACAGTAACCCTCTTCATCAGTTATCCCTTTGGTGCTGAGCATGGATTTTTTTGCCTGCAAAAAATAATCACTATCAACTTGAGGCTTCTCATTCAATGTTTTCCATAAAGTGGCTTTGTTGCTTTGCTTGGTTATTTTCAAGGGATGGATATCAATGTACAGAAGAGGAACTTTTTTTTTTAATCGTCAGAGGATCCAGGCCAGATTACAGCCCACCTCCCTGGAGGATAGTCAGAAGATGCTACCCTTACCCATGTCACAGTGGTTGGGGAAAATTCCCCCAACTGACAGGACCTGAGCGCCTATGAACCCATGAGCCAGGGTACAGCAGAGGGAGAAGTGGGAATCTAACCTTCCTTCTCTCTCTCCTACAGAATAGACTGTGTGACTTCCAAGTCACTAAATTCACTGATATGCCTGTCCCAGGCAGTTCCCCACTGAATTTGACAAAATGCTGGATGTATCCCCACAGATAAATATTTTGTTCCTGTGCCACTGAATGCTGCAAACAAACATACCTGTAAACATGGATTTTTCTGGTACCTAAGCTACCCCAACCATATTAATCTGTACACGATGCTGGGAGTGATCTTGATCCTGACCATGGTCTATTGTAACTGCAGACTAATAACCTGGCTCCTAACACAGACCCTCAAAATCCAACCCATTCAGGTCCATGATGGGGTAGCCTATGTTTCTCGCTTAGGCCCTGAAAAATCAAAGGATGGAGTTGAGGAATTATTTGGGCTCCAGGCCAAAATCCTATGTGTAATCTGTCAGGCCCAGCCATTAGCAATTACAAAGGCTTTACCTGGCAGGCCAAACAGGGGATTGCTGCTCCCCGACCCCTCATTCCCTCAACAGACTTGAACAGACTTTGTGCATAATCCATGCGTGGCAGGTCCTTGAGGGAGCTGCAGTCAGGACTCAGCCCATCGCCTCCTGTATGCCTCGGGACAGCCATGCTGTTATGCAGATTAAACTAACTTATCAAATCACCTAACTTGTTAAATTGGCCAGGCCCTCCAAAACAGGGTGGAACAATACATTAATAACGATATTATCACGTTCCTGAGTTTAATGAGAAGCACTCCAAAATTTCCTAATTAATACAATTTTTGATTTGGGCTTCCGGTAGGTATTTTTATCAAGTTAGGGACTTTTCCTTACCTATTAGCTTCCTAGTATTTGATAAAAATCAGAAAAGGGCATTAAATTATCAAAAAGAAATGTCAGGATCTTTTGAGATGATTATAGGATTTTTCTGCCTCAGTTTCTTAAAAGTAAATTATTTACATTATGCTTGTGGATTCAAGGCTATGTGCACCTTGCAAAGTGAGTTGGGAAATTTCTTCTTCTATATCCTATAGCTGCCTCGATAACAGAAATTGTCTTGTGCGTAAATTGTTCATTGCTTTTAATTAAATGGAAATGAGGTATTGACGTTTTTATGTATAAGAATCCTTTTCTATTGCTTTATCAATTATATTTTATTGTAGTAAGAACATTTAAGTGAGATCTACCCTCTTAGCAAATGTTTAAGTGTACAATACAGTATTGTTGACTATAGGTACAATGTTGTACAGCAGATCTCTAGAACTTACTCATCTTGCTTAACTAAAACTTTATGCTTGTTGACAGGCAACTCCTCATATCCCCCCTCCCTAGCCCCTGGCAACCACCATTCCACTCTTTGATTCTATAAATTTGACTACTTTAGATACCACATGTAAGTAGAATCATACAATATTTTTCTTTCGGTGACTGGCTTATTTCACTTAGCATAATGTCTTCAAGAGTCATCTATGTTGTCACATATTATAGAATTTCCCTCTTTTATAAGGCAAATAATATTCCATTTTATGTGAATACCACATTTTCTTTCCCCATCCTAGATATTTAGGTTGTTTGCACATCTTGGCTACTGTAAATAGTGCTGCTATGACCATGGGAGTATAACATATTTAGAAATCAGGAAGTATGGCGCTTCTAGCTTTGTTCTTCCTCAAAACTGATTTAGCTATTTGTGGTCCTTTTTATACTTCAGAGGTTTTTTTCTGTAAAAAAAAAAATCCATTGGGATTTTAATAGAGATCACACCAAATTTGTAGATTGCTTTAGGTAGTATATGCAATAGACTGATGTTTATTTCCCCTAAAATTAATATTTTGAAACCTAATCCCCTATGTGTTGGTATTTGGAGGTGGGACCTTTGGGAGGTGATTAGGTCATGAAGGTAGAGCACTTATGAATGGGACTAGTGCCTTATAAAAGAAATCCCAGAGCACCCCATCACCCTAATTCCATGAGGACACATGGAGAAGATGGCCATTTATGAATGAAGAAACAGGCCCTCACTAGATAGCAAATCTGCTAGCTACTTGATCTTGAATTTCCTAGCCTCCAGAACTGTGAAAAATAAATTTCTGTGTTTTATAAGCCACCAGTCTATGGTATTTTGTTTTAGCAGGCTGAATGGACTAAGGCACTGTATATGCGTGGATTTATTTCTGAGCTCTCTCTTCTCTTCTGATGGCCTGTGTGTTTGTCTTTATGCTATTCCCATGCTGTTTCAATTACTATAGCTTTGTAATATATTTGAAACATATTATGAATCCCATATATGAAAAGCTCACATCTAATATGATACTCAACAGTGAAAATTTTCTTATATATGGTCTTGATGATATTGAGACTCTTTATATTTCCAGTTTGTTGAAAATTTTTTAAATCACGAAAGGGTATTGAATTTTGTCAAATTCTTTCTCTGCGTCTATTGAGATGATCATGTTATCTTTATATCCTTTACCCTGTTAATATGCCATTTCACACTGATTTATTTTTTATGTTGATCCATACTTGCATCCTAGGGATAAATCCCACTTGGTCATGATGTATGATCATTTAAATGTGCTGTTGAATTTGATTTGCTAGTATTTTATTATGAGTTTTTATATGTATATTCATCAGAGATATTGACCTGCAGTTTTCTTTTCTTGTGGTGTCTTTGTTTGGCTTTGGTATCGGGATAATGTTGGCTACATAAAATAAATTTGGAAGTGTGCCCTCCTCTTCAATTTTTAAAAATAGTTTAAGAAGAACTGGCATTAATTCTTCTTGAGATGTTTGGAAGAATTCACCTGTGAAGCCATCTGGTCCTGGACTTCGTTTTGGGAACATTTTTGATTATTGACTAAACCTCCACATTAGTTATAAGTCTGTTCAGACTTTGTATTTCTTCATGATTCAGTCATCGTAGATTGGAAGGTTTTATGAATTTATTCATTTCTTCTAGATTATCCAGTTTGTTGGCATAGAATTGTTCATTGTAGCCTCATGATCCTTTTTATTTCTGTGGCATCAGTTGTAATGTCTCCTCTTTCATTTCTGATATTGTTTATTTGAGTCTTCTCTCTTCCTTACTTAGCCTAACTAAGGATTTGTTGATTTTGTTTATCTTTTCAAAAAACCAATTCTTTTGTTATTCTTTTCAAAAAATTTGTTGATTTTTTTTTCTATTGCTTTTCTATTCTGTATTTTCTTAGTTCCTAATCTAATCTTTGTTATTTCCTTCACTAATTTTGGACTTAGCTCCTCTTCTTCCTCTTCTTCTCCTCTCCTTGAGGCACAAAGTTAGACTATTTACTTGAGATCTTTCTTCTTTTTCACTGCAGATGTGTATTGGAATAAAGTCCCTCTTAGTACTTCTTTGCTTATTACTGCTTTTATCCTGTAAGTTTGGGTATGTTGTGTTTTTCTTTTCATTTATCTCAAGATATTTCCTAATTTCTTTTTTTATTTTTTTGGCCTAATTGTTGTTCAAGAGTGTGTTATTTAATTTCCACATATTTGTGAACTTTCTATTTTTCCTTCTGCCACTGATTTTTAGTTTCATTCCATCATGGTCAGAAAAGATACATGGTATGATTTCAGTCTCTTAAATTTGCAAAGACTTGTTTTGTGACCCAACATGTGATCTACCTTGGAGAAAGTTCCATGTGCATTTGAGGAGAATGTGTGTTCTGCTGCTGTAGGGTGGAACGTTCTGTGTATTTCTGTTCAGTCCATTTGGTCTATAATGTTGTTTAAGTCCCCTGTTTCCTTATTAATCTTCTGTCTGAATGTTCTACCCATTATTTAAAGTACAGTGTTGAAGTCTCCTATTATTTTTGTATGGCTGGCTATTTCTCCCTTCAGTTCTGTCATTGTTTCATATATTTAGGTGCTCTGATATTGAGTGCATATATCTATAATTGTTATATCTTCATGGTGGATTGGTGCTTTTTTCATTATATAATATACTTTAATGTCTCTTGTGACAGTTTTTGACTTAAAGTCGATTTTGTCTGATATAAACAGAGCCACTCCTGCTCTCTTTGGGTTGTCATCTGCACGAAATGCCTCGTTCCATCCCTGACAGGAGGCATCATAGTTCTGCTCTTCTAAAGGGCAATGATTCTAATGTTTCTCTGTGGGTAGGGGGAAAAGGAAAAGACAGAAAAATAACAGAAAATGTGAGACAGTGAATGGCCTTAAGAATTCTTTTCTGTCCTTGCAGACAATGGGCCCTGAAGGAGAAGAGTGTTCCTGGGCCAAATCTGCATGCATACACACAGTTTGATCCGCCTGGCTTATGAGGCATTCACATCCAGGCCTTACCTCCCACATGCTAAAAATGGGCCTATTTGAGTAACATGGGTGCTTCAAAAATCTCTATGAACTAATTTGAGGGGAAAAGGGGCACAGATGCAGAGGTTACTAGAAGGGATCATAAGTCCCCAAAATGCTCTGAAACTAGGGCCTTGCTGGTATTGGATAGAAAGGCAAAAGAGAGCCAGATCTCAGGAACTTGGTTTCACTTATCAACAGACAAATGCTGTCCCAGCTCGCATCAGAAGCCATCAGGGACAATATCAAAGTTTCATAATTATGGTGCAGTGTGAGCTTCCAGAGAGCAAGCTCTGGGAGGATCCGGGTAAGGACTGCTCGCCACCCATGACGCCTCAACAGGGAGGAGCTCCTTGCTTGAAAAGGGAGAAAATTGCCAAACTGAAGAGGAAGGAAACTGAAAGAAGTAGCCACTAAGAAAAAGCAAGATGAACCCAAAGCACAATCCATCCAAGGTAACTGAGAATTCAGGAGAAAACAAATTAGAAAAGTAAACTGATAAGTGTCTATGTAACTCCTTAAAAGGTTTGTTATTAACCAAAAAGTAAAAATCAAATCAGCCAACTGCAACCAAAAAAACACTAGAAATTAGATGAAGATATCCAATAGTTGAAGACAAATGTATTTTTAAAAAGTAAGGAAAAGACTGGGTGCGGTGGCTCACACCTGTAATCCCAGCACTTTAGAAGCCCACGGCGGGCAGATTACTTGAGGCCAGGAGTTCGAGACCAGTCTGGCCAACATGGTGAAACCCCGTGTCTACTAAAAATACAAAAAATTAGCTGGGCATAGTGGCACATGCCTATTGTACCAGCTACTCGGGAGGCTGAGGCAGGAGAATTGCTTGAACCCAGGAGGCAGAGGTTGCAGTGAGCCGAGATTACGCCACTGCACTCCAGCCTGAGCGACAGAGTAAGACTCCATCTCAAGAAAAAAAAAGAAAGAAAAAAGAAAAGCAAGGAAAATAAATAAATAAATGTTTCAGTGTTTCATTGTTTCCTACGCTGAGGTGGGAGCGAATATTCTCTGAAATTATCTTGTAGATAACCTTTAGAAAATTTAAATGATATCCCATATATTCCAGGCATATTCTCTCAAACAGAGAAAGTTCCCCACTTGCCCCGCAAGATGCCACAAGCCTTCTCAAGGCTTCTCTGGGTCATCTGGATTTCAGCTCAGCCTTAGTTTCCTGACAACATCCTGTTGTTCCCTCATACTTTTCTTTTTTGCCTCCCTTGTTATTTGTTACCCCCGCTTGGAATACTCTTCCTCTTTGATATCTCCAAAGTGTGAATCCACACAACACTGTCCACTTCCTCCAGGAAGTCTACCCTGACTGCTCCCACCTAGTATATCTCTTTCATTCACGTTCTTCTTGCACATTCAGTCAGAAACCTACAGCTGCTCTCCATTTGCCAAGAGGTTGTTGTCTAAGTTTATATCAAGATTGTTTGATAAGATCGCAAAATGCCACTTCCCATTTTTCCCCCAGCTGGCTTTTTAACCCGTGTCATGCCTGACATCTAAACGTACTGCTTGATCACTACACAAGGCTGGCCCACAGACTGCTTTGGCACAAAGGCCAAAGACTACCAGGCTCAATGTTAATTCCTGTCTTTCTGGGCCAAGATAAAGCCAGAAGACACAGAGCCATCCACTGATGCACCAGTAAATTAATGACTTTACAAACCAGCATGCATTCTTGCGGGGAGTGTGTGCAAGTGGGAAAAAAACTGTCTGGGTATCAAAATCAGTCACCAAGCTGTATATTTACAACTTGTGAATTCTTCAGTATTTATGTAAGGTTTCGATACAAATTTTACATCAGAAAATCAACATGACTCACGCCAGTCTTCTAATTTTCTATTTTTCCTCCGGGACCTTGCTGGATGTTTTCTTTTCTTTTTCTTTTTTCTTTTCTTTTCTTTTCTTTCTTTTTACTCTGAAGATCTGCTGGAGAGATGTTTTCATAAAGATAGAGAAAAGGGTCTGGACAAGGTGGCTCACGCCTGTAATCCCAGCACTTTGGGAAGCCGAGGCAGGCAGATCACTTGAGATCAAAAGTTTGAGACCAGCCTGGCCAACATGTTGAAACCCCATCTCTACTAAAAATACAAAAATTATCTGGGCAAGGTGGCAGGCATCTGTAATCCCAGCTACTCAGGAGGCTGAGGTGGGAGAATCTTTTGAACCTGGGAGGCGGAGGTTGCAGTGAGCCAAGAACACGCCACTGCACTCCAGCCTGGGCGACAGAGCAAGACTCTGTCTCAAAAAAAAAAAAAGAAAAGAAAGAAAAGGGTCATACTGGGGAAAAGGAACAAACACAGAAACACTGAAAAGAATCCAAATGGTTAAGAATATGACAAAGAGAATCAGAGACTATGAAGATTTAATTCAGGAGGGTGGGGATAGAAATAATTTGACACTGCTTTTCAGCTAAATTTATTCTTTACTTGAAAACTTCTGTCTGGCCAGGCACAGTGGCTCACGCCTGTCATCTCAGCACTTTGGGCAGCTGAGGCAGATGGATAGCTTGAGCCCAGGAGTTCAAGACAAGCCTGGGAAACATGATGAAACTCCATCTCTACAAAAAATGCAAAAATTAACTAGGTGCGGTGGTGCGCACCTATAGTCCAGCTACTCGCAGATGGGGAGCTGAAGTGGGAGAATCACTTGAGCCTGGGAGGTTGAGTCTGCAGTGGGGCAAGGGTTCAGAAAGCCGAGGTCACACCACTGCACTCCAGCCTGGGCGACAGAGCCAAACTCTTGTCTCTAAAAAAAGACTTTTTAATAGAATTTTTATGTTGGCTTGCTGCCCTCTGGTGGAATTATTAGGGTTTATCACAAACACCGTGGAATTCACTCTGGCAATGACCACTAACACAAAATACCGATGGTTCTTGGGCATAACTCTCCCCCTGGGGAGTCAGATCTTTGACTTCATGGAGTCAGGAATTTGTTACTGGCCTGGACAACAGAAACATGTCTGGAAAATCCCCAAATATTTGGAAACGAAATAACACAACTCTAAATAATCCATGGGTCAAAAAAGAAATCAAAAGGAAATTATGTAGTATTGAATTAAATTAAAATCAAAACAAAATATCAAAATGCATGGGATGCCGCTAAAGCAAGGCTAGGAGAAAATTTACAGAACTAAATGCCTAAAAGGAGTAGGGGTGGGGAGGGGCAGGAGGACAGGATTCAAGAGGGCATACGAAATATTTTGGAGGTAATATATATGTTCACTATCCTGACTGCGGTGATAGTTCCACCCATATTGATGCCACAAATAAAAAACAACTGGAAATATAGTAGATTTTAGCCCAATTATACTGACAATTACATTAAATGAAAATGGACTAAATACTATAATTTTAAGAAAAGTACTTTCCAGAATACATTTTTCTATAATAAAAGAAAAACTTGAACAATACACCACTTACGGCAGACACATTTCAAGTATAAGAACATCGAAACACTGAAAGTATAAGGATGGAAAAAGATGTACCAACTGATATCATTATACTAATATCACATAAGGCAGCCATAAAGGAAAAATGATCCTAATTTAAAATGAGAAATTGACAATCTACAGGCATAGTGCAAGATTTTTATGTTCCCTTCTCGATAATGGGTAAGAAAGACAGACAAGCAGTAGAGTTATACAAGATTTGAACAACACAATTAACCTTGACCTAAATAACATAAAATCTTGACCTAAGTAACATAAAATCAATTATGTTAGTGCCTTTCTTTCCTCATTCACACAGTCACTATAACAGTGAATCCTGCATGTGAAGGTTATTACGAGAATCAAATGAGTTAATACATGCAAATTCTTAGAACTCCTGGCATGCAGAGTAAATTCATAATAAGAAGGAACTTAACCAAGACATAAAAGCGTAAGTATATTGCTTTCATATAGTGGTCACATTATATAAAAATACATAAATTTTTATAATGTGGTCATATTATCTAAAAATGTGAAATTAGCCGGGTGCAGTGGCTCACGCCTGTAATCCCAGCACTTTGGGAGGCCAAGGTGGGTAGATCACTTGGGGCCAGAAGTTTGAGACCAGCCTGGCCAACATGGTGAGATCCCCCATCTCTACTAAAAATACAAAAAAAAAAAAAAATTAGCCAGGCATTGAGGCAGGTGCCTGTAATCCCAGCTACTCAGGAGGCTGAGACACGAGAATCACCTGAACTGTGGAGGCGGAAATTGCAGTGAGCTGAGATCGCGCCACTGCACTCCAGGCTGGGCGACAGAGCAAGACTCCCTCTCAAAAAAAAATAAAAAAGAATAACTTCACTATGTGAGCCATTGTCGTTTAGTGCATAATGTCTGCGTACTACCCAGTGTCCCCTGCGGCTCCTCCACAGTTGAGGGGTCCCGCACTATAGGAAGACAATGCATTTTAGCTCAGAGTACAGGTCTCAAAAACTTGGCTAAATACTTCCCCCATCCACTCATACCAGTGTACAGGGAACAATAATGGATTAATAACCAAACAGAGGGCAGGAAAGTCCCAACTGGCATCTGCTCCACTCAGCCCACTGGTGTCTAGATAGGGCACAGTAATAGTGTTCACCACTTCTCTTTCCCCCAAACCTCATCTGGAAATTCCAGGCTTACCTCAATATTCCCAAGCTTCAAGTGACCAACTCAAGGGCTCAGGCGGCCAAGGCCCAACCTCACGTGTCCAGAAAGTGGACGCACCCAGGGGCTGCTCCTGGAAGGAAGGAAAAATGACGGTGAGTAGAAGCCAATGTCAGCCTCTCTGGCTGGGCCCTCCTTCTACTGATGTCTTGACCCGCAGCCCACAGCCTCTGGGCAACGAACTAAAGTCGTTTTGAGCCAGCAGGGTCAGACTTCTAGAAGCAGCCAGCTAAGGTAAAATATCTGTCTTTCACTCCCTGGAAAGCAGTCTGGAGAGGTGGAACCAGCCTAGACTTCAGTATCAGACAGATCTGGATTCAAATCCTGGCTCTGCCTCTCACTTGCTGAGGAATCTAAACACCTCCTTTTGCTTCACCCAGCCTCCATCTTTTCACGTGGAAAAGAACTGCTTGGTAAGGTTGCTGTGGGGAGTGAATAAAGCAATATACGTAGTGCTTAATCTCACAGACAGCAGATGCTCCAGAAATGCTAATTCTCTTGCCCACTGGTATTCCTCAGGCAGCCACCAGTCACCTTCTTCTGAAGCTGTTGGCGGGGTACAGGCAGGCAGGAAGCTCAGTCTGAACAACCAGCCTTCAGACCAGCTCAGACACAAGGTGAAACAGAAACCAACAGCTCAGAGCACATGACTTACCTCCTCCAAACCTTTGCTCCAACCACTGCCACTCCCCAGGGAACGCCCTCCCCGTCTCCTCCCACCCACTGCGGAGAGTGCTCACATCCTCCACCGTTTATCACACACTTGTTTCTCACTTCCTGGCACTGTGAGTTGTCTTTTATTAACTAGTTTATTTTCTTCTTTGAAAAATAATGTTTTAAAAAAATATACCTTATCTATGCACACAAAGCAGTCCCCCAATTCATGAATGGATATGCTTGTGGTTTGTATTTGCGTTTTAATTACCAAGCAATCTGGCTCATCCCTTTGTGCAAAGCATTGCCTTAGGTTACAGGGTAGGAAACTGTATTAGCTCATCCTAGCACTGTTATAAAGAAATACCTAAGACTGGATAATTTATAAAGAAAAGAGGTTTAAGTGGCTCACAGTTCCACAGGCTGGCTGTACAGGAAGCATAGTGACATCTGCTTCTGGGGAAGCCTCACTGTATTTATTTATTTGAAGGACTTATTTTTTTACAAAGTGAAAAGTTCTCCCATGGCCTCTTCAATGCTTCCTTGAGGTCCCCGCTGTTAACATTTTGATTCTTTCAGACTTTTTTCTAGGCTTATAAAGCCGTAGTAATTCTCGCTCTGCCACTTACTAGCTGCGTGACCTTGGGCAAGTTACTTAACGTCTCAGTGCCTTCCTCAGCTCATTCATAAAGTAGCTATAATGATTCCTGCATGTGAAGGTTATTATGAGAACAAAATGAGTTAATACATACAAAATACTCAGCTCCTGGCATGCAGAGTAAAGACATAAATACATAATAAGTAGGAACAAATATTGTTTTATATACAGAGAGAGAAAGAGAGACATCACATATACCATTTTGTTTACAAAAGCAGGGTAAGTATACTGTGCCAGTATCAATCATTGTGTTGCATCTGAGCTCCAAGTCCACTCTGTTCTGTTTGGTGACACAGAGCTACATCCCATAAAAAGATCTCCTTTGCCAGCGGCACAATTTTACTGGCTTTGTCAGTAGAGGGCGCCAGAGGGACGGTGCAAGGCCTAGCAGAGGACTGGATTTCACTTCCGGGTTCTGGTGCTTCTCTTCCCGCTCTTAACGCCATGACTGCCAGCAGCTTGTAGAACCAGTGGTGCTCACCTTCAGGGAACTTTGGCAGCCTCCCAGCGGGCAGCTTCCTGCTCACCAGCCGGGGCTTGCTGACTGCAGTCAGCTTGAGTGCTCTCGTACCTTTAGCAGATAGCCTTCTTTTACTAGTTAATAATTCTTCTATTACATTTTCCCTTTCAAATTACTGGTGTGCTTTCCATCTCTAACTGGACCCTAACTTTTAGCTCATGCCTAGTATCTATCAGATAGCTTGTAAAATTTATTTAACCATTCCCCTATTGAAGGGAATGTGAGTATTATAGTTTCCAGTTTTCCGCTGTTATACACTGTGCAGTAGTGAACATGTGTTTTTTCATCCACATGACTGTTCTTGAAGGAAAAAAAAATCCTGGAAGAGGAATAAATTGCTCTGCCATAGGGTTGTGCATTTAAGTCTTTGAAAAATGTTGTGAAATTGCTCTCCCTATAAGGTTGCACCAATTTATATTTCCAAAAGTAGGTGAAAGTGCCCACTTCCCCATACCCTCACCAATCATTATTTTTCTTTAATATTTACTAATCTTAGGGGTAGTGTCTCATTGTTTTAGTTTGTTTTGTGCAATTACTAAGGAGATTGAACATTTTTTCGTAACTTCATTGTCAATTTTTATTTTTTCCGTGAAACACATTGCTCATATCCCTTATTCATTTTTTAGTTGGATTGTCACTTTTTTCTAACTCATAGAAATTCTTTGTTGATTCATTCCTAAAAGTGTGTGTAGTTTTACAGATTTTATTAAGGGCCTCCATTCTTAGTTATGTAGCAAATATTTTCCCCTGATTCATTTCATGTCTTTTTTTATGTGATAAAATACACATAACATAAAAATTACCATTTTCATCACTTTAAGTGTACAGTTCAGTAACATTAAGTACATTAATACTGATCTGTAACCACCACTCATCTCCTAAACATCTTCATCTTCCTAACCTTCATTGTATGTCTTTAAAAAATTCATTCTTTGTGTCTTCTACAAAAGTTTTACATTTTTATCCATTCTAATTTATCAGCCTTTTCATTGATGACTTCTGGCTTTTACATCTTGTGTAGGGAAATTTTTGCTGGTGCTATATTTTCTATATTTTCTTTTAATACCTTTCTAGACTTGTTTTAACATTTATATCTTTAAGCCATTTGGCATTTTTGTGCTGGTATGCATGATCCCAGGTGGGCTTCTAACTTTACTTTCTTGCAGGTGGGGACCCGATTATCCTAACACCTTTTTTTAAAAATCCATCTTTTCGCCTGGTGCAGTGGCTCACGCTTGTAATCCCAGCACTTTGGGAGGCCGAAGCAGGCGGATCACGAGGTCAGGAGATCGAGACCATCCTGGCTAACACAGTGAAATCCCGTCTTTACTAAAAATACAAAAAATTAGCCAGGCGTGGTGGTGGGTGCCTGTAGTCCCAGTTACTCGGGAGGCTGAGGCAGGAGAATCGCTTGAACCTGGGAGGTGGAGGTTGCAGTGAGCCGAGATCGCGCCACTGCACTCCAGCCTGGGTGACATAGCGAGACTCCATCTCAAAAAAGAAAAAAAGATCCATCTTTTTTTTATTATTTTATTATGTCACTTTTGCCAGAAAGTACCTGCCTTCTCTCCCAAAGCAGATTATCATTTCCTAGAAGGGAGGGACATTTCTTGTATCCATAAGTTTCCTCCTGACCTGGCAGATAGTACATGTTATACATGTTGGTTGGTGGTATGACTGATAGGAAGCTGAATGAGAACTAGCACATTTTTAACGAAGCAAAGCAGCAGGTATCAGAACTCAGAATCAAATAAAAGCTGTCCCCCAATTCATGAATGGATATGCTTGTGGTTTGTATTTGCATTTTAATTACTAAGCAATCTGGCTCATCCCTTTATGCAAAGCATTGCCTTAGGTTACAGTGTAGGAAACTGTATTAGCTCATCCTCACACTGTTACAAAGAAATACCTAAGACTGGATAATTCATAAGGAAAAGAGGTTTAATTGACTCACAGTTCCACAGGCTGTACAGGAAGCATAGTGGCATCTGCTTCTGGGGAAGCCTCAGAGAGCTTTTATTCATGGCAGAAGGCAAAGCAAGGGCAGGCATCTTACATGGCAGGAACAGGACCAAGAGAGTGGGGAGGTGCCATACACGTTTAAACAACCAGATCTCATGAGAGCTCTATCACAAGAACAGCACCAAAGGGATGGTGCTAACCCATTCATGAAGGATCCACCCCCATGATCCAATCACCTCCACCAGGCCCCACCTCTGACATCGGGGATTACCTTGACATGTGATTTGGGCAGGGACACACATCCAAACCATATCAGAAACAGAGGATGGGTAAGATATTGTTTCTGCCGTTATGAAGTTTGTGTTCCCTAAATGCCCATTGTTAAGGTCCTAATTGGAGCACTGATGATCCATACATTCAATGGAGCTGTAGCAGTCATGAAAAGGATCAAGCAGATCTATATGTTCTGTTGCCCAGGCTGGAGTGCGATGGCACGATCTCGGCTCACCGCAACCTCCGCCTCCCAGGTTCAAGCGATTCTCCTGCCTCAGCCTCCCTAGTAGCTGAGATTACAGGCATGTGCCACCACACCTGGCTAATTTTGTATTTTTAGTAGAGACGGGGGTTTCTCCACGTTAGTCAGGCTGGTCTCGAACTCTCGACCTCAGGTGATCCGACCACCTCGGCCTCCCAAAGTGCTGGGATTACAGGCATGAGCCACTGCACCTGGCTCCAAGATATGTTAAATGAGCTAACCAAGGTGCAAAACAGTCTGCTAGTGTTTGTGGGGGGAAAATGAGGGAAGGACACAAATACACATATGCTTATATAAGAATAAAATATCTCTGAAAGAATATTCAGAACATTAGAAACAATAATTATCTTCATAAAAGGCACTGAAGGTTTGGGGGACAGTGTGAAATTCACTTTTCCCCATGGACCGTTTGTTTAAATTGTTTAACCATCTGCTTGTAGTTCTATTTCTAAATAAAGAAAATGGGAATTTTAGAAGTATGTTTACGATGAAACAGGAAAGATGACACAGGTACACGTGAAACAGTAGGGGAACAGAAGAGTGCCAAGTTCAGAAGTCTCAACTTTGTGGCTCCAGAATCGCAAGGTGGTGCTGTAAAGGGAGTTTTCCGTCTTGCTGTAGGGCTTTGTCAATCTCAGGCGATGTGGCTGGAGGGCAGGCAGAAGGAAGCCTCTGGAAAGAACTAGGAAACGCTGCTCCACCTGTGCGTGGGGGGTAGAGGTGTCTGCGCAGAGATGGCCATCGGCAGGGAGGTTGCTGAGATCTGAGTCTGTTTAGCGCCCCACACTGTTCTCTTCCTGCCCATGATTTCCATTGTCTTTTCCAGAAATTTCAACATCCTACTGAGCACAAAGAGAAATAAAAGGGGAACTTTGACTGAGTGGTTTTTCACACACAGGGACCTGGAGAGGCTGGACACCAGCATAGCTTTTTTATGGGCAGCTGTACTTTCAATTCCTGGCAGAATGACTCATATTTCTCATCAGTAATGGAGCAGTCTATTTTTTTATTTGTTTACAATCTTCAAGATAAACCAAGCCCATTTCTCACAGGCCTGAAACTGTTGATAAAGTTGACTTGTCCTTGATGTTTCAAGATGGTAACTCAAGTGGAGAGGCCGTGGCTCCTATCTCCAAGACTGCTTAGTTTCTCTGGGCCTTGATTTTCTGATCTGTAAAATGGGAACTAAAACACCTCTCCATCACTCTCACCAACATATTTAGCAGCAGCAGGTGGCTAAACCCAAGGGCTGGAGTTGTTAATTTGGCAGCAGCAAGAAGCCCCAGGCCAAAACTGGCTCACTGTGCCCTTGCAGTGTGGACAGACTGAGCCTTCAGAAAGGCATGAGTGGTAGGGGTGAAGATTCTTACTCTCTCATCCCTTCTGCCCTAGTGGAAGGAGCCTTCTGAAGTTTCTAAGGAATTTTTTTTTTTTTTTAGAGGGAGTCTCACTGTGTCGCCTAGGTTGGAGTGTAGTGTCACTGGCACGATCTCAGCTTACTGCAACCTCCACGTCTCAGGTTCAAGCAATTCTTGTGCCTCAGCCTACTGGGTAGCTGGGACTACAGGCGTACATCACCACACCCGGCTAATTTTTGTATTTTTAGTACAGACAGGGTTTCACCATGTTGGCCAGGCTGGTCTCATACTCCTGGCCTCAAGTGATCTGCCTGCCTTGGTCTTCCAAAGTGCTGGGATTACAGGTGTGAGCCACCATGCCCTGCCTCTAAAGATCTTTTTGAAGGTTCTTCAAATGGTGAAATAGCAGCCCGATCCAATAGAGTGCTGAGCTTCTAATTGTGCATTCTGAGTGGAGGAATGCCAGCAGCAATTTGGGCGTTGTGGGTGTCATGGTGAAAATGACTGATTCTGTAGAGGAACCCCTTGACTTACACTGATTGGTTAGAAACTGGTTTGGGGGCCGGGCGCGGTGGCTCACGCCTGTAATCCCAGCACTTTGGGAGACCGAGATGGGTGGATCACAAGGTCAGGAGATCAACACCATCCTGGCTAACACAGTGAAACTCTGTCTCTACTAAAAATACAAAAAAAAACAGCCGGGCATGGTGGCAGGCGCCTGTAGTCCCAGCTACTTGGGAGGCTGAGGCAGGAGAATGGCATGAACCCGGGAGGCGGAGCTTGCAGTGAGCTGAGATCGTGCCACTGCACTCCAGCCTGGGTGACAGAGCGAGACTCTGTCTCAAAAATAAATAAATAAAAAATCAAATTAAATTTAAAAAAGAAACCATTTGGGATCTTCAGAAGTGTCATAAGGGAGTTTCCCATCTGCAGCTTGCTTCCTGTTCTGGAGATTATAACCAGATCATTATTTTGCAACTGGGATGGCTCAGGGCAATAAAAAGTGAGTCAATACCCCTTATCCTTGCTTTGGCAACACTGATCATATGAATTACAGCCACAGAAATCACCACCAAAAACACAGGCGGGTACTAGATTGGAAAAACATACTCTGCCCAAGAGGGCAAAGCTTCCCTGCAAACCTGGCCAAGTATTCAACAAGCCAAAAAATCACCCAATCTGGTGGCTAAATTCCATTAATCAGCACTGAGACGCAAAAGGGATTAAAGAAAAAAGAGAATATCCCCACATCTAGCACTCGGTTGAAGATATAAAACATGACTGATGCATTTGAAGCCCCTGTAATTCCTCCCTATTGGCATGTTCCTCCATGTCTCCCCAAGCCCATCCCAGGCAACTACTACTCTAAACTTCTCATCACCCCCATGCATCTGTATATTTGTACAATATACATATTAATTTATAAGAAACATAAAAGACTCTTACGTGTATTTTAACATTATATAAATCATATCATATTATATATGTTATTTGCTCAGCATTATGTTACTGATACATATATTTAAACTGTATGAAATTGCCAATATTTGGTTGTTTCTGATCTAGAAGAATGGCAGTTTCTTATGGTTCAGCCTAATAATTCTAATTAATTTTATTTCACTACTTGATAGTATTCCTTTATGTGACTATACCACAATTTATCTATCCTCCTCCTGATGAATATATAGATTGTTTGTGTTGCTTTTTTTATTTTATTTCTTTATGCTTTTAGAAACAATGCTGCTCAGAAAACTAACACTCCTCCTTATCTCCTGGTACATGTGCAAGATTTCTTTTGGGGCCAGACGTGGTGGCTCACACCTATAATTTCAATACTTTGGGAGGCTGAGGCAGGAAGATTGCTTGAGGCCAGGAATTCAAAACCCTCCTGCACAACATAACAAGACCCTGTCTCTACAAAACAATATTTTTAAGTTTATTTTGGGACATAGATCCAAAAATGGAATTGCTAGATTTTACTGTGTGCAAATTTCCAACATTTATAAATATTGCAAATTGCTCTCTAAAATGATTGTGTCAATTTACATTTCCTAGATTGATGTAATAGAGTTCCCTTTGCTCCGTATCTTCACCCATACTTGGTACTGACAGAGTTTTAAATGTTGATAATATGATGGACATAAAATGCTATCTCACTGTGGCTGTATTTTTCAAATTTTCTGATGACCAAAGAGAATGGTTATGTTTTCACATGTTTATTGCTCGTTGGTATTTCCTTTTAATTACTGGTTCATATTTTTTGCTCATCTTTGAACTAGTTTATATTTTTGCCCATCTAGGTTGGATTGTTTGATATTTTATGGATTTGTAGAAGATTATACATATGGTATATGTATGTATATCTCCTTTATCAGTTATACAATGTGGCAGATATCATTTCCCAGTTTGTGGCTCATCCCTCAGGTTTTGTTTTTGTTTTTGTTCTGAGACAGAGTCTCACTCTATCACCCAGGCTGGAGTGCGGTGGCATGATCTTGGCTCACTGCAACCTCCACCTCCCAGAGTCAAGCAATTCTCATGCCCCAGCCTCCCACATAGCTAGGATCACAGGTGTGCACCACCATGTCCAGCTAATTTTTTTTAGTAGAGACAGGTTTCACCAAGTTGGCCAGGCTGGTCTTGAACTCCTGACCTCAAGTGATCCGCCTGCCTCGGCCTCCCAAATTTCTGGGATTACAGGCGTGAGCCACCACACCCCGGCCTCATCCTTCAATTTTTTAATGTTGTTTTTGATGTTTTAAAATAGTCAAGAAGCAAGTGTTTCTTCTTAAATTCACAAATGACAGCTCCATAGTGGGTTATCAAGGGAAAAGGTGGGGCTTCTCAGGAAATATCTCTAACCTTTTAGGTTGAGAGCATAGAGAATTCGATGATTAGTAAAACAGCCTGAGAGTGCAAAGGGTGATATAACCAGGGAAATGTCACAGCATTGCCAAAACCCCTGAAAGCCCATTGGAGGTTTGTGGTCATTGGTTTGAAACGAGACCTGTCTGCAACATGGAAGCTTTTTACCCCAGCCACATCCTGGAATTCCAGTACAAATTTGGAGGACAAGGATTTATAGGATTAGCCAGAGTTGGGATTCTGCCACCTCAGTGGAACTGAGGGAAAGGCAAGGGTGTTGGTGGGTACAGGAGACTTCAACAAAGACACATGGACTCTAAGCTGAGTGAAGAGGGAGTGAGGGGCGGTGCTGACATCGGGAAGACGATAGATAGGGTCAATCAACCTAACTGGAAGCCCCGGTGGCACTGAAGATCCTTGAAGGGAAGGTCCTAGAAGAAGCAAGATGGAATGATGGGAGGTGGCTGGCAGAGAGGGACATGCTTGGAATTGAAAGGTGAGTGAAAGTACAGGTGGTAGTAATGACAAAGTTTACTGGATGCATGATTGGCGGGACATGGAGGATACACTCATTGAAAAAGGGTGGGGAAAAATCTGTGACGAATGCAGAGTGAATAATGGGAAAATACATAGCAAAATAGAATTATAAATAAATATACTTCTTTGTGTGTTTTTGTATTTCCCAAATATTCCATAATGAACATACATTACTATGTAATCAGAAAAAAGTTATCAAATAAAATTCCCTTATTTATTAGTAAGTCTATTTCTACTATTTACCAGTACTCAGCTCAAAATCTCACAAAGTTATATCCATTCTAGAATTTCACCAGTATTTCCCAGGCATTTTACAGAATCACTTAAAATGAGACCTAATGAGACATATAAGTTTCACAGCATATGTTCTTTCTTTCAAGAAATACCTATCTGAAATATGTATGTAGAAGTGGGGAGGAATGGGTATACAGTGGACAGAACTGGGGGCAAAACTCTTCTTGAACACCTTTAATATATTTTCTTATCTTCAAACCATACAAATATCTTTATAAAAATACTACCTACTCAAAATTACTTAAAAAGTAAAAATTAGTACAATTTAAAATTTTTAATTTAAAAATCTTTTCATAAAAATTCAGATTTGCAAAAGTTATGTTAGGAAATAAACAGTTGTTTGCATTGCCAAATAAGTAAATCTTTAAACACAGAATTTCCTCTAGTGCTTTTTTAAAGGGATTTCTTTTTTTAAAAATGTATTAAGAGTTCCATTTTTTTTTTTTTTGGCCGGGCGCGGTGGCTCACGCTTGTAATCCCAGCACTTTGGAAGGCCAAAGCGGGCGGATCACGAGGTCAGGAGATCGAGACCATCCTGGCTAACACGGTGAAACCCTTTCTCTACTAAAAATATAAAAAATTAGCCGGGCATGGTAGCAGGTGCCCATAGTCCCAGCTACTCGGGAGGCTGAAGCAGGAGAATGGCGTGAACCTGGGAGGCAGAGCTTGCAGTGAGCCAAGATCGAGCCACTGCACTCCAGCCTGGGCAACAGAGCGAGACTCTGTCTCAAAAAAAAAAAAAAAAAAAAAAGAGTTCCGTTTTTAAAAAACACCTGCCTGTAGCCCCAGCTGCCACTCAGGAGGTTCAGGTGGGAGGATCACTTGAGCACAGGAGGCAGAGGCTGCAGTTAGCCAAGATGATATCACTGCACTCCAGCCTGGGTGACACAGTGAGACTCTGTCTCAAACAAAACAAAACTAAACTAAACTAAATTTAAAAATTTGGTTCCTATTCAAAATTCAAAGATACAAATGTGTTGTTACATTCTTATCACATCCTTAAGAGCAAACTGCAGACTTCCAACAAAACTGAAACCCTACCAGAAAAAAGTTAAATGATTTGTCACATACAACACAAATCTCACCAGAGGACAGTTACACTTGTTTGGTATGGCTCCGGAGTTTAGAACGAAAATGAGTGGTTTTAAATAGTTTCTAAGGAGGCAGAAACAGAGAACAGAGAAGAGAACAATTAAAGCTGTCCAAAAGTGAAACCAGGTGGCTTGGAGGGACAGGGCAGCAAATCCAGAGATACAAAGAATTGCAAATCCTCCAGAAATGGCTTCGAGGCTTCAGTAAGTCACTTAGCACTCTGAGAGCTGGACTGCAGGGTCATTGGGGTCCTTTCAAGCTCCCAAATCTATGCCCCCACTTGTGGTGAGTTCCTTCTGCTAGAAGGGTTCAGCAGAGGTGAGGGACGGTGGAGGAGGAATCTGTTACGGAATGAGAAGTTGGAGTGAAGCAAGCTTCAAACAGATTAACCACTGGCACCTGAAGACCTCTAGCTACAGACGCCCATCCACACTACATTAAAAAGTCCAAGGTAAAGTTCATCCCTTTCTGTAGGCAGGCCCCAGAACATGAGCTCTCATTGTGTGGCAGTACTCAAATATGAAGCAGTCGCCCCAAAGAGCCAGGACACACCTCTGTGAAGTTTTAAAGATTATCACCAAAAAGAATTAAAGCACTTAAAAATGAAGGTGGAGAGCTCAGAGGCTCTGAGAACAAATTTACAAACACCTAAGGGCCCAAGAATTCCAGGTTGAGAACAAATTGACCAGATCACTCAGAAAGCATCAGATCTGGAAGGTTCTGTGAATCATGTATGGTGCAGAAATTACCTGTATGAGGTAAACTTCTAGTTTAGTTTACCTCCGTGGAGATTTGATCATTATTGATTAAGGGTTGCTATTCGGCAACATTAACCATTGTGTTATACCAGTCACTGGGTCGGTACCACAGCGTACCAGATGCTTATATGTTTAGCACTGCCTGGGCATAGGTGGAATAGAATGCATTGCTAAGGGTAAGCCCCATGATATCCAGCCTGCCCACCACCATTGTGAATCCCTGAAGCAGAGGCCAGTAGGTGCTATGGCTCTAATAAAAATAAACACCAGTAGTTAAATAACTGTCACATTTGTAATAACAATTTATCAAATGTCTTCATGTCTTTAATTTTGTTTGGCAGTATCCAAACTTTTATGAAAGAAAGAATGAATGAGGCCAGACACAATGGTTCACTCCGTTGGGAGGCCAAAGCGGGCAGATCACTTGAGGTCAGGAGTTTGAGACCAGCCTGGCCAACATGACAAAACGCTGTTTCTACTAGAAATATGAAAATTAGCCAGGCATGGTGGTGCACACCTGTAATCCCAGCTACTCAGGAGGCTGAGGCAGGAGAATTGCTTGAACCCAGGAGACGAAGGTTGCAGTGACCCAAGATCGCACCACTACACTCTAGCCTGGGTGAGAGAATGAGACTTTGTCAAAAAAAAAAAAAAAAGAATGAATAAAAAAGAGGAAGGGGAAAGACAGAAACATTTAATTACAGCTCTTATAGGTGAGTACAACTAGGCAAAATATATAGGAACCTCACTCAATCTACCTATTCCCCTCATAAACATCTTGGCATACAATGACTATCACCGCTGTCAAATAGCTGTGATCAAATCACCTGTTATTCCTGAACTCAAAATTCACGCAGACATGCACACACAAACACAGACAAGCATCATGTTTCACGAAATCTCGGAGGGCACACTCTACCAACTGTGTACCCCTCCTGCTGAGGAGGAATGAGCCAAGGATGACTATGTTCTGGTGTCTGGGTAGATCCATGACTCACAGCTGTAAACGTCCAGGGACCTCCGAAGTGCTTGCTGAAGGCCTCTAAAAACAACGTTTCCTGATTCTAGAATTTAACCTTGCACAAGCACTAAGTTCTAGCAAAACAGAAATATGAAATACACCAGAGGCCCAAAACTTAAACATCAAACCCCAAATGCTCCTGACGAAGGAGGTTTCACTCGCGTCCGTGTGAAGAGACCACCAAACAGGCTTTGTGTGAGCAATAAAGCTTTTTAATCACCTGGGTGCAGGCGGGCTGAGTCCGAAAAGAAAGTCAGCGAAGGGAGATAGGGGTGGGGCCATTTTATAGGATTTGGGTAGGTAGTGGAAAATTACAGTCAAAGGGGGTTGTTCTCCGGCTGGAAGGGATGGGGGTCACAAGGTGCTCAGTGGGGGAGCTTTTGAGCCAGGATGAGCCAGGAGAAGGAATTTCACAAGGTAATGTCATCAGTTAAGGCAGGAACAGGCCATTTTCACTTCTTTTGTGATTCTTCAGTTACTTCAGGCCATCTGGATATATATGTGCAGGTCACAAGGGATATGATGACTTAGCTTGGGCTCAGAGGCCTGACAGGAGGTTTTATCAACAGCATTTTGTCCAACTGAACTCAGAGCCAAGAGCTGGCCTTCTGCTGCTGTGGACATCACGAACCAGTGAGGGAAGAATTAGATCTTACTCAGAGTATGTCAGGGGTAATGCTAGTGCTGAGTTGCTGCTAATAAAGTCAGCTGAAATTACGCACAAAAGAACTTAAGTCCTGCTATTTCTGTTGCAGTTACAACCAGAAGACGCTACCACCTAAAGGCATTTATATGCACCTCAGCACCTAAAGGCATTTATATGCACCTCAGCACCATTAGATTTAAATAGATGCACACATAGGACACATTCTTTCTCGTCTTCCCAACAGCTAATGTTTTCTCTACTTTACAGACAACGCTGAAAAAAAGCTAGCTTGATTTAGTTAGTGTCTCTGAGCAAAGGAATCACAGGACAAAATGGAAATGCAGGGCTTTGATCTCCAGATCCTTTGCTCTTTCCTTGGTACCTCACCATCCTTCACTTGCCTTCACATGTCAGTTCTGCCAACTGGACAAGGACTGTGACCACTAGCTTTTGGCCCTGACTGTTATGAACATGGTTTTGGGAGATCATCCTGACACATGTGTAAGAATTAAAGAAAGAGGAAAGAAACATGAAAGGTGGCTTGACAGCCAAGGACAGGTTTATTTTAGAGAAAACAAATTTGAAAGGGGCTTCTGGCCAAGTTAGGTCAGAGCCCTCTCACTTACAGACTAAGAGTTTTTAAGGATTTAGGGTGGGAGAGTTTATCAGAGGCTTGGATTGCTTCTGTGTCTTTTTGCTGTGCTTATCTGGGAGGGAGAGTTGTGTGGCTGTTCCCATACAATATTTCTGCAGCCGTAGGTATACCCCACCCCCCTCCAGTCTGCTTTTAGCTTCCCTATCTTAGTGCACCTGAAGGGAAAGGAATGTGCTTATTAAGGCCCATTGTTTTACTGGAACCCATTGTATGAAGGCAAAGTTTGGCAGTTACCCAAGAGACTTCCCCCACCCCCCCACCTCCCTCTGTGCCAGAGCTGTCTTATCTGTATTTTACTCTCTTCTCTTTCTGGCTGCTTGCGGTTAGAAAAGAAGTGATTTCCTTGAAATGCATGAGGCTAGAAAGGGAACTGGAACTTAAAGTGGCGGTGTTTGTCCAAGATGACGGTGCTCCTGCCCTGTCAATATAGATTAGACATTCCCTCTGTCAAGCTACATTCAAATCCACGTGACAATCAGAGACATCAGAACAGTGTTCTTGTGAATATTCTTATAACAAATTTACTGTACATGAATTTGACTTTCACATAAATAATTATAAATGCAGGCACCACTAAGAGTTGTTGTTCTTCATTCCTTGACATTTTTTTATGAGCATTCATATATCAAATGAAACACTCCTAATGCCCTTCCACGCCCCAAGGCATTCCAGTTCACCTGGCTGAAGTCAAATCCAGTAAATGAGGACGGCGAGCAGGTTGTTCACATCCCCAGGCCTCAGCTGCCTCATCTATAAATGAAGGCGTTAACCACAGGACTTTGGATCTCCCTATGAGGGCTCACCTTCAAGGATTCAAAATACAGTTCCAGGAATTAACAAAGAAAAAGTTCCTCTAGAAATTGAAAAAAAAAAAAAAAAAAAAAAAGCTCAAGTACTTAAAAATGTTCAAAACTTAATGAAGAAAGCATCATGGCGTCCTTACAGAGCCACTCCTTTCAGGCAAGCCAGACATCCCCTCTGCCAAGAAGAGCCCAGTGATCCTGAGAACAGCTTCAGTCTCTGACACAGCTTTTCTCCTCATCCCTTGGGCCAGAGGAGCAAAGTGTAGTAGCAGTGACAAGGTGGGGACTGTCCACTGCAGTCTACTGCATCTGCCAGCCCTGAGGACATCTGGCCAAGAGAAAGGTGCTGGCCTGTAGATTGAGTCCTGATTCAAGCTTTGCGTGAAGCCAGTGCTATCCACTCCTGGGTTTCCATGTGAAAGAGGCAATAAATTCCCTTCTTTGCTTCAGTCAATTTGAATTGGGTGTTCTGTCAATGGCACCTGAAAGGTTCCAACCCCAACACTGAATTTTTTTTTTTTTTAAACAAGGTCTCGCCCTGTTGCCCAAGCTGGAGTGCAGGTATGTGATCTCGGCTCACCACAGCCTCTGCCTCCTGGATTCAAGAGATTTTCCTGTCTCAGTCTCCCGAGTAGCTGGGATTACAGGTGCTCGCCACCACACCTGGCTAATTTTTGTGTTTTTAGTAGTGACGAGGTTTTGCCGTATTGGCCAGGCTGGTCTCGAACTCCTGACCTCAAGTGATCTGCCTGCCTCGGCCTCCCAAAGTACTGGGATTACAGGCATGAGTCACTGCATCCAGTCCAACATGGAATATGACATCGGGTTGTAAAGTTTCTGCTTGCAGAGCAGCTGAGTGTAAATGAGCCATCATCTTCCTACAGGGAAACCTGTCTCTAACCAAATAAAAACTTCCTACGTGAGCACCTTCCTTACACAAAAGCAGGAAATGGGCCTGGCATAGACCAAATTTTCACCTCACTAGATGTGCAGAAGAGACGTCTTAGGAAGGGGGAGATCAGAGAGAGGGTGGGTGGACTGTGACCTCATTGTCCAATGTTCAAGGCCATGCAGAGGGGACACAGAATTATAACTAAGGGGTAGTTGCCTAGAGAGGCAATCTAAACTCAGTCTAGGCTAAGAACGTGGTTTTTGAACACCAAGGAACCTTAAAATGTACCTGGTCCCCAGGCCAGTCACGGTATTTCATGCCTGTAGTCCCAGAACTTTGAGAAACTGAGGTGGGAGGATCGCTTGAGCCCAGGAGTGTGAGACCAGCTTAGGCAACATAGTGAAACCCCATCTCCACACAAAAAATTAAAAGTTAGCTGTGCATGGACACACAGCTGTAATCTCAGCTACTTGGGAGGCTGAGTTGGGAGGATCGCTTGAACCTGGGAGGTCAAGGCTGCAGTGAACAGTGATCCCACCACTGCACTCCAGCCCAGGTGATGGAGCGACTCTCTCAAAAAAAAAAATACCTGCACAAACCAAAGCCAATTACTCTGTCTTCAGGGTAGACATCCAAAACCAAGGCTACAATCCAAGTCTTCAATAATGAAAGTTTTCTGGCCAGGTGTGGTGGCTCGTCCCTATAATCCCAGTATTTTGGGGACAGAGGTGGGAGGATCACTTGGGCCTAGGAGTTTGAGACCAGCCTGTGCAACAAAGTGAGATCCCTCCATCTCTAAAAAAAATAAAGAATAAAAAATATCCGGGCATGGTGGTACACACCTGTGGTCCCAGCTACTTGGGAAGCTGAGGTGGGAGGATAGCTTGAGCCCGGGAGGTCGAGACTACAGTGAGCCATGATTGCCCCACTGCACTCCAGTCTGGGTGACAGAATGAGACTGTCTCCAAAAAAAAGAAAGTTTTCTAACGTTTAGACTTGTCAAAAGAAAAAGAAAATCAGAATTGACTGTGTCAGAAAACATGGTGTTTCCTGTTTCTAGAATGACAGGTGGAGACCACCGATTCCTGTGCTGGGCAGGAGGCTGGAGGATACAGCCAATGATTCGTTTGAGGTCTAAGAACCAACAAAAACTCTCTGCTATAATGAAAGTGCATCCAGGGGCACAGGGAATACTAGTTTTTTCCTTAGTGTGAAAGCAGGCTGGGGCATCTGTTTCTTTGTTCCCTGTTTGTCCACTCTTCGACTCACATCATCGTTGACAGCAGTGAGGATGGATAAGATGTCTTCATGTCTGCAACAAAGAAGAAAACAAATTTTTTTTTTATGGAGTCTCACTCTGTCGCCCAGGTTGGAGTGCAGTGGCACGATCTCAGCTCACTGCAGCCTCCACCTCCTGGATTCAAGTGATTCTCATGCCTCAGCCTCCCGAGTAGCTGGGATTACAGGTGCCTGCCACCACAATCGGCTAATTAGTAAAGACGGAGTTTCACCATATTGCTTGCCCAGGCTGGTCTCGAACCCCTGACCTCAGGTGATCCGCCCATCTCAGGCTCCCAAAGTGCTGGGATTACAGGCATGAGCCACTGTGCCTGGCCCAGAGAAGAAACTTTTTTCAGTCAGGAGGTAGAAACCACACACCAGGTCTTAGAAAAGACACCAGGTACCATGTACCAGGTCTTAGATCAACAAATACGCAGCAGATGCCACAGATACCAACAATGCCCTCTCTATCTGTAGTCTTGGGAGAGATACAAAGATAAACATGACACAATTCCTGAAGTTAACCACTTAGAATGCAGATATGAAACATTTACCGAGGATGGCATGTACACAATATTCATAACACAAGGCAGAATGTGGTCAACACCAAATGAAAGGTCCAGGTTCCACTGCAAGTTCAGAGGAGAATGCACTTCTGGTTGGGAGGGAGAGAGAAGGCTTCATGCTGATGGCAGCATTTGAGCCTGGGCTTGCAGGACATATAGCATTTAGCAGAACGTTCTCAGGGTGGGCAATACATATCACTGGAAGCAAGCACAGGTTCTGAAAACACATTCAATTTTAAATTGTGGCTCCATCACTCATTCATTGTGTGCTCTTAGGCTGGTTACTCACTGCTCCATGCCTCAGTTTTCCCAGCTCTAAAATAGGAACCATAACAGTCCCCATCTTAGGGGTTGCCGAGAGCATTAAAGGATGTATATTGGGTCAAGCACTTAGAACATTGGCTACACTGTTCTGCTGACCATCATTTTTTAGTATTAGTATGACTACTCTCATCCCCTCATCCTTAACCATCACTATTTTTCAGGGAAGGGATGCAGGCCCTTACCTGCTCTCAATCCCTGCATCTTGCTTAGCACCTGCTCTCTATTCCCAAATCTTCCTGTGTCGGTTTCCTTCTTATCATTTAGTCTCACCTGAAATATTATCTCCACCAAGAAGCTATCATTATCCTGTTTTGTTTTGTTCATGGCAGGGATCACTTCCTGAAATTGCCTCTTTTTGTTAGAGACAGGATCTCGCTCTGTTGCCCAGGCTAGAATGCGGTAATGCGATTGTAGCTCACTACAGCCTCAAACTTCTGGGCTTAAGCAATCCTCCCACGTCAGACTCACTAATAGCTAGGACTACAGGTGCATGCCACCACACCTGGCTAATTTTTTCTTATTAATGTAAATATTATTTAAATTAATATTAAATAATTATTGAATACATAAAATTATTAAATAAATATTAAACAATTAAAATATTATTAATTTAAATATTAAACACTGAAAACTATAAAACATTGATGAAAGAAAGTGAAGAGGACACAAATAAATGGAAAGATATCTCGTGTTCATGGGTTAGAAGAATTAATCTTGTTAAAATGACCATACTACCCAAGGTGACCTACAGATTTAATGCAGTCCCTATCAAAATACCAGTGACAAGCCAAGTGCAGTGGCAAATGCCTGTAGTCCTAGCTACTCAGGAGTCTGAGGTGGGAGGATTGCTTGAGCCCAGGAGTTCCAGTCTAGCATGGACAACATAGCAAGACCCCATCTCTAAAACAAAACAAAACAAAAACAAACAAAACAAAACAAAAACAAACAAAAAAATTACATTCTTCACATAAATAGGAAAAAAAAATCCTAAAATGTGTATGGAACCACAAAAGACCCCAAATAGTGAAAGCAATGCTGAGCAAAAAGAACAAAGCTGGAGGCATCACACCACCTGACTTCAAAATATACTAGAAATCTAGAGTTACCAAAACAGCATGGTACTGGTATAAAAACAGACACATAGATCAATGGAACAGAATATAGAGCCCAGAAATAAATTCACACACCTACAGCCAATTGATTTTTGACAAAGGTGCCCAGAACGCACAATAGGTAAAAGAGAATCTCTTCAAAAAACGGTGCTGGGAAAATTAGATATCCACATGCAGAAAAATGAGACTAACCACTTACCTCTCAGCATATACAAAAACCAACTCAAAATGTGTAAGACTTAAATGTGAAACCTGAAACTATGAAGCTACTGCAAGAAAACGGGGCAAACATATCACGACATTGGGTTGGGCAAGGATTTTTCAAATAAGACCTCAAAAGCACAGACAACAAAAGCAAAAATAGACAAATGAGATTACATCAAATTAAAACCCTTTTGCATGGCAAAAAAAAAAAAAAAAACCGAGTGAAGAGACAATCTACAAAATAGGAAAAAATATTTGCAAACTATACATCTCACAAGCAGTTAATATCTAGAATACATAAGGAACTTAAATAACTCAACAGCAAAAAAACAAATAACCCCATTTAAAAAGGGGCAAAAGACTTTAATAGACATTTCTCAAAAGAAAACATACAAATGGTCCACAGGTATAAGAAAAAAATAAGTAGTTTAAAACAAAATAAATGATTTCATTAGATTACGATAGAACATACTTACCAAATGCCCTCTATTTACATAAGTATCATATCAGCATTTATCATATCACTTCTGGGGGTATTAATCTATCGGTCCCACCTAACATCATCCCTCCTATGCCTAGAAGGAATAATATTATCATTATTCATCATAAATACCCTTATAGCTTTAAATATGCACTTCACCCTAGCAAATATAATACCCACTACTCTACCAGTATTTGCTGCCTGTGAAGCCACAGTAGGCCTTGCTTTGCTAGTTTCAATTTCCGACACATGTGGCTTAGACTACATACATAACCTAAATTTACTTCAATGCTAAAAATAACTCTTCCTACAATTAGACTACTACCAATAGCATGACTCTCTAAAAATTATATAATTTGAAGCAATATGGCTACCCCAGCCTAATCATCAGCTTCATTGCCCTATTATTCTTTAACCAATTCAACGACAATCTATTCAACTTCTCATTAACTTTCTCCTCTGATCCGCTAACATCACCCCTCCTAATCTTAACAGCCTGACTACTACCTCTTATAACTATAGCAAGCCAGTACCACCTCTCCAGTGAATCACCCCTATGGAAAAAACTCTGTATTTCCATATTAATTTCCCTACACATTTTTCTAATCATAGCATTTACAGCCACAGAACTAATTATATTTTATATTCTCTTTGAAGCTACACTTACCCTATCTTAATTATTATCACCCGATGGGGTAACCAACCAGAACGCCTCAATGCAGGTACATATCTCTTATTTTACACACTAGTGGGACCCCTCCCCCTACTTATTACACTTATTTATGCCCAAAATATCCTAGGCTCACTGAGCATGATAATAATAACATTTAATATCAAGAACTACCAATCTCCTGATCCAACAATCTCATATGATTGGCATGTATAATGGCCTTCATAGTAAAAATACCCCTATACCGACTTCACCTATGACTTCCCAAAGCCCATGTATAAGCCCCTATTGCTGGCTCAATAGTACTGGCAGCAGTGCTCCTAAAATTGGGCGGCTACACATAATGGGACTTACACTCATCCTCAGCCCTCTGACAGAACATATAGCCTATCCTTTCCTGATATTATCCTTATGAGGCATATTATGACAAGCTCCATCTGTCTATGACAAACTGATCTAAAGTCACTTATTGCATATTCCTCCGTAAGCCACATGGTACTTGTTATTGTGGCTATCCTCATTCAAACCTCCTGAAGTTTTACCGGTGCAATTATCCTCATAATTCCCCATGGACTTACTTCGTCCCTACTATTCTGCCTAGCAAATTCAAACTACAAGTGAATCCACAGCTGAATCATATTACTCTCTCGAGGACGTCAAACATTACTTCCACTAGTAACCTTTTGATGACTTACAGCAAATCTCACCAACCTTGCCCTACCCCCCACTATTAATCTAGTAGGAGAACTCCTTGTAACAATGGCTTCATTCTCCTGATCAAACACTACCATCATGCTTATAGGACTTAATATATTAATCATAGCCCTTTATTCCCTCTATATACTTGTCACAACACAACAAGGAACACTAACATACTATATTAACAGCATTAAAGCTTCTTTTACACGAGAAAACATACTAATACTTATACACCTTTCACCAATTCTCCTACTATCTCTAAATCCTAAAATTATTATAGGACTTATACCTTGTAAATATAGTTTAATCAAAACGTTAGATTGTGGGTCTAATAACAGAAGTCCGCAACTTCTTATTTACCGATAAAGTTTGCAAGAACTGCTAACTCATGCCTCCATGCCTAACAACATAGTTTTCTCAACTTTCAGAGGATGAGAGTTATCCATTGGTCTTAGGAACCAAAAATATTGGTGCAACTCCAAATAAAAGTAATAATCATGTATTTTTCCATTACTATAATAACCTTAATCTCCTTAACCTTACCAATTATTATTACCTTTATCAACCCTCACAAAAAGAACTCATATCCATACTACGTAAAAATAGCTGTTGCATGCACTTTCACCATTAGCCTCATTCCCACAACAACATTTATGTGTACAGACCAAGAAATCATCATCTCAAACTGATATTGAATAACAACCCAAACCCTAAAACTCTCATTAAGCTTCAAACTAGACTAATTCTCCATAATGTTTATTCCAGTAGCACTATTTATCACTTGATCTATTATAGAATTCTCAATATGATATATAAAGGCAAATCTGAACATTCATCAGTTTTTCAAATACCTACTTATTTTCCTCACCACAATATTAATTCTAGTTACCGCCAACAACCTTTTCAAACTTTTTATCAGATGAGAGGGTGTAGGAATTGTATCTTTTCTACTAATTGGCTGATGACATGGCCAAGCAGATGCTAACACAGCAGCCCTCCAAGCAATTCTATACAATCGCATTGGTGATGTTGGCTTTATTTTAGCTATAGCATGATTCCTCTCATCATCCAATACATGAGAGCCTCAACAAATACTTATCCTTAACCCTACCCCCAACCTTCTTCCATTAATTGGTTTTCTCTTAGCAGCAGCAGGAAAATCAGCCCAACTTGGCCTCCACCCCTGACTTCCTTCCGCCATAGAAGGCCCAACCCCAGTCTCAGCCCTACTTCACTCTAGCACTATAGTTGTGGTGGGAGCTTTCCTACTTACCCGCTTCTACCCCTCAACATCACTAATCATCACGGAAATGCAAATCAAAACCACAGTGACAGCTGGGCGCTGTGGCTCACGCCTGTAATACCAGCACTTTGGGAGGCTGAGGTGGGCAGATCACTTGAGATCAGGAGTTCCAGTCCAGCCTGGCCAACGTGGTAAAACCCTGTCTCTACTAAAAATACAAAAATTAGCCAGGCGTGGTGGCACATGCCTGTAATCCCAGCTACTGGGGAGACTGAGGCTGAAGAATTGCTTGAACCTAGGAGGCAGAGGCTGCAGTGAGCTGAGACTGCGCCACTGCACTCCAGCCTGACAGAGCAAGATGTTGTCTAAAATAAAATAAAAAAAAACCCCAAAGTGAGATGCCACTTCACTCAAGTTAGAATGGCTATTGTCAAAGAAACAAAAGAAAACACATGTTGGCAAGGATCTGGAGAAAAAGGAACACTTACACACGGTTGGTGGTATTGTAAACTAGTACAGCCATTATGGAAAATAGTATGCCAGTTCCTCATAAAATTAAAAATAGAAATACTATATGATCCAGCAATCCCCATACTAAGTATATAGACAAAGAAAATGCAATCAATATGTCAAAGAGATACCTGCACTCCCAGTTTACTGCAGCATTATTTACAATAGCCAAGATATGGAATCAACCTAAGGGTCCAAAAATGGATGTATGGATAAAGAAAATGTGATATTTATACGCGACAGAATACCATTCAGCCATAAAAAAAGAATAAAATCCTGACATGTCTGACAACACGAATGAGCCCAGAGAACATCATGTTAAGTGAAATAAGCAAGACACAGAAAAAATCTGCATGTTCTCACTCATGTGGAATCTTTGTTTAAAAAATTGATATCATAGAAGCAGTGATTAGAACAGCAATTACAGAGATGAGAGAGGGAAGGAGGGAAGGGAAGATGAGAGGTTAGTCAATGGGTACAAAGTTACAATTAGATGGGAGAAATAACCTCTGGTGTTCTATTGCACAGTGGTGTGACTATGGTTAACAGTAAGGCATTCTGAGCTGGGCACTGTAGTTTGAGCATATAATCCTAGCTACTTACAAGGCTAAGGCAGGAAGATTGCTTGAGCCTAGGAGTTCAAGGCCAGCCTGGGCAACATGGTGAGATCCCACATTTAAATCATTTGATCAATCAGTAAGGTGTTGTATATTACAAAATAGCTACAAGAGAGGCTTTTAGAGGTTCTCACCACAAAGAAATGATAAATGCATGAGGTGATGGATACACTAACTACCCTGATTTGATCATTATACAACATATATATGTATTGAAACATCAAATTATAACCCTGAAATATGTAGTCATGAAGTATCAATGAAAAATAATAGAAATTTCTGGAGTACCAAAAAAACCACACATTGCTTAATCATGCATGTATACTGTCTCCTTTGAATATTGTTGAATTTTTAAAATAATAATAATTTAAATATTCACTTATATTTTTATTATATGTCCTTCCTTCACTGGACTTTTATCTCCCTGGAGAGCAGATTTTGTCTCTCTTGTACACAGTTGCACCCCTAGTCCCCAGTTTGGTACCCAGTACGGTAAGCACATAGTATGCTCTCAATAAATATTGCCTTGTTCCTGAAGCCATAGACATTAGACTCTGATGTCTGTGATGAGGATGGAGGGGCTGGTAAAGAAGAGAGAAAAGCAAAGTTGACTCAAGGCTCCAATCCTGAATTCCCAGAAGAGCACTATGGCCATTCCTTCAAATGGAAATTCAGGAGTAGGAGCTCCTGGAGAGAGCTGGGAAGATGAGCTCAGAAACATGCATGCTGAATGTGAGGTCCAAGGGCTAAACAGAGGTAGGATATCTAGCGGGATGTTAATGAGACAGGCTCAAGCAAGTCACTCATTGGCCCAGCAAATGTTTAACAAGCTCACAATATATCAGATCAGGGGCTGAGGATATAAAGTTGAATGAAACAGGGTCTCTGCCCCCAAGAATTCAGAGATGAGTGGGCCAGAGATGGCAACTTTGGAGACGTTTTCATGGAGGTGCCCGTGGCCTCTAGGTATGGCTAAAGCTGCCAAGAAGAGAGCACGTGGCAGAGACAGAAGGGAAGCTGTCAGAGCAGTGGCAAATAGAAGTCCAAAGATAGCACATAGGTGCTCAGGACATAGGAGTGAGTGATAAATAAACAAAGGAACAAATAAAAGGCCCCCATGCTTTTGTTCATGCTATTCCCTCTGCCCAGCACATCTTTCACTTGATTCTTTACCTAACATCTGTTTGTCATTTCTAGAAGCCTCCTCTGATCCTTCAAATCTGGGCAAGGTACTCATTCTGCATGTTCCCATAACACCTATACTTCACAATGTGCACTTACCAGCTGGGGATGCCCTTCCCCATCAATTTGTTTGTCTATCCCTCTAGCTTGTAAGCAACCTGAGGGCAAGGACTCTGTCTTTTCTTAACTCTGTATCTTCCTTTCCAGATCCAGGCTCGTACTCAATACAAGGTTGCTGGATGGATGGATGGATGGACAGATGGATGGATGGATGGATGAATGGGTGGTTAGATGGATAAATAGATAAACAGGAGGGTAGGCAGATGGATGAACAGGTACATGGATAGAACAATTTAGAACTCTCACCCTTACCAAAGGTGTTGAATGAGAGTAAAATAAAAAATAAATAAAACTAATTAATTACAAATGGAAGAAAAAAAAGAGCTCTCACCTTGGGACCAATTTCTTCAGATGATTACACAGAGACTGAATATACCAGCTGCCTTCCTCCACATGCCGAAAGGACACATAGCCTGGGACAGTGGCCAGACCAAGTAGGAAGTCAGCCTCAGCAGGAATACTGTCCTGCAGGGAAGTGGGTGGCTGCTCAGGGTTCAGAGCATCTGCTTCGATGGATACGGAAGGCTGTATTTCTTCACCTTGGCAGGCCTGGATGAAAAAGAGTTTAGGTTTTTCAGCCAGTCTAGGGCACTGCAGGGCTGTGAAGTGAGACATGATCTCCCGAATGGGAATGAGGGCCTCATCCGAAGAGTAGACAGCTCCAAATTTCCCATGGGTCAGAATACAGAACACGAAGCAGTCCCCGTCGGCATGGGCTGGATTGCACTTCTGCTCCTGCAGGACCTCCTCCATTTCCCCTTTCGTCACATTATTGTGTATATGCACTGTGAACCCAAGCCACTGGAACACATGACTCAGGATCTCTGTTTAAAAACAAAAAAAAAAAAAAAAAGAGAGAGAGAGAGAGAGAAAGGGGAAATAATAAAATGATGCAAAACAAAATGAAGAACTGAAATAAGGCCGGGCGCAGTGGCTCACACCTATAATCTCAGCACTTTGGAAGGCCGAGGCAGGCAGATCACTTGAGGTCAGGAGTTTGAGAAAAGTCTGGCCAACATGGCAAAACCCCATCTCTACTGAAAATACAAAAATTAGCCAGGTGTGGTGGCTCATGCCTGTAATCCCTGCTACTCGGGAGGCTGAGGCACGAGAATGGCTTGAGCCTGGGAGGCAGAGGTTGCAGTGAGCTGGGACTGCACCACTGCACTCCAGCCTGGGCAACAGAGCAAGACTCTGTCTCAAAGAAAAAAAACTGAAACAATGCTAATAGTTACAAAATTTGCACAGCAAATAGCCTAAAGCTTTGGATTATTTTTATTTTCATAACCATAAAATCTTACAATGAATCTCCTATCACGTAATACCCAGTGTTGTCACAACAGTCCTGAGAATCGGCAGTGGCCAGTGTTTCATCCTGTTTCACAGCTGAAGAAGCCAAGGTCTCTTGACTCTCCCATGATCACACACCTAGTTAGTGGTGGAGCTGGAGCTCACGCCCAGGTTGTCTTGTGCCAATCCAGCAGGCTCTCCCCCAGTACATGCTCTCCTCTATTCAGAATTGTGAATAGTCAAAGATTCTTGCCACTCTTTAGCAGACTGGTGACGCCCCAGGGATATATAAGAGGCTCAGAAACATGATATCATCCTTACACGTATATGGAAGATAAAAGTCACAGAAAGAAAATGTGAAAATAAAAAATAATTTTAAGATCCCCAATTTGCATTTGATAAACTATTCCAGACTTGCTTACCAGCATCTTTATGGGTTCCTTGTCTGTCCTTCAGGGAGGTAAAGCTGTGGTTGTTGACAATGACACAGAGGCCTCTGTGGTTCCGATTCATCCTGTACACAGCTGCCCTCTTGAAGAATAGATAGAGCCACTTAGTAGGAATCCTCATCTTGGGGCCCTAAATGTTTCTAACCAACCACTCCAATGGATCCACTGTGAGGAAGAGCAGGATCTATCTCCCCATGCCAGTTGTGTAAACCATGTTTTTGTTGTTGTTGTTGTTGTTATTTTGTTGTTGTTGTTATTTTGTTATTGTTGTTGTTGTTTTGAGACAGAGTCTCACTCTTGTTGCCCAGGCTGGAGTGCAGTGACGCGATCTCTGCTCACTGCAACCTCTGCCTCCCAGATTCAAGGGATCCACCTGCCTCAGGTGCCCACCACCACCCCCAGATAATTTTTTTTTTTTTTTTGAGACGGCGTCTCGCTCTGTCACCCAGGCTGGAGTGCAATGGCGTGATCTCAGCTCACTGCAACCTCCGCCTCCTGGGTTCAAGCGAGTCTCCTGCCTCGGCCTTCTGAGTAGCTGGGACTATAGGTGCCCGCCACCACGCCCAGCTAATTTTTATACTTTTAATAGAGACGGGGTTTCACCATGTTGGCCAGGATGGTCTCGATCTCTTGACCTTGTGATCCACCCGCCTCGGCCTCCCAAAGTGCTGGGATTACAGGCGTGAGCCACCATGCCTGTCCAAAACCATGTTTTTATACTCTAGTCTAAACCCCTTTAAGTATTTATGTCACATTATTTCTAAAGTCACATATTGAAAAACTGGGGATTCTGACCACTCTGCAACTCACTTTTACTGCACAATGTGATCTGAATAAAATTTCAAAGATTCTTTTTTAAGTCCTAGAGCCCAGGACAAAGGATAAATCTCATTTGCACTAAAGATTAGACAGTTCCTTTCTTTCAGGATGCCACTCCCAGTATCAGAGGCAGAGAGTTCTCAAGATCCTGGCCCTAGTGTGGAATTAGCTAATTAATTCCGAGGTGAAATGCCAGATCCTGATTAAAATTCGACTTCACCTGGCTTGGCTGGAGAAGCTCGATCATGACAGTTAAGAAAATGGAATATATATTTTAATATTGTCAAACCCAGGGTTTATGCAAAAGCATGTTTATTTTCGTATTAGCAACATGAATGAAGAAAGCATACACAAGGATTTCATGAGACAACATAAATATCAAAGATTTTTTTCAGATGGTTCATTTCTGGAGTGATCTGATGCCTTCACAAAAAGGGAAATCTCTTTTGTAATTTTATTTCTGAATATAAAAATAATATACAAGCTGGCATGGTGTACTCGGGTGGCTGAGGCAGGAGAATTCCTTGAGCCTGAGAGTTCAGGACAAGCCTGGGCAACATAGTGAGACCGCCATCTTTATATATATATGAATATATGTGTGTGTGTATATATATATATATATATACACTTAATATACAAGTGTATATATATATAAAGTATACTTATATATAAAGTATATATATACACATATATTCATATATATATAAAGATGGCTGATATATATTCATATGTATATAAAGATGGCTGTATATTCAATTTTTTAAATTCAATATATATATATTCACAGTAGGAATTTAAAAATATGTGCAATTATTTTTTAAGGCTATTGTAAACAGCATGTGATTGTAAATTAGCTGAGCTGGCTTTAGCAGAGCCTCTGTGCAGCTAAAATCATCCTTGAAATCGTGGTACATCTTTATCCAAGCAGAAAATAAGTGGCTTCAATGGATAAGAAAAGAAACTACCCCTCTCCAGAAATAACCCAAAGGGTATGCATGACTCAAAGTGCAACAGCATTTCCTCCATAGTCAAAGGGATCAATCACTTCTGATTGATACAGAAAAAGGTGGGAAGAACACAGATAATTACAGAGAGAGGGAGAAACAAGTCGGAAACAAACAGCTCGGAGCCCTTAAAATCATCGAAGGCCGGACCCTAGGGAGAGAGCCCCTAAAGAAACCGTCCTTTTTATTAAATTTGGAAAAAAAATTTTTTTATTAAAAAAAGGAAAAAAAGAAACCATCCAGACCTTTGTGCCGGTTTCAGAGTTTAGAGTGTTAGCAGATGCTCCTTGCATCCCCCTGGAGACCAGGCTTGGTGCACCATTTGTGGCTCTGTTACCTAGAAAGAGAGGTACTCAGACTCCAAATATCTTCCCCAAGCATTTAGATTTCTTCACGGATAATTTTCGCATCTAATTCTGGAGAATTATGCTTCTCTCAAGGCCCTCCTGAGACAAATTCAGCCACCATGCCCTTCCTGATGGGAGAGACTGATGTGTCTTCACATTCCTTTTTGCTTTGTCTGGGTTGGAAACTATGCTACTGGCAGGGATTGGGTAGGGAATTAATTAAGATCCCATGGATCAGCTCAAGGGTTCCAGCTCAAGTATGGTTGGGTTGAGTCAGCATTTATGTCACTGGATATAAAGAGGCTAGGTGGACCTCTTCCCTAGAGAAGAAAAAAGAGGGAGGCTGGGCGTGGTGGCTCATGCCTGTAATCCCAGCACTTTGGGAGGCCAAGACGGGCCAATCGCTTGAGCCCAGGAGTTCGAGACCAGCCTGGACAACTTAGTGAGACCCCCATCTCTAGAAAAAAAAATACAAAAAATTAGCTGGGCATGGTGACACACGCCTGTAGTCCCAGCTTCCTGGGACGTTGAGGTGGGAGGATCACCTGAGTCCGAGAGGTCAAGGCTGCAGTGAGCTGTGATTACACCACTGCACTCCAGCCTAGGCAACAGAGTGAGGCCCTGTCTCAAAACAAAAAAAAAAAAAAGAAAAGAAAAAAGAGGGGAAAAAGAAAGTTCCAGTTGGGCATCGACTGAGGATCACACTGCTTTGAAGTGTTTCTGCCAACTCCCTGTTTCCTCTGGAAAAGACTCTATCACAGAGAGAAAGTTAGCAATGCGTTATTTGTCACATGGCACTAACAGGAAAATGTAACATCAGTTTTCTTTTTCCACTCACAGGAAGTTTGTAGTAGAACCCACCAAACTCTGTCCTTGTCTCTGGGGCATGAGTTAGTTATTAACTACTGCTAAGGGTCAGTCCTCCGGCTGAGCAAGTCCATCCATATTCCCCAGACCAGAAAACACAGCAAAAGGGATCCAAGCTTCAGTGGCTCAGAGCACCTATAAATTCCTCCTCACCATGGGAGAAAGTAACGCTCCACAGGAAGTCACGTCTAAATGTTGGAACTGCAGAATTGTAAAGCTGAAAGAAACTGCCTTATTCTTCAGAGGGGTGAAGCAGTCACCTGAGCTCACATAAATAGACAGTGGGAGAGCCTGGCCTTAGGAGAGTAAGCTCTGGAATCAAACTGCTGGGTTCAAATCCCAGCTTCACTTCTTTTTAGCTGCGGTGCCTTTTAGCTGCAGTGCAAAGCACTAGATTTCATGGGTCTCGGTTTCTTCATCATTAGTGAGAATAACAGTATTACCTACCTCCAGTGAATGGAGGATTAAATGATATAATCCCTGGAATCTCTCTGAACAGTGCCTAGTACGTGACAAGTGCTTAATAATGGTCACCTGGTCAATGTTACCAACATCATAGCACACAACCTCCATGTTAGGCAAAAAGACAAATTGCTAGCAAAGCTGTGTGTCTTGGACTCTGAAGGATAATTTTCCAGAAAAAAAAAATGAGGAATGGTCTGCGACAAACTTTACATACCACAGAAATACTTCGCCAAATCCTGTTTGTTCATAAGCAGTTTAACCTGATGGCAGATTCTGGAATATTTTCCTAAGATTATGGTTTCTGGGCAGGGATTCAGGGAACTAAACACACCATCCTCAAGTCCCTCCTATTGCTTCTTCTCTCCCTCTGAAGCAACATCTGGAACCACTCCATAGAGGACACGCGCCCAAACTGCACATTGTGCTGTCACTACTGGCCTGAAGGCTTCAGCCCTGCTGGGGGCTGTTTCTGCTGCACAGAGGGTGGCCCAATTCTGAAGGGTGGAGGGGGAGAACAGCCACCTGCAGTCCCTAGAATCTGCTATACTAGGCATTCAGAGCAGAAACCACCCAGCCCTCTCCATACTGCCATAGAAAAGCCTAGTACAATCCATGCATTCAATGTCTTGCCTTGAATTGGAATAAAAAATGAATTATTCATTATTTATAAAGCTTCTCTTCCAAGTCACCTTGAATTCCTTGGTATATATCAAATATGTCTATCCCTGCCATACTGATCTAAGTTGTAAAAAGTATATTAGAAATACCTACCATTACTCCCTGCATGCTTATTTTGCCAGGACTCCTCCTGCTGAGAAAAAAAGAAAGGAGGGCATGAAACATAGGAAATTCACACAGTTAGGATGAGGAACAAAAACTAGACTTGATGCAGGGAAGGACAGATATCTAAATCCACATTCATAGAAAAGGTCATTGGACCGGTTGCGGTGGCTCATGCCTGTAATCCCAGCACTTTGGGAGGCCGAGGCAGGTGGATCACCTGAGGTCAGGAGTTCGAGACCAGCCTGACCAACATGCTGAAACCCCACCTCTACTAAAAATTTAAAAATTAGCCGGGTATGGTAGCACACGCCAGTAATCCCAGCTACTCAGGAGGCTGAGGCAGGAGAATCACTTGAACTTGGGAGGCAGAGGTTGCAGTGGGCCGAGATTGCGCAACTGCACTCCAGCCTGGGTGACAAAGCAAGACTCTCTCTCAAAAAAAAAAAAAAAAAGAAAAGAAAAGACAAGTTCATTGGCAGGAAATGGGAACAGAACCAACTCTCTCCATCCAAAGGAGAAGGTTCACAAAGACGTACTGGCAAAAATACAGTGTGACATATGCTCAAGGGTACTTACTCATTGCAGCATTATTTGCACTAAGGACTGGAAATAGCCTAATGTCCACCAATAGGAAGTGGTTGAAAAAGCTGTGGTATGTCCATATAGTGGAGTAAGATGCCAAGGACAGCCTCTATACCCTTCTCCAGGGGATGTTGTCATATGGAGAAAGCAAAATGAAATGGTATTTCAGAACACTACCTCTTTTGTAATAAAGGGAAGATATAGGTTGGATTTTTTTCAAAAGTAATAAGATAAATCAAAAAACAAATAAAAATGGTAATCGAGGCAGGGAGGAGAGGCAAGGATGCACTACTTTGGGCATACATTAATGTTTTATATAATTAAATACAAAATTAAAACAAAGTCTAAGACCCTGTCTTTTCTGTACCCTCCTCCCCATTCACCATCACCCCCTTCCCCCATGACTGTCAGCCGTCAGCCTGCAGCAGAAAGCACCCAAGGGGACCTGACCAAGGTGTTGGGGAAGAGCTGTGGGGAACAAATGCAAAGGAGGCTTAGCTTCACTTTCCAAAAGGCTTCCTGCCTTTCTTTTCATAAGCCACTGTTCCCTTCCTGTAGAATCCTAGATTTCTTCTAAGTGGCAGACAAGGGCCTGGCCAGACTGCCTTCTGGTTTTGTCCAGCAGTTGAGTGAGTCTTCTGGGACTAGGGGCAATGCAGACACAGCAACAGGCTCTGCCCAGCCCCTCCAGGCCCTGGCTTTCCTTGATTTGTTCTTCCCTTGGCTGATAAAGTCAGCCAGAACAGGGACTAGAAAAAAGCTTTAAGGTCTAATCTGCCTTTCTTCTCCTGAGAATGTTGCATCCTCTGTTGACACCTCTCAAGTCTCTATGTCAGAGAGGAATGAATGAATGAATGAATGAATGAATGAATGAGTGAAAGTCCCACACCCTGGCCACACTCAATCATCTTTCAACTTCTTTTGATTGTTTTCAAGAGGGGTCTGATAAGGCCTTATAAAGAAGCAGGTGTTAGGTCTCCTCCGTAGAAAGACATGCCTCTCCTTAAGAAAACCTTATGCCACACTCAAAACAGTCGATTTGGCCGGGTACGGTGGCTCACGTCTGTAATCCCAGCACTTTGGGAGCCGAGGCAGGTGGATCACCTGAGGTCAGGAGTTCGAGACCAGCCTGGCCAACAGGGCGAAACCCCATGTCTACTAAAAATACAAAAAATTTGCCGGGTGCAGTGGCATATGCCTGTAATCCCAGCTACTGGGGAGGCTGAGGCAGGAAAATCACTTGGACCTGGGAGGCTGAGGTTGCAAGAGGCTGAGAAAAAAATCAATTTAATTTTTAAACATATTAGGAGATGTTGCTTAAAATTCAATGAGAGTTCCTTCTCATTGAGCCCAATTATTGGCAGTGTTCTTTTAAATTTAAAAAAAAATCCTCAGGTGCTTAAGAAACATGAGATGTTTCACCAAGTTTTATTTTATTCATCACTTGATGGAGAGGGAAAGGGCTGCCCAGATAACTTTTAAGACACCTTCCAACCTTAAGAGTCTGTGAAAACACGTGAGGTGCTGTGCCCCAGTCCCCCCTGCACTTCTAGTACTGCCACAACTATCCCTCTACTGCATGTGGCCGTGGCCAAGTTATCATCCCATGTCAGCGGAACCACAGTGCCTCAGAGGCCACAGCTGAGCCGTGCCCCTTTAGAGACCACTGAATTTCTCAAAGACAATGAGCAGAATCGTGTGTGTGTGTGTATGTGTGTGTGTGTTTCTACATGCATGTCAGTATCTGAGCACAAAACGAGTTGAAAGAATGGGTGGGAAGAGTTACATTTAGCAGACAATTTAACTTAGAATTAGGGAATCCTAAAATGTCAGTGTTGGAAAACCACATTTTAAAGAGCTTCTGGGATGGCCAGGCACAATAACTCATGCCTGTAACCCCAGCACTTTGGGAGACTCAGGAGGATGGATCACCTTAAGTCAACATGGTGAAATCCTGTCTCTACTAAAAATACAAAAAAAATTAGCCAGGCATGGTGGCAGGTGCCTGTAATCCCAGCTACTAGGGAAGCTGAGGCATGAGAATCATTTGAACCTGGGAGGCTGAGGTTGCATTGAGCCGAGATTGCATTCCAGCCTGGGTGACAGAGCGAGACTCCATCTCAAAAAAACAAATAAATAAAATAAAATAATAAAGAGCTTCTGGGGGAGTGAGGAGGTGGGAATGGGTTTGCAACTCTCTAAACAAAGCTGTGCCCATGGCCAGGGAGTTGGCCCATAAATGTTGGTTTAATTGGATTACAGTAAAAGAATCAAGGGGAGCAGCCTCTCTCCCTCAATACCTCAATCAGATATCTAGGCGCTTTTCTAGGATTGGAATTAATTGAATCAAGGGCTATTTTCCTAGAGAAAAGAAGCCAATTTAAGATTTTATAAATAATTGCAATTCTGTGTTATTTCCCACTGGGGGAGATGGGGAATTCAAATGAATAAACTCACAGCAAGCAGGCGGAGGTGTTACCATTTCTTTTAATTAAGGATGTACTTAATCTCTTAAGATCACTTACAAAGTGGCCTCCCAAAGCTGAGATTCCCTCAAATGCCTAAATACCTCCACCTGCCGAATGAGGTTCAGGGCAGAGCCGCAGAGCAGGCCTCTCCCGGCTCTGTGTCATGTCCTGATTGCCTGCATAGTCTTCAGGTGGGCGTTTGCCCAGCCTTTGCCAAGCTCCAGGAGCTACAGGTCATCTGGCGAGTTTCCACAGTCTCCTTCATTTAAAAAAACAAAAACACCTTCCTGGGGAGAAGGGAGGGTCCTTCTTTATAGTAGAATGCTGAGAGCCAACTTACAAATGTGGAGAGAATACTGGAGTCAGAAAAGCATTGTTTTACAACCAACATAGTAAATGCTGGATCACACAAGAATCATCAGCGGACGCTCAATCTAGGGGGAAACTTTTCATGTACAGCAGGATATTTACAGAATCTTAAAATGTCTCTCCAGCACTTGCTTATTAATTGTGTGGGGAAAAAATAGTAACTATATAAAATTAACCGCAGAGTGATAATATCAGAAAATATCTTGACCAAAGAATCAAAATTAGCATCACGAATAGGGGGGCAGATGGACATGATGTATTTCCAGATGGGATGCCCTGAGAAAGACACAACATCACTTCTGTGATATTCTGGCCAGAACGTACGGCTTGAATCTAATTATGAGGAAACACCACATGTACCAAAGATAAGGAAAATTCTATTTAATGAAAGGTGGGAGGAATGACTGCATTCTTCAAAAGTCTCAATGGCATAAAAGAGGAAATTAAATGTCATAAAAGTTGTGGAAATGTTCAAGATTAAAGGAGACTAGGCCGGGCATGGTGGCTCACGCCTGTAATCCCAGCACTTTGGGAGGCTGAGGCAGGCAGATAACTTAGGTCAGGAGTACGAGACCAGCCTGGCCAACATGGTGAAACGCCATCTCTACTAAAAATACAAAAATTAGCCGAACGTGGTGGTGCATGCCTGTAATCTCAGATACTTGGGAGGCTGAGTCACAAGAATTGCTTTAACCTGGGAGGTGGAGGTTATAGTGAGCCGAGATCATGCCACTGTACTTCAGCCTGGGTGACAGGGTGAGACTCAGTTTCAAAAAAGAAAAAAAAAGATTAAAGGAGACTAAAGGATCATGACAACTAAATACAATATTGTATTGTATTATATTGTATTTTTAATTTTTATTATTTTCTTTTAGAGAGGGTCTCACTATGTTGCCCAGGCTCACCTTGAACTCCTGGCCTCAAGTGGTCCTCCCACCTCAGCCTCCCAAAGTGCTGGGATTACAGGTGTGAGCCACCATACCCAGCCTTATGTTGTATTTATATAGGATCCTATGTGGAATTTTGTACTAGATGGTTTAAAAACTCTCAAGTACATTATTGGTTTCAACAGACAAAATTGGAATATGGACCATTGATTTGATAAAAGTATTATATTAACATAACTTTACTGGCATTGATAATTGTGTTATAGTTCTGTAAAAGAATATCCTTATTATTAGGAAATACACACCAAAATATTTAGGAGTAAAAGGCCATGATGTATGCAACTTACTCTCAAAAAGTTCAGAAAAAAATTATGTGTGTGTGGAGAGAGAGGGAGAAAGAGAAAGCAAGTGTGAGTAAATGCACAAAAATAATAAAGCAAATGGGGTAAAAACATCAACAACAGGTAGGTAAATCTAGGAAAACAGTACATAGGTATTCTTTGTATTATTCACATTCTTGCAACTTTTCTATAAAATTGAAATTATTTTTAAATCTAAAAATTGTAACTGTAAAAATATCAGACCATGACAGTAGTAAAGAAGACATAAAAGAATTTTTAAGAATAAAATATAGGCTGGGCGCGGTGGCTCACGCCTGTAATCCTAGCACTTTGGGAGACCGAAGCAGGTGGTTCACGAGGTCAGGAGATTGAGACCATCCTGGCTAACACGGTGAAACCCTGTCTCAACTAAAAATACAAAAAATTAGCCAGGCATGGTGGCGGGTGCCTGTGGTCCCAGCTACTTGGGAGGATGAGGCAGGAGAATGGTGTGAACCCAGGAGGCGGAGCTTGCAGTGAGCTGAGATTGAGCCATTGCACTCCAGCCTGGGGGACAGAGCAAGACTCAGTCTCAAAAAAAAAAAAAAAAAAAGAATTAAAAAATAAAGGGGCACGGTGGCTCACACCTGTAATCCCAGCACTTTGGGAGGCCAAGGTAGGCAGATCACTTGAGGTCAGGAGTTCGAGATCAGCCTGGCCAACATAGTGAAACCCTGTCTCTATTAAAAAATACAAAAATTAGCCAGGTGTGTTGATGAGCGCCTGTAATCCCACCTACTTGGGAGGCTGAGGCAGGAGAATCGCTTGAACCTGGGAGTTAGAGGTTGCAGTGAGCCATGACCCTGCCACTGCACTCCAGCCTGGGCGACAGAGTGAGACTCCGTCTCAAAAAAAAAAAAAAAGAATTAAAAATAAAACTTCTACTAACAACCGAATTAGAAAATGAACAAAGGACTTGGACAGACATTTCTCTAAAGAAGATATACAAATGGCCAAAAAGCACATGAGAAGATGCTCGACAGCCCTAGTCATTAAGGAAAGCAAATCAAAACCACAGGGAAATAAGACCTCACTTCCATTAGGATGCCTACTATCAAAAATGAAAGAGAATAATACGTCTTGGTGAGGAAGTGTTGCTGAGGATGTGTGCACAGTTGGTGGAAATGCAAAACGGTACAGTCACTGTGGAAAATTGAATGAAGGTTCCTCAAAAAATTGAAAATAGCATGACTATATAATCCACCATTTCCATTTATGGGTACAAACCCAAAAGAATTGAAAGCAGCATCTCAAAGAGATATTTTTACACCAACATTCATAGCAGCGTTATTAAAAATAGTCAAAAGGTGGCAGCAGCCCAAGAGTCCATCAATGGATGAGTGGACAACAAAATGTAATACAGTGAGTCCTCACTCAGAGTCATCAGTAGGTTCTTGGTAACTCCGCCTTTAAGTGAAACAACGAACTGTATGCTATAGAAAATTAACTCTTAGGGCTTTTTGTTATCGTTTTTTGAGACAGGGTCTCACTCTGTTGCCCCAGCTGGAGTGCAGTGACGCAATCTCAGCTCACTGCAACCTCCACCTCCCAGGTTCAAGCTATTCTTGTGCCTCAGCCTCCCAAGTAGCTGGGATTATAGGCATGCACCACCACGCCCAGCTAATTTTTGTATTTTTAGTAGAGATGGGGTTTCGCTATGTTGGTCAGGCTGGTCTCGAACTCCTGGCCTCAAGTAAGCCGCCTGCCTTGGCCTCTCAAAGTGCTGGGATTGGAGGTGTGGGCCATCATGCCTGGCCAACTCTTGTTTATATCAATTAGCCTATGGTAAAATTGGTTTCATTATATGGTATGTGGCTGGGTGTGGTGGCACATGGCTGTAATCTCAGCACTTTGGGAGGATAAGGCGGGAGGATTGCTCGAGCCCAAGAATTTGAGACCAGCCTGGGCAACATAGCGAAACCCTATCTCTACAAAAAAAATTTTTTAATAAAAATAAATACATTATACAGTATGCTATCACTTAAAGTCAGTTCCCAAAAATCTATCAACCTTTTAAGTGAGGACTTACTTTATATACACACAGTGGAATATTATTCAGCCTTTAAAAAGGAAGGAAGTTCTGAGATATGCTACAACTTGGATGAACCCTGAAGACTTTACACTAAGTGAAATAAGCTAGTCACAAAAGAACAAATATTGTATGGTTCTACTTATATGAGGTACCCTGAAAAGTCAAATTTATAGAGAGAGAAGGTAGAATGGTGGTTTTCAGGGGTTGGAGGGAAGGAGAAAATGAGAAGTTATTGTTTAATGGGTACAAAGTTTTACTAAAAGAAGATGAAAAAGTTCTGGAGATGGATGGTGGTAATGTCTGCACAACAATGTGAAGGTATTTAACATTACTGAACTGTATACTTAAAATTGATTAAAATGGTAAATTCTGTTATGTGTATTTTACCACAGTTGAAAAGAAAAACAAAAATTTCCCAGACCAAGCTAACTTCATTGATGCTGACAGATGTTGGCAAAGAAATTACCCAAGTCTGCTGGAAGAACCACAAATCCCAGGGAAGACTGTCACATATCTCCCAAGGATCATGATCACATGGTGAGGAACAGACTGCAAATTCTCCCAACGTTTCCCCTTCCACCCATCCTTTCAGAGCTGAGCACCGCAGAAACCAGAAACCCTTGCCCTCTGGGTTGGCCAGCTACATGCTTGGCAAACCTCTTGTTCAATACATTAAGAATTTCAAAACAGTAACAGCAGAGCATTAAACAAAGCTCTGTACTTGAACTCTGGAATTACTATCAGGTGCCCTGTGCTCCATAGATTATATGTCCCTAAAGCTGGCTCTAATTGCATCCCACAGATAAGAACAGAGGAACCATTTCAGAGCAACTCAGGGGTGTGTGGAGTCAGCTCAACCTAACTAGCGAGAACTCAAACTAACTAGCTCTCACTAGTCAGCTAGTGTCAGCCAATTGCTAAATTTTCAGAAAATGTGCACTCTGGTTGATATCATGTTGTTTACTTGCAATTACCATGGTGAGAGCATTTACAGTAAATGGTACAAACTGGGGCCTCTCTCTCTTTTTCTTTTTTGGGGGTTGGCCTGGCGGAGCGGGGCTGGGGGCGGGGGGTGGGGGGGGTGGGGTTGGAGGGTGGAGCTGGTTGTTAAGCATTGACAAGCACACCACTGAACCTACCGGTAAGGCTTCCAAGAATGTCTTAACGTCTGTTTGGGAAACTAGTTCTTCCTCTCCTTGATACGACTCGGCTTCCTTGTCTATAGGAGGTGTCACTATCTGGACAGCTGAAAATAAAATCACAGACAGAAAAATAAAAATCACCTTCTGACTAGTAGCAGGAGAATTGCTTGAACCCAAGAGGCGGAGGTTGCAGTGAGCCAAGATTGCCCCACTGCACTGCAGCCTGGGGACAGAGTAAGAGTCCGTCTCAAAAAAAAAAATACTGAAGCAAACACCAAGGCTCAAGACAACTTAGAAAGTTAGCCAGGTGGTCCTTAAATAAAGCCAGTATCCTAGCTTGGACTTTGGATCACACACACTTACAGAAAAGTCTAAACTCTGCACACCTACTCTTTTTAGTCCTTTAGTCTTTCATCTTAACATCAGAATTAGGCTCAAACTCTTAGAACTAAAGAAAGTCAATATTAAAATATCAATAATCATTGACACCCAAAAGAGATCACACACAGGTAGGTTGTAGAAAAGAAAAATCAAAATTAGAACTCTGCTGATATAAAGCTCAGTCCTGGGCCAGGCGCAGTGGCTCACGCCTGTAATCCCCGCACAGATCACTTGAGGTCAAGAGTTCGAGACCAGCCTGGCCAATGTGGTGAAACCACATCTCTACTAAAAATACAAAAATTAGCTGGGCATGGTGACGGGCGTCTGTAATCCCAGCTACTCAGGAGCCTGAGGCAGAAGAATTGCTTGAACTTGGGAGGCGGAGGTTTCAGTGAGCCGAGATCATGCCACTGCACTCCAGCCTGGGCGACAGGGCAAGACTCCATCTCAAATAAAAATAAAAATAAAAATAACAAAGCTCAAGCTGGGCGCAGTGGCTCACACCTGTAATCCCAGCACTTTGGGAGGCTGAGGCAGGCGGATCACGAGGTCAGGAGATCGAGACCATCCTGGCTAACATGGTGAAACCCCATCTCTACTAAAAATACAAAAATTAGCCGAGCGTGGTGGCAGGCGCCTGTAGTCCCAGCTACTTGGGAGGCTGAGGCAGGAGAATGGTGTGAACCTGGGAGGCAGAGCTTGCAGTGAGCCGAGATCACACTACTGCACTCCAGCCTGGGCGACAGAGCAAGACTCCATCTCAAAAAATAAAAATAAAAAAAACAAAGCTCAGTCTTCAAGACTCACTGAGGCAAATGTAATCAACTACATAGAAACTAGTGTGTCTTCTTTAGAATTTAAATATCCAGAATAATATGACCACTTGCCCTATGTTTACTTTATATGGGATACGACATTACAGAAAAATGACAATGTGTTTAGAAAAAAACTCAGAGCTCATGTGAGGATTTCAAATATTCTTTCCATATCAACCTTCTGCTTTTTATTTCTCATTTGATAATTTGATGATAGAAAGAACTGTTTTTATTCTTCATAACTTAAATTATGCATTTATTCATCATTTTATTGTTTGAGATTTTATCAATTTGACAACAGTATATTTTGCTCCTCAACTCATTCTGTGTTAACCAAATTCTTAGAGAGACGTTTCCTCTTAGCTAGTTTCATTTTCAACCAAGAAATTTGCACACTAGAGTCACTCACTGAACTAAATTAAGGGTGTGGCATAAAAGTTTCATGAATACACTCATGAGTTTTTATGTATACCGCTTGTTTAACAGTGGAGAAATGAACTCAGAAAAACACAGATATTTATTGTATTGACACGTGGTAAGGCAGCCAGGTTTGACTTTTGCCCTGTGCTTCTACCTGTATAAAATATCACAGCAGAACTACCTTTATCAGACAGACTTAAACACACACACACACACACACACACACACTCAAGAAAATAAAGTTCTTCTTTGATAGTAGTTTCTGAGAATGTGAAGTCTTCATGACTTTTCTCTCTGAGAGAGCCATAATAGCCACATGTATAGAATGCGTACTCCATGCCAGACATGCATTTTACAGAAATTATCTCATTCAGTCCTCACAAAAACCTAGGAGGTAGGTACAATTGTTACGCCCACTTTACAGATAGGGAAAGTGAGACATAGAAAAGCCAAAAAAGTACCACTGCACCACTAGTAAGCGGAGCCTGGCAATCCGACTCTATAGACGCCACTCTCACCCCATGCTATCCTGCCTTCTTTTTCATGTTATTTCATTTAAAACAATTCCCTATACTCTCACTCCCATATTAGAATCAGAAAAAGACACTTGTCTAAAACTACTTCCCTGCACTGGAATATAAGTTGCAAGAGGGCAGGAGCTTTGCTCTGTACTTTGCTATATCCCCAACTTCTAAAACAGTGCCTGGTACAAAATATGAACTCAACCAATATGTGTTGAATGAACAAAGGGGAAGATTCCTGGCTTTCCTAGCAGAATATTATCAGAATGATGAGTAAACATCATGCACGGGCCAGGCATGGTGGCTCACACCTATAATCCCAGCATTTTGAAAGGCCGAGGTGGGTGGATCACTTGAGGTCAGGAGTTCGAGACCAGCCTCGCCAACATGGTGAAACCCTGTCTCTACTAAAAATACAAAAATTAGCCAGGCGTGGTGGCAGGCTCCTGTAATCCCAGCTACTAGGGAGGTTGAGGCAGAAGAATCACTTGAACCCAGGAGGCAGAGGTTTCAGTGAGCCAAGATCACACCACTGCATTCCAGACTGGGTGACAGAGTGAGTGAGACTCTGCCTCAAAACAAAACAAAACAAATAAACAAAACATTATGCATGGCCAATTGGTTTAAGAATTTCCCTGGTCTGGTCCAAGTTAGCAATCACAAGCTACTTACCTTTCTCTCTTTTGTATTTCTCTATGTTTCTCAAAAGTTTAGGTACAACCGTTTTGCAGAGGTCCTCCAGGCATGTCAGATTATCTTCATCTATTTTACCTTGTTTCTCTAGAAATGCCAGGAAACTTAGGGAGGTCTACAAGAGAATCAATAGAGTTACATTTACTTGCCTATTGATTATCCACTCACTCAAATGTTACCTGCATGGCCAGTAGGCACTAGGTTTTGCACTGATAAATAAGATATAACAGCATCTGCCCTCAAGTTGCTCAGGAATGTAGGGGAAGAGGCATTACCAAGCAAATCTGTATACAATCTATATTAATACCAGATACCAAATATATATATAACTCTATGCAACAGGGACAGTGCTTGCTGTATATTAACAGCACAACAACTGAATAAGTAGATACTGTTATAATCCCCATTTTAAAAATGAAATAATTGAGGCACAAAGAAATTCCAGTAACTTGCTCAAGGTCACAAAGCTAATTAATGGCAGAGCTGGTACAATCTGATGCCAAAGTCTATGTTATTAACCACTGAACTCTAAGTCACAGCTTTAAATGATACTGATTAGGAAGCCAGCAAAAGAGGGACACCAAAGAAATGAGGGGAAAATGTTTCTAAAGAATTTTATATTTGGTATTTTAAAAGAAAAAGGATTTTCTGAAACAAAAAATCACAATTCGGCTAGTATTATTATTATTATTATTTTGAGACGGAGTCTCTCACTCTGTCTCCCAGGCTAGAGTGCAGTAGTGCAATCTCGGCTCACTGCAACCTCCACCTCCATTCAAGCCATTCTCCTGCCTCAGCCTCCTGAGTTACAGGCTGATGACACCACATCCAGCTAATTTTTGTATTTTTAACAGAGACGGGTTTCACCATGTTGGCCAGGCTGGTCTCAAACTCCTGACCTCAGGTGATCTGCTTGTCTCGACCTCCCAAAGTGCTGGGATTACAGGCATGAGCCACCCTGCCAGGCCAGAAACTCATGTCTTGACAGCATCCTACCAGGAGGAATAAAGGGCTAAGATGTGATTCCAGAAGCAATTATGGAAATTCATTATACTTTCTAAAAGTTTATTAGATGTTTAGTACATCACACACATACACACGCACATACTTTAATGGAACCTGGACATTAGTTTAACACCACTCTGGTAAATACTAGCAGCAAACATCTGAAAGCTCTTTTTTTGCTTTTTTGTTAAAGAGTAAGTTCAGGTGTGGTTTCCTTTAGACTCAATGTTCTATGCTGATTGCTGTGCTGAGAACGGATTTCCTGACAGTTGTGAGATCTCTCAGGATATGTGTAGGCCAGCTATACTGCTTACATTTCTATGAAAGCTATCAAAGAGAAAAGCCCAGAATGCCCCTCAAAGGCAAGGTTATTTGTGTTTCCCCAGAGAGACCGTAAGAATTTAGAACCTTTCCGTTTTGGCTGAGGGGTGTTCAGGCCCTTTTCCAATGGCGGGTAAGTAATTTATTTCTGTGATAAGGTCTTTTGCAATTGCAGTTGCAGATAATGCAGCCTCACTGAGCCCTGGTGTGGAAACATCTGTGTTGCTTAGAGACTGTCCTTTACACACTTCCAAAGGCTGGTCTGATTGCAAAATCCAATACAGATCAACCTGGATTATCTGAGGTGTGTAACTCAGCCATAATTCTGACATGAAGAATGAGATCTCCCCACTCTGCCCCCAACAAAAAAAAAGCTGAGATCATTTGGAATCCAAAGAGGAAATATGGTTTTCCTGAATTTGACCTGGTAATATCACAATTCCATGCCACAGCTAAGCATAGTTACGTTTCCTTTTACTGTTGTACTGAGAAAAACAAGATCATTTGGCCACATGAACATGTGCATTTGATCATTTAAAAGCTATTTTAGTAGAGGGGAAAATGTTTGGAATGCTTCTGACCATAAAAATAATTCTGGCCAGGCACAGTGGGTCACACCTGTAATCCCAACACTTTGGGAGGCTGAGGCAGGTGGATCACCTGAGGTCAAGAGTTCAAGACCAGCCTGGCCAACATGGTGAAACCCCACCTCTACTAAAAATACAAAAATTAGCTGGGTGTGGTGGCGGGCGCCTGTAATCCCAGCTACTCAGGAGGCTGAGGCAGGAGGATCACTTGAACCCAGGAGGCGGAGGTTGCAGTGAGCCAAGATGGCACCATTGCACTCCAGACTGGGCAACAAGAGTGAAACTCTGTCTAAAAATAATAATAATAATAATAATTTGGTAGCCACAGGTGCCTTCAAGTAGAGTTCTAGAACCTGTGCAAGCAAAAGTGGAAAAAAAAAAAAAGTTTTCCAGCTTTTCTTGTTTGAAAACTAACACTCAGTGTTTCAAATATCAGAGATTGCTTTAACAAACAACCTTTCTCTCATCCCTCACCCCCCACCTCATATTGTTCAGAGAGTCCCTAACATAGGATGGGGTATAACAATAAAAAGTGGTCTCGTTTTATGTATAAACCTAGACACTGGAAAATTTGTGACCAGATGCCCCGACTTGGGAGAGAATGTTATCAAAACCACCTGGAGCGCTTGTCAAACTACAGGAATCGCCTCTGACTTTGAGAAATTCTACATTTAAGGTATAATGCTACCATTTGAGCAGGTAATTGCTTTGTACCACTGCAAATGTGGGCACCGAAATTTTACGGCAAAAGCAGAAGATCCTTACAATGTTTTATAAAAAAGTATTCCCTAAAACAAAATCACCTGATTTTTAAAATTCTCCAAGAATTACTGAACATTTAGGTCGTGTGTGTGTGTGTGTGTTTGTATACATATGTGTATATATGTAGTGTGTGTATATATATTTACTCAAAAGCAATGAGCATGCCAGCATCGAGTTTGTGGTCTTGAAATGACATCTCTCATTAAAAGAAGCCAGGGCTTTTGGGAGAAATGAGAGATTCCAGGACTGGGCAGAAAATATACAAGATGAACTTGGGATATTTTTGCCAGATAGTAAAGAAGCCATCAAAGACTAAGTCATGTCAAAATGACTTAGGAACCAAACTGAAGATGCATCCCCTGGGAAAAAATGGGACAATTGAACTTTTTTTTGAGACAGGGTCTCACTCTGTTGCCCAGGCTGGAGTGCAATGGCACAGCCATTGCTCACTGCAGCCTTGACTTCTCTGGGCTCAAGTGAGCCTCCCATGTCAGCCTCCTGAGGATCTGGGACTACAGGTGCACGCCACCATGCCCAGCTAATTTTTGTATTTTTTGTAGAGACCAGGTTTTGTCATGTTGCCCAGTCTAGTCTCAAACTCCTGAGGCTCAAGTGACCTGTCCACCTCAGACTCCCAAAGTGCTGGGATTACAGGCATGAGCCACCATGCCCAGCCTCAGTTTGGACTTCAGTAAGGATAATAATTGCAATAGATTGAAACACCTCACATATGTTTAAATCCATGAGTTTAAATTTATATATATTTTGTAATGGGTCACCTTTGGAGAATGATAAGAAACCAATTAACTTAAAAACTGGATAACTAGGCAGAGCACAGTGGTTCACGCCTGTAATCCCCAGCACTTTGGGAGGCTGAGGCAGGTAGATCACTTGAGGTCAAGAATTTGAGACCAGCCTGGCCAAATGAAACCCCGTCTCTACTAAAAATACAAAAATTAGACAGGCATGGTGGTGCATGCTTCTAATCCCAGATATTCAGGAGGCTGAGGCAGGAGAATCACCTGAACCTGGGAGGCAGAGGTTGCAGTGAGCCAAGATCACACCACTGAACTCCAGCCTGGGTGACCAAGTGAGACACCATCTCAAAAAAAAAAAAAAAAACTAGAAACTAAAAGAAAAGAATCAAGGATTTACATATAAGCTGTATCACTGGGTAACCAAATAATGGATGAAGGGAAAACGAAATGATAGAATTCTAATATGTGACCAGGTGCAGTGGCTCACACTTGTAATCCCAGCACTTTGGGAGGCCGAGGCGGGTGGATCACCTAAAGTCAGGAGTTCCAGACCAGCCTAGCCAATATGGTGAAACCCCATCTCTACTAAAAATACAAAAAGTCAGCCGGGTGTAGTGGCAGGCTCCTGTAATCCCAGCTACTTGGGAGGCTGAGGCAGGAGAATCACTTGAACCCAGGAGGCAGAAGTTGTAGTGAGCTGAGATCGTGCCATTGCACTCCAGCCTGGGTGACAAGAATGAGACTCCATATAAAAATAAAAAAAAAAATCTAATATCTCCATTTTTGCAACCCCTCAAAATTCAATATAGAAAATGGTTGAACATCAATAGTTGCTAATATCAAAGAAACTCAGAGAGAAAAATCAGGTACCTCCTGATGAAAAAACAAGACTACCTATAGTCTTGCCAAATGGATCTGACCTGAGTCTGATGAAGCCTCTGGATTCAGCTGCCAGTCTGCAGGAAATGCAGAGGACAGAGGAACATGCCAAACTGCACCACGAGTGTGCAATCAGCAAAACCCAGCCTGTGAGAAACTCCACAGGCCAACTGCCCAGAGATTCTTCAACAGATACATTTTAAGAAAAAGAAAGAGATTTGGGGGCAGAGAGGAAATCTAACCTATAGATTAAAAGGCACTTGAAAGAAAAAACTGGACAAGGCCAGGCACGGTGGCTCACACCTGTAATCCCAACACTTTGGGAGGCCAAGGCAGGCAGATCACTTAGAGTCAGGAGTTCTAGACCAGCCTGGCCAACATGGTGAAACCCTGTCTCTACTAAAAATACAAAAATTAGCTGGGTGTGGTGGTGCATGCCTGTAATTCCAGCTACTAGGGAGGCTGAGGCATGAGAATGGCTTGAACCCAGGAGGCGGAGGTTGCAGTGAGCTGAGATCGTGCTGCTGCACTCCAGCCTGGGCGACAAAGCAAGACTTCGTCTCAAAAAAAAAAACAAAAAACAAACAAAAAACACAGCAGATTCCAACAGAAGTGAGCATTTACTGCATGCTATACCAAATATTGGCCTCATGCTAATGCTTCATGAACATTATTTCAGCTAATTCTCCCAACAGTCCTAGAAGGAAGTCATACGATTGCCCACAATTTTACATCTAAGAAAATAGAGACTCAGAAAAGTTCAATCACTGGCCTCACAGCACGGGTTTAGAATTAGAATCAGGACCAGAATCTAGGCTCATCCAGCACCAAAGCCAATGTTCCTAACCATTGTATGATACTGTCTCCCACAAAAAATACATCTCCCTAAAAACTCTTTCCAGCATCTTTCTAATCATTGATTAAGACAGTGCTCACACAGACCCATTCTGTATGACCCACTCACCATTTCGGTTTTGGGAAGCGAGTCTTTCAGAAGGAAGATCATGTCCTTTAAGTTCTCTGAGTCAATGCCTTCTGACAGTTCGTAGAGCAGGTTTCTAAGACACACACCCAAAATGACAAATAAAGCCTTACACTTGTGGAGGACACCATAATCAATCAAGTGCTTTCATAAATGTTTTCAGTCATTTGAATGATCAGCTCTATGTGTAGACAATTATTAATCCCATTTATAAGTTCAAAAAATGAAAACTTTCAGTTTCTAAGTGACTTGTTTAAATAAAGATAACACAGTAAGTGGTAGAAGCAGGCCTTCTGACTCCAAGTCTAGTGCTGTTTTTCACCACACTAAGAAGGCATATTAAAAAAAAAAAGGCATAAAACACAATTCTGACATGCCCTCCCATCTCCTGACTCCATCTAGAAATTCAGGCTTACTTTACAGGCCCTTGGTAGAGAGGACCCCAGGCCAGCCAAGTTACAGTCGGTTGTATATTGAAAAGGGAAGAAAACTATCCCAGCTTCGAGATAAAATCCACAACCAGAAACAGTGAGGATTTCATCCACATACTAACACCCCTATGTGTCAGAGACTGTCCCTCAGATGTTTAGCCAACAGAATGGAAATATGGATTTCTGGAATTCATCATTCCTTCCACTGACTCAAGGGCAACTCAGGTTCTGGGAGCCAGTTCCACCGCTAAGGCTTAATGTGTCCTAATCGCACATAAAACACCCTCCAAAGGCTCCTCTTCGTGAGGTTCTCTGATGTGGACTCTATGTCAGGAACAATTTTAAACACTGTCATCAGCCTGGCACAGTGGCTCACACCTGTAATCCCAGCAGTTTGGGAGGTCGAGGTGTGTGGATCACTTGAGGCTAAACCCGGCCTCTACTAAAAATACAAAAATTAGCCAGGTGTGGTGGTGGGTGCCTGTAGTCCCAGCTACTCAGGAGGCTGAGGCAGGAGAATCGCTCAAACCCAGGAAGCGGAGGTTGCAGTGAGCCGAGATGGTGCCACTTCACTCCAGCCTGAGTGACAGAGCGAGACTCTGTCTCAAAATAAAAATAAAACGCTGTCATCCATGATAAGACCAACGCCTAAATTTTACCTCTTTGGGCAAAATGCCTATTTTTACCTTTCTGGATTTCCACCCAAAAATATAGAAATTTCTATAACTAGACATGGCATAAATGACATCCCTCCCTACCCCAGAAACATGTCTCTTTTTTCTTCTTGCTTATTTCACTCCAAGTATGCATTACTCTCTTCTCAAGACCCCGGGAAACAGGTAGACAGACTAGTGGATTCCAGGAGGGAGAAGATCTGCGTGTGTGGCAGCAGGTAAGCAGGGAAAACACGGGCTCTGCCACACTGAGGTGGGCTTCACTGCTAGTGAGAAGCAAAACAAAGGGAAGCCACCTCTGGGCCCAGAGCTTGGTCTTGAAGCTTTGCTGACCTCCCAACTCTCATCTCATTAGCATCAGAGGCTGAGAAGGAGATTTACTATCTCCCGGTTTATCATCCAAGGAGGTAGATAACCAAAAGATCTTAACTGCATCTTCCTTTCAAAGCCCAATAGCCAGAATGAACACTAGATGGGAGATCCTCCCATCTCCACCACAGACCCGTCCTCACCTAAACAGAGAGACCCTTTGTCGGGTGGGCAGCAGTCCCTCCACTTCCTCTTTGGTATAGCTGAGGTGCTGCAGCAGCTTCTTCTGTCGTATTATATAGAGGAGTTCCGCCAGGAAGAAAGGGTCTTCCTCACTCAGCAGATCCTCTGCCAAGAGATGTTCAAAAACATCCGAGGCTGAGCTGGACTTCTCCAGCTTCTTGTTGGGGACCAATCCTACGCAGAGAAACTTGAGGTTCTCCACATCTTGGACCCCCAGGTTTGAATCAATAATCAGAAGCTTCTCACGAAAGCTCACTTTACAGTTTTTATCTGAACTGGAACACCAATGTTGACCTTGAGATTTCATGGCCAGCCTGAAAGGGACAGAGAGGTGGGGCAGGGCATTAGATAGTGAGGACATATGGCCCTCTGACTTCCCAGGCCCTCCCCTCACCACAGCCTCCTCCGTTCTGGGCATTAGACTTTCCTAGAAGTGCTGAAAAATAAAAATTACTGCGAGGCTACTTCAAAAACCAACAGCCCAGAAAACTTTTCCCCAACACTTGCAAGTTACTTTTTAGGAAACTTGGAGGGTGCTTATATTGGAACTCCATTCACCTTGATTTCTCCCAAATCAAAATGTTCCCAGAGAGAGAAAGTTAAGATGGAGGGACACAGCACAATTTGTCTCAAGCCTGGTAGCCTGATTGGAGCCCTTACATTCATTTCCAGCATGTGGCAGAAATAGCACTTGGATCTATGCTTTAAGTTTTAGACACAAAGCAATCTGGGGGAGGCAGGGTTATCCTTATGATCTATCAACCCAAAGACAGCGAGGTACCACGAGGTATATGTGTTACATCTTAACTTCAGGCTGCTACCTGTAAGAGGGCAGGCCTTTATCTTACAGAAAGGGAAGGCATAATCCTAGACCTCAAGCCTGAGCAACATGGCGAGACCTGGTCTCTACTAAAAATATAAAAAATTATCAGGGCATGGTGGCACATGCCTGTGGTCCCAGCTACTCAAAAGGCCGAGGTAGAAGGATCATTTGAGCCTGGGGAGCAGAGGTTGCAGTGAGCCATGATCACGCCACTGCACTTCACCCTGGGTGACAGAGTGACACCCTGTTTCAAAAAGAAAAAATAAATAAATAAAATATCCTAGACCTCAGGAGGAAAGAGTGGTTTTAGACAAGAGTTGCTCAAATCAGTGTAGGAAGTTAAAAATTACATGAGTCGGCTGTTCTGTCTGTGGAGTAGCCATTCTTTTGTTTCTTTACTTCTCTAATAAACTTGTTTTCACTAAAAAAAAACAAATTACATGAGTCAGTGTTTCCATCTGATCAGTTTATAAACTACGCTATTCTCCATACTAAATTTCATCATAATCAGAGGAGCAATGCAGTGATAAAATTTTCATTGTAATATTATTTATTCTATAAGTACTTGAGGTATGTAGTCATTATGCAGAACTTGGCTATTTTTAGAAACAAGAAAATACTTTACAAAGAAAGGAACAGGTGGGGTGTCATGGCTTACGCCTATAATCCCAGCACTTTGGGAAGCCAAGGCGGGTGGATCACTTGAGGCCAGGAGTTCAAGACCAGACTGGGCAACGTGGTAAAACCCCATCTCTACAAAAAATACAAAAATTAGCCAGGAACGGTGGTGCACACCTGTGGTCCCAACTACTCAGAGGGCTGAAGCAGAAGGATCATTTGAGCCCCGGGGATGGAGGTTCCAGTGAGCCATGATTGTGCCACTGCACTCCACCCTGGGTGACAGAGCGAGACCCTGCCTCAAAAACAAAACAAAACAACAAAAAAAAACCTCCTAGACCTCAGAAGGAAAGGGTGGTTTTAGACAAGAGTTGCTCAAATCAGCAAAGGAAGATAAAAGTTACATGAGTCAATGTTTCCATCTGACTAGTCTATAAACTACGGTATTCTATATACTAAATTTCATTATAATCAGAGAAGCACTTCAGGAGACCGAGGCGGGTGGATCACTTGAGGCCAGGAATCCGGGACAAGCCTAGGCAACACGGTGAAACCCCGTCTCTACAAAAAATGAAAAAATTAGCTGGGCTTGGTGGTGTATGCCTGCGGTCCCGGCTCCATAGGAAGCTGAGATGGGAGGACTGCTTGAACCTGGGAGGCGGAAGTTGCAGTAAGCCAAGATTGTGCCACTGCACCTCCAGCCTGAGTGCTGGAGGGTGAAATAGCGAGACTCCATCTCAAATAAATAAATAAATAAATAAATAAATAAATAAATGAAGGAAGGAAGGAAGGAAGACATAGCAAAAATCAAAACCTCCATAACAAACAGTGGTTATATCGAGGTGATGTAACTACAGATAATACAAATTTCCTTCTGGGCTTCCAATTGAATTTCTCAAATTTTATGCATATGTGAGCATACACATTACTTCTAGTGTTAAAAGAAACAAAAAATGTGATTTTTAATGTGATAATCCAGGGGATCTTCCCTGCTACTAGCCCTGAGGTCAAATGAGTGGTTTATTGGAGACACCTTTCTATTCTACCGCATCTCGCATTTGCCTTGTGGTTTCTTGACAATTCTGATCTCTAGTTTTAGTGAGTCTACCAAACTTTGTCTCTGTGAGCTAACATATTTCTGCCCCGGTAAAAGGCTATGTTGGAGGCTTCCGGATTTTTTAACTTTTGTTTTCCTAGGCATGACAAAGAAATCTAAGAAAAAATTGTGCCATTGCTGACAAGTTTTTGCAAGTTTCTACAACATGAAGCCATGAAGCAAAGGAAAAGATCCAAGCATGAGACTCTGGGGTAAGAAGGGTTGTTAATTACATACCTTCAGATCAAGCTCCACCAATCCTCTGGAGGTAAACGGTTCTCAGGGAAATTGCCTGAAAACAAAGTTTTAAAGAAAGTAGAATCCTCTGCGTGCTCCAAGGTCCAAAGAAGCTCCCATTTGCTTGGGAAGAGACTTCAAGACTTGCTGGTTGTTTAAGTGAAAACTGAATCTTCAGGATTGGGTAGCCTGATATTAACTTCCTGCTGATGTCGTCACTGCTTATCTGCCTTTTTCCCTCCCCTTTTCCAGGGTTAAGATAACTTTGACAAACAGCGTCTCCTAAAGGCTAATTTACAACTTTGTCACTGTAGAGCATGGGGTTTCCCCAGGTAAAGCAAAGGCTTCCTAGAAATGAACCCGTGGAAGCCATGAAGTGCTCCAGGGTTTCCTTTGGATCTCCGTTTCCTTGGTAAGTCAAAAAGGCAAACATCTATTTTCCTAACCATCTCCTTCCCCACACTTCACTTTTCAAATAAAGCCAAAAAGCTCATGAAATAGTTGTCGGCCATGTTAACCCCTTCTTATGTCCACATGCAAATAAACAAATAACTTTTTTTTTTTTTGAGTTGGAGTCTTGCTCTCTCACCCAGGCTGGAGTGCAATGGAGCGATCTCCACTCACCGCAACCTCTGCCTCCTGTGTTCAGGTGATTCTCCTGCCTCAACCTCCCGAGTAGCTGGGATTACAAGCATACACCACCACGCCCGGCTAATTTTTTGTATTTTTAGTAGAGACGGGGTTTCACCATGTTGGCCAGGCTGGTCTCGAACTCCTGACCTTGTGATCCACCCTCCTTGGCCTCCCAAAGTGCTGGGATTACAGGCGTGGAGCCACCGTGCCTGGCCCACAAATAAAATTTTTAAAAGATAAAAGAAAAGTGGGGATTCACTTTCAGTCTTTGTGGGAGAAATTAAGAAATAAAAAGAAAAAGAAAGGAAAAAAAAAGAAAAGTGGGGATGGTGAATCACAAGCCCATTTGGAGGTACCTGCAAGAGACTCAACCAATTTGTGGTAGGCAAAACTGACAGTATGTGTTCTCACAGCACATTCAAACCAGCAGGAAAGTGAGACTTTGAAGACATTATTTCTAATAATAAAAACAGTACTGCACACTAATATTGCAACTACCGTGTGCCAGGGCATTTACAAATATTTACTCATTTCACCATCCCAACAACACTCTAAGATAAATACTATTACTATGACTGCTGCTTTAACATGTGAAAACTAAGGCACAGAAAGGTTAATTAATTTGCCCAAGGTCACACAGTGAGCGGCTGGAAGAGCCAAGATTTAAACCAGCAAGTTTGAATCAAAGTTGCTACACTATAATTAAGCTAACTCAAATGCAGCACTCTGGAAAGAGGTACAGAGTCTTAGAAAGATGTTTTATCTATGGGGAAAAAAAGCAAGATTTATGATGCTTTGATTAGCAAATGTATTAAAATGTCCTTTCCATGTCCTAGGCATCATTCAGAGAACTTCTGTGCTTAAGAAAGACAAGTCCTGGGGCCAGGTGCCGTGGCTCCTGCCTGTAATCCCAGCACTTTGGGAGGCTGAGGCAGGCGGATCACGAGACCAGCCCGGCCAACATGGTGAAACCCTGTCTCTACTACAAATACAAAAAATTAGCTGGGCGTGGTGGCATACACCTGTAATCCCAGCTGCTTGGGAGGTTGAGGCAGGAGAATCGCTTGAAGGCAGGAGGTGGAGGTTGCAGTGAGCAGAGATCACCCCATCACACTCCAGCCTGGGCTACAGAGCAAGACTCCTTCTCAAAAAAAAAAGAAAAAGAAAAAGAAAGACAAGTCCTGGCCAGGCACAGTGGCTCACACCTGTAATCCCAGCACTTTGGGAGGCTGAGGTGGGCAGATTGCTTGAGGTCAGGAGTTCAAGACCAGCCTGGCCATCATCGTGAAACCACATCTCAACTAAAAACATAAAATTCGCCAGGCTTGGTGGCGCACGCCTGCAATCCCAGCTACTAGGAGGCTGAGGCTGGAGAATCCCTTGAACCCAGGAGGTAGAGGTTGCAGTGAGCCAAAATCGTGCCATTGCACTCCAGCCTGGGCGACAGAGAAAGACTCTGTCTCAAAAAAAAAAAAAAACCCTTCTTGGGAAAGGGGGGCCGGAGCACAGCAGGCTGGGTTACTCACTACCCCAGTTCCAGGGAAGGTGGGGCCCTGACCCTAGAATGCTGCAGCAGAGTGAGGAGGGGGCCCCAATTGACCATAAAGAGTGTAGGGACCACCTTCTTTTCCTGTTCTGTTGGGATCAGGCTAGTCATTATTTGTCCCAGCCTGGGGCTCCCCCTGTGGTTTCCAATTTGCGGTTACTTTAACTTAAAATATAAATATTATTTTCTGGAAAATAAAAAGAAAGAAAGACAAGCCATAAGTCTTGGTCTTCTATTTAGTTGTTTTATTATAAATATTAAATTTATTGGGCCATTTAGGGAGGCAACTTATTGAAACTATCACTTTCTCTCACTCTGTTCATAAAGTATATTAACTCTTTCAACTTTGATTCAATAATATTAAATATTTAGCAAGCAATTCAAAGCCCTGAATTGGGCACAACTGGAAAGCAAAGTGACCTGCTTTCCATAATAACTATGACGACCGGTACTACCATTTCTAAACTTCTCTGATGAACTCATAACAACTCCCAGCCTTAGTTGGCATTATTATCCACATTCAATAGATGAGGAAACCCAGATTCAGAGAGGCAAGGAATCTTGCCACCATCCCAAAGCTATGAACAAGAATTCAGGGCTCAAACGTGGGTCTCTCTGACTCCGAACCCCTTGCTCTTGATCCCCGGGCTACCACTGCCCGAATCTCAGTATGACATCGTGTAGCATCTGTAACTGCGGGCAGGGGGTGGTGATGCCACAGCGAGGCTTCACCTTGGTGCCACAGACGCTTTAAGAAGGGACAATCAGTCAGACATTCCTTGGAGGAGGAAGTATTTGATCTTGGCCTGGAAGGTAAAGGTAGAATAAAGACCCAGGAAGTAAAACTGTAACTTTTATCCTACTGCTCCAGGGAAACATTTGAATCAGGTTACAGAGGGGAGATAGTGTGCAGTGCAGATATTTGTACTCAGCATTTTCTACTTCCTCCTACACGCAGTTACTGAGGGCATGTTGATGGTGGTAGAAAAAACACGTCTTACAATCTCTTTCCTGATTGGTTGCAGTCTACTGAGTACACGTGAAGGGCCAAGCAAAACCCTGATGGCCTTTTGTAGAGGTGGATGTCAACGACTGCTTTGGTTCCACATTAGTAGGGGGTAGTGGTAGCAGTGGTTGGCTTTCCTTGACATACAATCTCTGGTCCAAGTTCTCCACCCTCTGTTCGGGTAGACTTTAAAGGGTAATGACTCCTGGCTGGGCACGGTGGCTCACACTTGTCATCTCAGCACTTTGTGAGGCCGAGGTGGGTGAATCACCTGAGGTCGGGAGTTTGAGAACAGCCTGACCAACACGGAGAAACCCCATCTCTACTAAAAATACAAAATTAGCTGGGCATGGTGGCACATGCCTGTAATCCCAGATACTCAGGAGGCTGAGGCAGGAGAATCACTTGAACCCGAGAGGCAGAGGTTGCAGTGAGCCGAGATTGTGCCATTGCACTCCAGCCTGCGTAACAAGAGTGAAACTCCATCCAAAAAAAAGAGTAATGACTCCTAAAGGACTGGCACACGCCATGGGGGAGGAGGAAGGGATATACTGGCTAGAGAAGAGTTCAGAGCACTGAAACCTCCACCCCAACCTATAAGAGTCCTCAGAAGGTCTTGAAGTAGCAAGTCCTCTAGATTTGACACCCCCAACCTCCAAGACCTCCTTACCCCCACTTTGCTCCATACCTTTGTTATGGGATCTTTGGGGTGTCAATTTTCTGGCCGGAAACCTCTCTGGCTGCAGCACCTTTGCCCGAGTTCTGGCCTGCGTCCAGGAAGAATGAGGTACACAGACAAGTGAAGGGTGAACAAGATGAAGAAGAGCTTTATTTAGTGCTAGAACAGCTCAGAGGAGGCCCACAGTGGGTAGCTCCTCTCTGTAGGCAGGTCATCTGTCCAGTGCTCAGTTCTCAGTGGAGAGGAGGCCCTGGAGAGGGTGGCTTCTCTCTGGTGGCAGGTTGTCTCTGCAGCTCTCAGTGGAGAAGGTAGTTCTTCTCTGCAGCCAGCCATCCCATTGTCTCCAGCTATCAGCAGAGAGTACTCCTCTCTGCAGCTGGTCATCCCACCACCTCTCTGCCCTCTTTGTCCTCTGGCCATCCTCTGCCCTGCTGTGGCTGAGCCCAGGGCTTTTATGGACCTCCGAGAAGAGGAAGTGGCTGCCAATTTGTCCACGGGCACCCAGAAGAGGAACCATGAGTCCCTACTACAATCTGCAGGACTGGCAGCCGCACCCCCAGCCTTCAGGCCCTCCCTGGCCTGAAGGCAGGGCCTTGCTGGGGACCTGCCCCCTTCTGCCTCCCATTGCCATTCAAGGCCCCAGGACTTGGCCCCAACCCCACTTCAAGATTGGAGAAGGTGCCAGGAGTGAAGAGAGGCCAGGCAGCGGGAGCAGACACCCCCAAGCCCGCAGGGATGGGGTGGGAGGGGGTCCTTCCTGGGGCCCCCAGGGTGCAGGCTGCAGAGATGCCCAGGTCCTGCACCTAGGAGGGTGGCTGCAGCCACACCCTGGTGTTGGGAACAGTCCCCCAAATCTGGCCATAAACTGACCCAAAAACTGGCCATAAACAAAATCTCTGCAGCACTGTGACATGTTCTTGATGGCCATGACGGCCACGCTGAAGGCTGTTGTTTTACCGGAATGAGAGCAAGGAACACCTGGCCCACTCAGGGCGGAAAACCGCAAAAAGGCATTCCTAAACCACAAACAATAGCATGAGTGATGTGTGCCTTAAGGACATATTCCTGCTGCAGATAACTAGCCAGAGCCCATCCCTTTGTTTCGGCCCATCCCTTTGTTTCCCATAAGGAATACTTTTAATTAATCTATAATCTATAGAAACAATGCTTATCACTGGCTTGCTGTCAATAAATATGTGGGTAAATCTCTGGAGCTGTCAGCTCTAAAGGCTGTCAGCCCCCTGATTTCCCACTCCACACTCTATATTTCTGTATGTGTGTCTAATTCCTCTAGCGCCCCTGGGTTAGGGTCTCCGCGACCAAGCTGGTCTCTGCACCCAGGAAGGCAGATCCTGCCTGCTCCCAGCCCTCCTCCAAGAGCACAGAGGGGCTCAGATCCACAGCCGTAGTCTGGGTGGCTGGGTTTGGGCAGCTGCAGGAGCACCCGAGGAGCTCCCACTCCAACTCAGAAGGTGGGGGGCACCCACCAGCTCCATGGAGTGTGCACCCCGAGCCATGCCTCCCTGCTGCAGCCAGCATGATGGCAGCAGCCACTGCCATCACCTTTATCCACACATTCCAGACCTTCCCAGAACTGTCATATGTGGTATATGGCGTGAAACTAAGGTCTGAAGGAGTAGACTTTTTCTGATAAAGACCCCATCAGAGATTTCCAGATAGTCAACAGGAAAGAGACGATAGCTAGACAAGTAAAATGCAACCAGGCCCAGGCAGTGTGGTGCTGTCTCCTATAGTACCAGCTACTGAGGAGGCTGAGGTAGGAAGATCACTTGAGCCTAGGCGCTGGAGACCAGCCTGGGCAACATAGCAAGATCCCATCTCCAAAAAAAAAAAGTGACCCATTTTGTGTTTGCTATGCCACATAATAGAACAGAGCAGCTAGGAAATTCTGGGGTGGCAAAACCTCAAAGTTCCGCAAGATGGCAGTAGTTCCTAAAAGTTAAATTAGCAATAGTTTGTCTAGGGAACTAGGTGGACGTGGTTAAATCGAGTAATGTAGGCCGGGCGTGGTGGCTCATGCCTGTAATCCCAGCACTTTGGGAGGCTGATGCAGGCGGATCACCTGAGGTTAGGAGTTTGAGACCAGCCTGGCCAAATGATGAAACCCTGTCTCTACTGAAAATACAAAAAAATTAGCCGTGCATGGTGGTGGGCGCCTGTAATCCCAGCTATTCAGGAGGCTGAGGCAGGAGAATCTCTTGAACCTGGGAGGCGGAGGTTGCAGTAGGCCTAGATCACGCCATTGTACTCCAGCCTGGGCAACAAGAGTGAAACTGTCTCAAAAAAAAAAAAAAAGAAAGAGAACAATTGAGTAATGTGTACTATATATATTTATATATAATATATATTTATATAATATATTTAAATTTAAAATATATTATATAAATATATTATAAAAATAATTTTATATAACATAGATTGTATAGTATATAAATTTAAAATACATATTTTATATATCAATAAATTTAAAATGTTGTATATAAGAAACCACTATATATGTTTATATATTTGTGGGGTTTTCTTGAGACAGGGTCTTGCTCTGTCGCACAGGCTGGAGTGCAGTGGCAAGATCATAGTTCACTGCAGCCTCAACCTCCAGGGCTCAAGTGATCCTCCCACCTCAACCTCCAGAGTAGCCGGAATTAAAGGCATGTCCCACCATGCCCAGCAAATTTTTAAAAATGTTTTTGTAGAAACTGGCTCTCACTTCATTGCCCAGCCTGATCTTGAGCTCCTGGGCTCAAGCAATCCTCCCACCTCAACCTCCCAAAGTGCTGGGATTACAGGCATGAGCCACGGCACTTGGTCTGAGTAAAACAGTTTTAATGCTGCTCAAAAAAGATAAAAAAGATAAACGCAGAAAGGCCTTTCACTTCGAGGTTAGTTTGTTGTTTCTAGGACAAAAAACAGCGAGAAACTGCTAGTATTTGACATAATTTTTCAGAAGGAAGCATATGACTTAGCCACATCTATAAAAATTCACAATGAGGCAAATGACAAGAAATGTCACCATATCAAAGTATACAAAGAAGGGGTTTGTTACAGTGGGTACATTCAGGTCTGAGCAAGGCAGGAGAGGGCTCCCCCGACACACACCAAGAGTGTTGGGCAACCATCAGGTGATGGTCAGGTGGTTGTTAAATGTTTCTGTAAAGTAATAATTGGTCACAGGTGGTGCCAGGGACAGGCAGCCCCCTAATAGAAAACACCTGAAACTGATCATCAGCTTCTCAAAAAGATCTCAGGAGTGGGGAGAAGTAACGCAAGATCCCGGAAGTATGCCAGCATATAAAACCCCAAGTCAAGAGGGCAAGCCCTGCACTTGGTTTCTCAGGTCACCCGCTTAGCCCTCTTCCAAGTTATGCTTTCCTTCTTTTCTTTCCTTTCCTTACTGTTCTAAAGCTTAATAAACTTTCTCGGCTCACTGCAACCTCCGCCTCCCAGGTTCAAGTGATTTGCCTGCCTCAGCCTCCCAAGTAGCTGGGACTAGAGGCGTGTACCACCATGCCCAGCTAATTTTTGTATTTTTAGTAGAGACAAGGTTTCATCATCATGATGGCCAGGCTAGTCTCGAACTACTGACCTCAAGTAATCCACCCGCCTCAGCCTCCCAAAATGCTGGGATTACAGGCATGAGCCACTGTGCCCAGCCTAAAGTGTAATAAACTTTCACTCCTGCTCTGAAACTTGCCTCGGTCCCGCCTTCTGCCTTATGCCCCTCAGTCAAATTCTTTCTTCTGAGGAGGAAAGAATTGAGGTTGCTGCAGATTTGCCACCAGTAACTTGGGTACCTTCCACCAGTAACAACTTCCGTTAAGATGGCAATACACTTCAAATGTATTTTTATTTTGAGACAGGGTCTCACTCTGTTCCCCAGGCTGGAGTACAGTGGCACGATCTCAGCTCACTGAAACCTCCACCTCCCGGGCTCAAGTGATCCTCCCACCTCAGCCTTCCAAGTAGCTGGTACTACAGGCGCATCCTACCATACCCAGCTAATTTTTGTATTTTTAGTAGAGACAGGGTTTTGCTGTGTTGCCCCAAGTGGCCTCAAATTCCTTGGCTCCAGCGATCCACCATCCTCAGCCTCCCAAAGTGCTGGGATTACAGGCATGAGCCACTGCGCCCAGCCAAACTTATCTTTGTATGTTTGTTATAGGCAAAAGAACCCCAAGGCTGAGGCTCAGCCCAAGAGGTCAAGTGGGTTCAGGAAAGAATTCAAGAGCATGCTGACAGAATAAAGTGAAAGCAAGTTCATTAAGAAAGTAAAGGAATAAAAGAATGGCTACCCCATAGGGAGAGTAGCCCTGATGGGCTGCTGACTGGCTATATTTATGGTTGCTTCTTGACTATATGCTAAACAAGAGGTGGCTTATTCGTGAGTTTTCCAGGAAAGAGGTGGGGAGGTCTGGACCTTTTAGACCATACAGGGTAACTTCTGAAAGTTGCTATGGCATTTGTAAACTATCATGGTGCTGCAGGAGTTTCTTTTAGCATGCTAATGTATTATAATTACCATAGAATGGGCAGCAAAGGTAACCAGAGGTCTCTTCTGTCACCATCATGGTTTTGGCTGGTTTGGGTTGGCCTTTCTACCACATCCTGTCTTATCAGCAGGGTCTTGTGGCTTATGTCTTGGGAAACTAGTCCTGCCAAACTCCTCTCATTCGGTGTAATCACTATCAAAATTCCAGAGGCCCTTTTTACATAAATTTGCAAGCGAATCCTAACAGTTATATGAAAATTTAGGGAAAGGTAAACCCAATACAGCCCTAACAATTTTGAAAAAGAACAGGCCAGTTGCAGTGGCTCACCCCTCAGCACTTTGGGAGGTGGAGGTGGGAGGACTGTTTGAGGCCAGGAGTTTGAGACCAGCCTGGGCAACATAGCAAGGCCTCATCTCTACAAAAAAAAAAAAAAAAAAAAAAAAAAGAACAACAACAACAAAGTTAGAGGACCACATTTCTGGATTCCAAAACTTACTACGAAGTTACAATAATCAAGACAGTGTGGTACTAGCATAGGATAGAGCAATAGAATTGAGTCCAGAAATAAACTCTTAGAGTTAGTTGATTTGTGATAAGTATAAAATAATTCTATAGGGAAAAAATAGTATTTTCAATAAGTAATGCTAAGACAAGTGAACATGTATGTGCAAAAGAATGAGGCTGGATGCTTATCTCGCACTGCATACACAAAAATAACTCAAAATGGGTCAAAGAGCTAAAATCATAAAACTTTAGAAGAAAACATAGGTGTAACACCTCATAGGCAATTGATTTGGACAATAGTTTTTTAGGTATGACACCAAAAGCATAAGCAATACATAAAAAGCAGAAATCAAGTGAACTTCATCAAAATTTAAAACTTGTACTGTATAGTATCCAGAAAGTGAGAAGACAATCCATGGAATGGGAGAATATATTCCCAAAGATTGTACCTGATAAGAAACTAGTATCCAGAATATTAAAAAGAATGCTTACAACTCAACAATAAAAAGACAACCCACCCGGTGTGGTGGCTCACGCCTGTAATCCCAGCACTTTGGGAGGCTGAGGCAGGCAGATCACCTGAGGTCAGGAGTTCAAGACCAGCCTGGCCAACATGGTGAAACCCTGTCTCTACTAAAAATACAAAAATTAGCCAGGCATGATGACGGGTGCCTGTAATCCCAGCTACTAGGGAGGCCGAGGCAGGAGAGTTGCTTGAACTCAGGAGGTGGAGGTTGCAGTGAGCCGAGATTGCACCACTGCACTCCAACCAGAGCAAGATTCCATCTCAGAAAAATAAAATAAAATAAATTACCCAATTTTAAAATGAGAAAGGATTTGAGGCCGGGCACAGTAGCTAATGTCTGTAATCCCAGCACTTTGGGAAGCCAAGGCAGTCAGATCACCTGAGGTTAGGAGTTCGAGACCAGCCTGGCCAACATGGTGAAACCCTGTCTCTACTAAAAATACAAAAATTGGCCGGGCGCGGTGGCTCATGCCTGTAATCCCAGCACTTTGGGAGGCCGAGGCAGATGGATCACGAGGTCAGGAGATAGAGACCATCCTGGCTAACACAGTGAAACCCTGTCTCTACTAAAAATACAAAAAATTAGCCGGGCGTGGTGGAGGGCGCCTGTAGTCCCAGATACTTGGGAGGCTGAGGCAGGAGAATGGCATGAACCCGGGAGGCGGAGCTTGCAGTGAGCTGAGATTGTGCCACTGCACTCCAGCCTGGGCCACAGAGCGAGACTCCGTCTCAAAAAACAATACAAAAATTAGCTGGGCATGGTGGCGGGCTCTTGTAAACCCAGCTACTCCCAACTACTAGGGAGGCTGAGGCAGGAGAATGGCTTGAACCCAGAAGGCAGAGGTTACAGTGAATCAAGATAACGCCACTGCACTCCATCCTGGGCGACAGAGTGAGACTCCGTCTCAAAAACAAAAAAACAAAAAAAACCTCATACACTGCTGGTGGGAATGTAAAATGATGCCACTACTTTGAAAAGCAGTTTGGCAGTTCCTCAAAAGGCTAAACACAGAGTTACTATATGATGAGCACTCTCACTTCTAAGGTATATGCCCAGAAGAACTGAAAACATATATCCATATAAAAATTCATATACAAATATTCATAGCAGCATCATCCATAATAGCAAAAAAGTGGAAACAATCTAAATTTCCATCAACTGATGAATAAACTAAATGCGGTATATCCACACAATAGAGTATTATCCAGCCATAAAATGTAATGAAGTACTGGTACACTCTATAGCATAGATGAACCTTGAAACATGCTAAGTGAAGGAAGTCAGACACGAAAGGCCACATGTTTATTTTTATAAAATATCCAGAATAGGCAAATCGTAGAGACAGAAAATGGATTATTTGTTTCTAGAGGCTGGGGGAAGAGGAGGATTAGAGTGGCAGCTCACTGGTATGGAGTTTCTTTCTAGGTAGATGGAAATGTTCTGGAATTAGATAATGGTGATGATTGCACAACTCTAAATATACTAAAATCCACTGCATCATTTACTTTAAAGGGGCAAATTTTATGGCTTGTGAATTACATTTCAATAAAAAGAAGACGAGGAAACCTAGGATATGTCACAATCCCATGCCACAAACTACTTACGCTTCCAATATAAAAACTATATCAACAATAGTTTACATCATGTTCAGTACATTGCTTGCTAAAGTAAGGTCATGAATATATCAAAATATTTTATAAAAGTTAAAATTTAGTAGATCCATCATTTCTCTTTTCATTCCATCACTGATTCATTCAATATATATTTATGTGTATGCCAGGCTCTTCATCAGGTAAAGTGTTTAGGAGAGAGATAAAGATAAAACTGATGAGAATTCTGCACTTGAGCTACAGCACACTCTCCAAGAATTACAGCATGAGACATAAAACGAAAAGAAGGCTTGGAGGAGATTCACACGAAATAGTACTGTTCAGGAGAGGGGGTGATAATTCCAATGGAAGAGATAACTGACTTCATGGAGGACAGAAGGAGACAGTATTTGAACTGCCCTTGAAGTATGGTTATATTTTGGGGATGTGGAGATGTGGGGTAGGGTGATATGCTGGGGTTCCAGATGGTCCAGAAATATACAATCACCAGAACCAAAGATCCAGAGGTAGGAGATATGAGCTGTTCAATTTGGCTGAGCTAACAGTGTTTGGAGTGGGATCTTGAAGAAGCTGAAAATGAAGATACCACCTAGACAGAGAAAGACTTCCAGTGTTTGACTGAACTGCAATTTTATTGTGTATGCATTGAAGAATCTTTTTTTTTTTTTTTGTATTCTCTAAAGATTTTTAAAATATTTTAAGTTCTGGATACAAGCGCAGGATGTGTGGGTTTGTTACATAGGTAAACATGTCCCATGGTGGTTTGCTGCACCTATCAACCCATCACCTAGGTATTAAGCCCCACATGCATTAGCTAGTTATCCTGATGCTCTCCCTCCTACGGCCCCTGCATCAGGCCCCAGTGTGTGTTGATCTCATCCCTGTGTCCGTGTGTTCTCATTGTTCAGCTTCCACTTAAAAGTGAGAACATGTGGTGTTTGTTTCCTGCTCCTCTGTTAACAGTTTGCTGAGGATAATGGCTTCCAGATTCAACCATGTCCCTGCAAAGGACATGATCTCATTCCTTTTAAAAAAGAAAAAAAAAATTTCCATAGGTTTTTGGGGAACAGGTGGTATTTGGTTACATGCGTAAGTAATTAAGTGCTTATTTGTGAGATTCTGGTGCACCCATCACCTGAGCAGTATACACTGAACCCAATTTGTATTCTTTTATCCTTCACCCCCCTCCCACCCTTTCCCCTGAGTCCCCAAAGTCCATTGTATCCTTCTTATGCCTTTGCATCCTCATAGCTTATCTCCCACTTATGAGTGAGAACACACAATGTTTGGTTTTCCATTCCTGAGTTACTTCCTTTAGAGTAATAGTCTCCAGGTTGCTGTGAATGTCATTAATTCATTCCTTTTTATGGCTGAGTAGTGTTTAGGTGAGGTTATTTGTAAGTAATTAATATTGAGTAAAGAAGATTCATCCACAGTGGCAAAGACACATAACTTCTAAGTATCTTAAACCACATCTAAATGGTACCAAAACATGCAGTCAATTCTAAAAGCTCAGCTAATGATATTTCATAATATAGGAAAATATTCACAACATATTTTTGTGTAAAAAAAAAGCAGACTTCAAAATGGAATACGCATTATGATTCCAATCATGTAAAAGTTATACATGAACACATACAAAAATTAACAGATATAAACAAATGGAAGAATGAATGGAGAGACAGATGATAGATTGAGTGGTGGTGGTGAATAACAGATTTTTTAAAAAATTGTGCCTTTCTATATTTTCAAAACCATCTAAATAAGTATGACCTTTGGAGTTAGAAAATGATATGTATTTTAAATCCATAATTCAACTACTTATCTATATGATGCCAAACTGGATTAGGCTGAATTATCAGCAAGTGAATAAAATAGTTCCTTCATCCATGGAGAAACATCCATTTATGACATTCTTTGAATTCCTCTTCTGTTAGAATTCTTTATGAATTTAAGATAAAAACATGGCCAGACTCAAGATTTCAATATAACGATTACTTTTTCATGTTCAGTAATAACCAATTAAAAGAATTAATAAAAAATCTGATTCACTGTATCACCAAAAGCTGTAATGGCTGCACTGCACAGTATTCCATGGTGTATGTGTACCACATTTTCTTTATCCAGTCTATCTTTGATGGGCATTTGCTATTGTGTCTTTGCTATTGTGAAGAGTGCTGCAATGAACCAAAATGTGCATGTATCTATAATAAAATGGTTTATATTCCTTTGGGCATATACCCAGTAATGGGATTGCTGGGACAAATAGTATTTCTAGTTCTAGATCTTTGAGGAATAGCCACACACGCTTCCACAATGGTTGAACTAATTTATATTTCCACCAACAATGTAAAAGTGTTCCTACTTCTCCACAGCCTCGCCAGCATCTGTTGTTTTTTGACTTTTTAATAATCACCATTCTGACCGACATGAGATGGTACCTCATTGTGGTTTTCATTTGCATTTCTCTAATGATCAGTAATGTTGAGCTTTTTTTTATATGTTTGTTGGCCACATAAATGTCTTCTTTTGAGAAGTGTCTGTTCATGTCCTTTGTCCACTTTTTGATGGGGTTGTTTTTTTCCTTGCAAATTTGTTTTAAGTTCCTTGTAGGTTCTGGATATTAGACCTTTGTCAGATGGATAGATTGCAAACATTTTCTCCCATTCTGTAGGTTGCCTGTTCACTCTAATGATAGTTTCCTTTGCTGTGCAGGAGCTCTTTAATTAGATCCCATTTGTAATTTTTGCTTTTGTTGCAATTGCTTTTGATGTTTTTGTCATGAAATCTTTGCTTGTGCCTATGTCTTGAATGGTATTAACCGGATTTTCTTCTAGGGTCATTATAGTTTTAGGTTTTACATTAAGTCTTTAATCTTGAGTTAATTTTTGTATAAGGTGTAAGGAAGGGGTCAGTTTCAATTTTCTGCATATGGCTAGCCAGTTTTCCCAGCACCATTTATTAAATAGGGAATCTTTTCCTCATTGCTTGTTTTTGTCAGGTTTATCGATGATCAGATGGCTGTAGATGTGTGGTCTTCTTTCTCTGTTCTCTATTCTGTTCCATTGGTCTATGTGTCTGTTTTTGTACCAGTACCATGCCATTTTGGCTACTGTAGCTTTGCAGTATACTTTGAAGTTGGGTAGTGTGATGCTTCCAGCTTTGTTCTTTTTGCTTATTGTTGTCTTGGTTATACGGGCTCTTTTTTGGTTCCATTTGAATTTTAAAGTAGTTTTTTTCTAATTCTGTGAAGAATGTCAATGGTAGTTTCATGGGAACAGCAATGAACCTATAAATTACTTCGGGTAGTATGGCCATTTTCATGATATTGATTCTTCCTATCCACGAGAATGGAATGCTTTTTCATTTGTGTCCTCTCTTATTTCCTTGAGCAAGTGGTTTGTAGTTCTCCTTGAAGAGGTCCTTCACATCTCTTATTAGCTGTATTCCTAGGTATTTTATTCTCTTTGTAGCAACTGTGAATGGGAGTTCATTCATAATTTGGCTCTCTGCTTGTGTATTGTTGGTGTATAGAATGCTTGTGATTTCTGCACATTTTGTATCCTGAGACTTTGCTGAAGTTGCTTATCAGCTTAAGGAACTTTTGGGTTGAGATAATGGGGTTTTCTAGATATAGTATCATGTCATCTGCCAACAGACAGTTTTACTTCCTCTCTTCCTATTTGAATACCCCTTATTTCTTTCTCTTGCCTGATTTTCTTCGCCAGAACTTCCAATACTCTGTTAAATAGGAGTGGTGAGAGAGGGCATCCCTGTCTTGTGCCAGTTTTCAAGGTGAATGCTTCCAGCTTTTGCCCATTCAGTATGATATTGGCTGTGAGTTTGTCATGAATGGTTCTTATTATTTTGAGATGTTTTCCATCAATACCTACTTTATTGAGAGTTTTTAACATGAAGCAATGTTGAATTTTATGAAGGCCTTTTCTGTATCTATTGAGATAATCATGTGGTTTTTGTCTTTAGTTCTGTTTATGTGATGAATTATGTTTCTTGATTTGCGTATGTTGAACCAGCCTTGCATCCCAGGGATGAAGCCAACATTCCAAACATTTTATTTATTTTTTATTTATTTATTTATTTATTTATTTTTGAGACAGAGTCTCGCACTGTTGCCCAGGCTGGAGTGCAGGGGCAAGATCTCAGCTCACTGCAAGCTCCACCTCCCAGGTTCATGCCATTCTCCTGCCTCGGCCTCCCGAATAGCTGGGACTACAGGCGCCCGCCACAACGCCTGGCTAATTTTTTGTATTTTTAGTAGAGACAGGGTTTCACATGTTAGCCAGGATGGTCTTGATCTCCTGACCTCATGATCCGCCCGCCTTGGCCTCCCAAAGTGCTGGGATTACAGGCGTGAGCCACTGCGCCCGGCCTCCAAACATTTTAATCTCATAACTGCATCACTTGGGTTAACTAGGTTGAGATAAATATAAACTCTCAATTTTTTTCCCTCACATAAAAGTCTAGAGGTAGGTAATTAGGGCTGACACAGTGATTCTACAGCGATTCTGTTCCTTCATGCCCTTATCCAACAAGGCTTCTTGCTGCTCACTACCCAGCTACCCCTATGTGTGGCCCTTATCTTCATGGTTCAAGATGGCAGCTAGGGCTGCTAGGTAGTTAAGATCCCTCTCACACACTTTCCTTCTGTCATAATTAACACAGGGTTTTAACTCATGAGGCCAAGCATACACATTACTTCCCACTGGCACCCCTATGCAATATTAAATGCAAAGATACCCTCAGGAGTCCTGTGCTCAAAACAAGCACAAAATAACTTTTTGTTGTTGTTTGTGGTGCTGGTGGTTTTATTTATTTATTTTTTCTGAGGGTCTCACTCTATCTCCCATGCTGAAGTGCAGTGGTGTGATCACAGCTCACCATAACGTTGACCTCTCTGGGCTCAGGGGATCCGCCCACTTCAGCCTCCCAAGTAGCTGGGACTACAGGAACACGCCACCATGCCCAGCTAAATTCTGTATTTTTTTGTAGAGATGGAGTCTTGCTATGTTGCCCAGGCTGGTCTTGAACTCCTGGGCTCAAGTGATCCGTCCACCTCAGCCTCCCAAAGTACTCAGATTATAGGTATGAGCCACCATGGCGTCAAAATAACTTGGAAAGTAGGAATAATTGCTTGTTGTTCCTGAAAACTGTCTCTTCCACACTTTTCAGCCTCTGTTGCGTGATCATGACAAAATATACACAAATAGATATACAGATACACATCAGTTAAAACTAACCTCAAGAAATAGAAAAATAAATAAATCATAAAACATTTAAAAAGTGGTATTCTGACATACTGCCCAGAGGTACCCCTGTTTAGCAATTTAAAAAAGATTTTAAAATAATAATAGGCCAGGTGCAATGGCTCACACCTGTAATCCCAGCACTTTGGGAGGCCGAGGCTGGTGAATCACCTGAGGTCAGGAGTTCAAGACCACCCTTGCCAACATGGTGAAACCCTGTCTCTACTAAAAACACAAAAATTAGCCAGGTGTGGTGGCAGGAGCCTGTAATCCCAGCTACTCGGGAGGCTGAGGCAGAAGAATTGCTTGAATCCAGAAGGCAGAGGTTGCAATGAGCCAAGATCATGCCACTGCACTCCAGCCTGGGCGGCAGAATGAAACTCTGTCTCAATAATAATAATAATAATAATAGTAAGAAACTCTAATGATATTTCAAACAATGGTCCCCTTTTAGGTCACACTATCAAATCAGAGAAAGATATGCTTGATTAGCTGTAAAATGCAATTTGAGGTCTAGATGAACGAACAAGTAACCTCTAAATCATAAGGCTATTGTTACAAACTGAATGTTTGTATCCCCCCTAGAATTCAAAGGGGAGACAGTATCCCCAGTGTGACAGTATCAGAAGGTGGGGCCTTTGGGAGGTAATTAGGTCATGAGAGTAGAGCCCTCATAAATGGGATTTGTGACCTTAAAGAAGATACACTTCAGAGTTTGCATCCTCTTTCTCTGCCATGTGAGAACATGAAAAGACTGACATCTGGTAAGATCTGGAAGCATGCCTTACCAGACACCAGATATGCTACCACTTAGATGCTGGATTTCCCAGCCTCCGGAACTGAGAGAAATAACTGCTGTTTAAGTCACCTGGTCTATGGTAATTTGGTATAGTTGCCCAAATGGACTGTGATGGTTAATACTGCATATCAACTTGATTGAATAGAAGGATGCAAAGTGTTCCCGGGTACATCTGTGAGGGTGCTGCCAAAGGAGATTTAACATTTGAGTCAGTGGACTGGGAAAGGCAGACCATCTTCAATCTGGGTGGGCACCATCTAATTAGCTGCCAGCACTGCCAGAATAAAAGCAGGCAAAACATGGAAAGACTAGACTGGTGTAGTCTTCTGGCCTCCATCTTTCTCTCATGCTGAATGCTTCCTGCCCTCAAACATTGGACTCCAAGTTCTTCAGCTTTGGGACTTGAATTGGCTTCCTTGCTTGCAGATGACCTATTGTGGGACCTAACCTTGTGATCATGTGAGTCAATACTCCTTAATAAACTCTTCTTTTTATACACATGTATCCTACTAGTTCTGTCCCTCTAGAGAAACATGACTAATACATTGAGTAAGATAGTTCCTGTCTTTTTTTTTTTAAAGAGATGGGGTCTTGCTCTATTGCCCAGGTTGGTATGCACTGGCTATTCGTAGGCACAAACATAGCATGCTATGACCCTGAACTCCTGGGTTCAAAAGATCCTCCTACCTCAGCCTCCCAAGTAACTGGGAACACAGGTACCCACCCCCACACCCAGCTAATTTTTGTATTTTTACTAGGGACAGCGTTTACCATGTTGGCCAGGCTGGTCTCGAACTCCTGACCTGAAGTGATCTGCCCTCCTTGGCCTCCCAAAGTGCTGGGATTACAGGTGTGAGCCACTACATCCAGACTTTTGGTTTCTTATGTGTAGGAGAGGATAAGTTTCTTTCTCAGAGTGTGCTGCAGCCAGACATAATATTTCTCCTTGGCAGAAACTCTGCTGTTCCAATCATACATGTAGCCATTGAGTTCAATGTGAAGATCCAGGAGTGGGCGTTTTCTGGAGAAAACAAGAAAGGCAAAATTTAATGCCATGCAAATATCAAAGAGAAGACTGTCGTTAGGGCGAAATGAGCCAACAGATGTGAAAGTTCTTTGCAACTGTTCCTTTCTGAAGGCACCACAAGCTGCTTAGCAAATGATCCAGACTAACTTGCAACACTCTGGCTTGATGGCCACCATCCCCTCAAGCGGCTGCTGAGTTTCACTCTGGGAACATACCAGCCAGATGATAACCCACGTGGATCATCTATGCAAATAGGGATGGGCTCCAAAGGCCCATGGAGTATCTATCTTGGAAGGCTGAGTGGCTCCTGCTCTAACCACCGCTTCCTGCTGGGCCACCACTAAGGAGGCCAGGTAAAGAAGGCCATGAGATTTATTCCTGGGGTATGCAGAGGTACAGCCCAGAATGCATTTGACAGGTGGCTCAGAAACATCATTCTAAATTGTAATTAGAGTGCAACTGAAAAAGGTCAGTTAATCTTATACTTGAGGTACACTGTGGCTTCATTCAGCTTAAACGGAAACCAGCTCACTGATGTTTCTCTTAGAAAAGTATTCTTGCCAATAAACATTAAAAAAAATGTTTATATAACAAAGCCTTCCAGATCTGAACAGCCAGATACCACTTTTCACCTATCAAATTGTCAAAACTTGAGGAAATATAAGAGCATGCAGTGTCAGGGAGAACTCAGGGACATAGCTACTCTCCTATAAAGCTGATATGACCATCCTATAGGACATCTAGTAAGATGCATCCAAGGCTTGAAAAATGCATGTCCTTTGACTCAGTAATTCCACTTCCGGGAATTGTCTCCCTAGAAAACAATTAAGGATAAGAACAAATACTAAGTTGCAAGGATGTTTAATACTTACTCTGTATGAAAGCAAACACTATGCAACAACTGAAGATTGATCAAGTAAATTAAGCTATGGCCATATTATGGGCCATTAAACTGATGCTGTAGAAATGTGACTACTGACATGCAAAAATGTTTGTAATCTACTGTTAAGCAAACTAAAAGCAGGTTATAAAGTGATGGCAGGCTGTGAGTGTCTTTCAGGTAACACACGGGCTAGAGGGGTGCCTGTCCTTGCCCTCTCCCTGTGTGCCCCATTGCCACGCCTTGCAAAATTGAGGAAATCAAGGACTTTCTGCTCACAGCCAGGTGAAAGGATGCCAAATCTGTCAAGATCAAGAAAAATAAGGATAATGTGAACTTTCAAGTTCGATGCAGCAGATACCTTCAGAGAAAGAGAAGGCAGAGAAACTGAAGCAGTCCTTGTCCCCTGCTTTGGCAGTAAAGGAGCTGAAATGAGCCAGACATGGAGATTTGAATTGTATTGAAATTTTTTTAATTAAAAAAAAGAAACAATAGATGATGATTCCATCTGGGCTTACAAACATACTTCCGGGCTGGGCGCAGCGGCTCACTTTGGGAGGCCGAGGCAGGAGGATCACTTGAGGTCAGGAGTTCGGGACCAGCCTGGCCAACATGGTGAAACCCCACCTCTACTAAAAATACAAAAATTAGCAGAGCCGTGGTGGTGTGCGCCTGTAGTCCCAGCTATTCAGGAGACTGAGGCAGGAGAATTGCCTGAACCTGGGAGGTGGACGTTGCAGTAAGCCGAGGTGTGCCACTGCACTCCAGCCTGGGCAACAGAGCGAGACGTCATCTCAAAAAACAAACAAACAAAAAAGATATACTTCTATATGACTGTGTGGGTATCAAATAAAAAAAGATCTGGAAGGTGGCTGAGCATGGTGGCTCATGCCTGTAATCCCAGCACTTTGGCAGGCTGAGGTGCGTGGATCACTTGAGGCCAGGAGTTCCAGACCAGCCTGGCCAACATGGTGAAAACTCTGTCTCCATTAAAAATACAAAAATTAGCCAGGTGTGATGGCGGGCGCCTGTAATCCCAGCTACTTGGGAAGCTGAGGCAGGAGGGAGAATCACTGGAACCCAGGAGGCGGAGGTTGCAGTGAGCCAAGATCATGCCACTGTACTCCAGCCTGGGCAACAAGAGTGAAACTCTGTCTCAAAAAAAAAAGGAAAATTAAAAATAAAAATTTGTAGCCAGACACAGTGGCTCACACTTGTAATCCTAGCGCTTTGGGAGGCCAAGGCAGGCAGATCACCTGAGTCAGGAGTTCAAGACTGGCCTGGTCAACATGGTGAAACCCAGTCTCTACTAAAAATACAAAAATTAGCCAGGGCGTGGCATGGTGGCACATGCCTGTAATCCCAGCTACTTGGGAGGGTGAGGCAGGAGAACTGCTTGAACCTGGGAGGCGGAGGTTGCAGTGAGCCAAGATTGTGCCAATACACTCCAGCCTGGGCAACAGAGCAAGACTCCACCTCAAAAAAAATAATAAATAAGTAAATAAATAAATTTGTTATTTGTATTTATTTATTTATTTATTGGAGACAAGGTCTCCTTCTGTTGCTCAGGCTGCAGTGCAGTAGTGCAATCATGACTCACTGCAGCCTCAAACTCCTGGGCTCAAGCAATCCTCCTACCTTAGCCTCCCAAGCAGTTGGGACTATAAGCGCACACCACCACCCCCAACTAATTTTAAAATTTTTTATAGAGCAAGTTCTCACTTTGTTGCCCAGGCTGAAAATTTCTTAATTTTGAAGAAAAGTATTCAAACTACAAACTAACTAACTACAAAGTATTTATAAATCATGCTGGGTCTATACTGTAGTCCTAGGGCAACCCCAATGCAGGAGGGAAAATCTCTTTTCCTCCTGGAAGAGAAGGGCAGCAAATGTGGCACAGTGGTAATTCCCATCCTGGTGGCATGAAAGTAAGTAGGTGGTTCAGAACTGACCATCTCCTGGGGGCTCACCTTTCTTGTCTCAGTTTCTGGGAGAGGCACTGCAGGTACAAGGACGGTGAGCTGTGGGACCACTCCAGCAGGGACACATCCGCAGTGCACAGGCTCCAGAAGAAGTCAGCTTCTCGGTGAACTGTGCACAGCCCTCGCTTCTGAGCCTTGAATTCCACATTCTTCATTGCTGGCCCATCCACCTCCAAGAGGCTGCTGTCCTCCAGCTGGCCCTCTGACACCACATAGTTCTGAATAAAAAATATCTTCGGCTTCCCTGCTAGATAAGGGCATGAATCTCCCATGAACATCCTCCTGATGTGATGCAGGGGGAGCCCTGAGTGAGTCTGATCCACACCATACACACTCTGGGAGCCTCCTCGGCTCACCAGGACACACACAAAGCTGTCGTAGTCTCGGTGCTCGGGCATACAGGCAAATTGGCCAAGAATCTGGGATATACCATGCATACTGAGATGCAAGAATTTCTGGACTTCATAGCCCAGGGAAGTGAAGGTGTCTCGAAGAAGCTCTGGGGAAAACAAAAAACAAACATGGAAAACAACACTGGAGTGAGGAGAGCTCAAGAGGACTGGGTAGGAATCCTAGACACGGTCTAATCTCCATTATGAAAAGCTTCTGCTTTTGTGTCATATTTTGATGTGCCCGAGTCCTGCGCAGTTGGAACAAGAACCACATGAATCATGAAAGATGTGATTTTAGGTCCCTAAATATGGTCTATACCCTGCTATACCACTGTTCCTGCCTGATGCCAGCCACAGGCACAGACTGAGCCCACTCTAGTCCAATCAAACCAAGGGGGGACAAAACCTTTTTTTCTTCAACAATCTTCTTATTGAAGTCCAGACCTCACAATCTTTCTCTCTTCTGAGTGGCTCACTGTGGGAGAAGCCCACCACCACATCATGAAAGTACTCAAGCAGTCCCGCAGAGAGGCCCACATGAAGAACAGGCTTCCTTCCAACAGCTAGCACCAACTTCCCAGTCATGTGAGTGACCACCATAGAAGTGGATCCTCCAATCCCAATCAAGCATTCAGATGACTCAGCTGACAACTGACCACAACTTCACTAGACTCTGGGCCAGAACAGCCCAGCTAAGCTGCTCCTAAATTCCTCACCCACAGGTGAGGATACAATTAAATTAGTAACTGTGAAGATATAATTAAATTAGTACTGTTGTTTTTAGCCACTAAATTTTGGAGTGATTTGTATACATTTTTAGGTAAATAATTCACTAGGTAAGTCCTTTCACCTTTCCTATCAGTAAAAGGAAAAGGCTTCTTACTTTTCTCCTTTGCTTGGCCCACAACTAAGGATTAAATAATGAATTATTGGCTGGGCGCAGTGGCTCACCTGTAATCCCAGCATTTTGGGAGGCTGAGGCGGGCAGATTACCTGAGGTCAGGAGTTCAAGACCAGCCTAGCCAACATGGCGAAACCCTGTCTCTACTAAAAATACAAAAATTAGTTAGGTGTAGTGGCATGCACCTGTAGTCCCAGCTACTCAGGAGGCTGAGGCAGGAGAATCACTTGAACCCAGGAGGTGGAGGTTGCAGTGAGCCAACATTGTGACACTGCACTCCAGCCTGGGCAACAGAGTGAGACTCTGTCTCAAAAAAAAAAAAAAAACGAATTATTATATCATGTAAGAATGAAGAGATACAAAGGAGGTGCTGATATTCCTAAGTCTATAATCAATAAGCATCATTAACAAGGAAATAGGAGACACGATTCACAGGTTGCAAATAACCCATTAAATAGTGAGGGTAGCCGGGCCCAGTGGCTCACACCTGTAATCCTAGCACTTTGGGAGGCCGAGACAGGCGGATCACCTGAGGTCAGGAGTTTGAGACCAGTCTGGCCAATATGGTGAAACCCTGTCTCTACTAAAAATACAAAAATTAGCCAGGCGTGGTAGTGCTCACCTGTAATCCCAGCTACTAGGGAGGCTGAGACAGGAGAATTGCTTGAACCTGGGAGGCAGAGGTTGCAGTGAGCCAAGATTGCGCCACTGCACTCCAGCCTGGGCAACAGAGCAGGACTCTGTCTCAAATTCAAATTCAAATAATAATAATAATAATAATAATAACAATAATAATAATAATAATGAGGGCAAATGCCTTCACAGGATCTCTGGGTAGCTGTTATCAGGACTGTAATTTTGCACAGCCTTTTTGAAGAGCAATTTGGGAGTATCATTAAACTTAAAATGTGTATACCCTTTATAAAAAAAAAAGAAAACTCTCTGTGTGGTAGAAGAGGCCTGGATGCACTGTCCCCTAGCTATCTCCTCTGAGGGTGCAGGTGAGTTTCGATACCCAGTGCTGAATCCAGGCTGAACAAGGAGAGAACCTGGACTAGGACTCCAGTTCCATCACTACTATTCTATTCCAAAGGACTCACACATCTCTAATCATGGAGTATTTGCTCCTCCAGGGGGCAGAAGCAAACAGGGAAACACCAGACTCAAAGCTCTTTTGTTTACTTATCTCAAGATTGGTTCACTTCCCTCAAAACCTCTCTTCACTGATAAATGTCCTTCCTTATCAAAGTCCTTGAAAGAAAGCTTCACCACGTTCTCCCTGCCCATGCTGATATGTAAGGCTTGGACAGAACAAATGCTGTACTGTGCCTTCCAGCTCTTTCCTTTATTTGTGCTCCCTGGAGGTTCTGGCTGGGGAAGCCCCTGTCACATGACCGTGAGCAGACAGCTGCGTGGTGCAGGGCAAAAGAGGAACCAGCCTTGGAATCACAAGATGTGGGTTTAAGTCCTAGTTCCTCCATCTCCTCCTACTAGGGTCTGAATCTTGCATGGTCTTGGAAGAGACTGAGCTATAACAGCAGAGAAGCTAGGAAGGAAATGGGAATCTGAGGTCTGGGGCAGAAAATCCTTACCTAAAAGAACAGAAGAAAAATGGCTAAAGCTGGAGGTGAAGCCAAAAACCATGCAGGTCCCAAGTGCCAATAAGAACAGCAGGTCTGAGCCTCAGACAAGACAGAGCATTGCTTAAATATCCTGTGGCAAGGCAGTCACTCCACAGGCCCAGCCTAAAGACATCACCGCTGACATTTCCCATTAACGTCACAATTTTCCTCTGTGAGGTGGTGAGGTGGAGTGGGAAGGGCTGTTAGCTGGCACTTGCAACTTTATTGGGCCAGCAAGAACATGCATACAGCCCAGTCTAATGTATAGGATCAAAAAGGTAATGACAGTGCGACTTTGAGTCAGTTTGAGTCAGCCCCAGTTTATTCATCTATAAAACAGGATTAAAACTAATGCTTGGCCAGGTGCAGTGGCTCACACCTATAATCCCAGCACTTTGGGAGGCTGAGGTGGGAGGACGGCTTGAGCTCAGGAATTTGAGACCACCCTGGGCGTCACAGGGAACCCCGTCTCTACAAAAAATAAAAAAATTAGCCAGGCATGGTAGTGCATGCCTGTAGTCATCACAGCTACTTAGGAGGCTCAGGCAGGAGGATCTCTTGAGCAGGAGGTTCTTCAAAAGGTGACTGTGAGGGCAGGGTACGGTGGCTCGTACCTGTAATCCCAGCATTTTGGGAGGCCAAGGCGGGTGGATCGCTTGAGCTGCAGAGTTTGAGACCAGCCTGGGCAACATGGCAAAACCCCATCTCTACCAAAAATACAAAAATTGGCCGGGCATGGTGGCACGCATTTGTGGTGCCAGCTACTTGGGAGGCTAAGGAAGGAGGATCACTTGAGCCCAGGAAGTGGAGGAGCCAAGATCGCTCCACTGCACTCCAGCCTGGGTGAAAGAGTGAGACTCTGTCTCAGAAAAAAGGTGACCGTGAGGATCCAATGAGATTTCTGTAAAGATGCTTTGCAAACTGTGTTTATTCAAATATAAGATATTGACTTTAAAGGAAATAAAGGCAGCCATTTCAAAGTACAAATCACCAACCTTATGGTGTTGTGCATCTCTCATGGAATCTCTCTCTTAGAACCTGGAGGGAGGTCTCTATATTCTAAACTAAAATGGGCTCAGAGCAGACAGAGTCCATATCCTATGTAGGTAGGACAGTAACTGTTTTGTCCTTGCACATAAATAGAGGAAGAAAAACTTGGGGGCCGGGTTTGGAAAATAAAATTTCAACAAACTACAGAAGTCCCACTTCTCCTTCTAGAACCCACCCTGGAAATCCCACACTCAACCCAGTCTGATCTCCGTAAATTTCAACTGTTCTTTAGAACTTCTGGAAATGATGTGGGGGGGCAGGGAGGGGAAGGGCGGGGGTTCTTCTGGCCTTGCAGTTAGTACAGGGCTGTTCATTCAAGGCCAGGGTTAGCACTACTCACAGATTTGAGGACTTCACAGATAAAACAAAAAAAACAAAATACAGTAAAATGTCATGACTTCATTAATTTAGAATTTGTTTTGATCTAAATGAGGATACATTTATCTTGACAATTTCTATGAAAAGGGCTTCATTAAATAAATGTATAAAATAAACAAGAATGAGGGAATGCTTCAACAGTTAATTTACAATCACATATTGAGTACCTTTAATAAACCCAGTGTTAACTGCTATAGAGCACATGGGTAAAACACAAGATGGGCAAAACATTCTTAGTGAAAAAGGGAGTTCTGAGGTCAAACATGTTTGGGAAATGCAAGGTGGACAAGGCTAAAATAGGTTTCTTCACGGGTAGAATTCTCAGAGCCTATAATAGGTCAATATGCATTGCAAATCTCTGAGGGGGAAGAGATTAGGCAGCACTTCTCAAATTTACTTGACCGGAAAACTTTTGTTTTACAAAGTTCCCCTTATTGCCTACAGAAACACTTGGACAAGAGAATACGTATCAAATATATGATGTACTTCAATCAAAGAGCTTATAATCTTGTTGGGGAAGCAAAGCTTATAAATGCACATAAAACAAAGATTACGTGGTGGCTCATGACCATAATCCCAGTGCTTTGGGAGGCCAAGGCAGGAAGATCACTTGAAGCCAGGAGTTCAAGACTGCCCTGGGCAATACAGCAAAAGACCCTGTCTCTATAAAAAACAAAAAGTTAGCCAGACATGATAGCATGTGCCTGTAGTCCCAGCCACTTAGGAGGCTGAAGTGGGAGGATTGCTTGAGCCCAGAAGTTTGAGACCAGCCTGGGCAACATAGTGAGACCCTGTCTCTACAGAATATTTTAAAAATTAGATGGATGTGGTGGCACCTGTGTGTAGTTCCAGCTACTTGGGAGGGTGAGGTGAGAGGATCGCTTGAGCCCGGGAGATTAAGGCTGCAGTGAGCCATGATTGTACCACTGCTCCATTCTGGGTGATAGAGCAAGACCCTATCTCAAAAAAGAAAAGGAAAGTACAGAAAAATGTTCAAACTTTTCAGAAAGAGCAGGATAGAAAAAAAATACTTCCTCTTGGCCAGGTGTGATGGCTCATCCCTGTGATCCCAACACTTTGGGAGGCTGAGGCGGGCAGATCACCTGAGGTCAGGAGTTCAAGACCAGCCTGGCCAACATGGTGAAACCCCATCTCTACAAAAATACAAAAATTAGCCGGGCATGATAGCGGGTGCCTGTAATCCCAGCTACTCAGGTGGCTGAGGCGGAGAATTGCTTGAACCCAGGAGACAGAGGTTGCAGTGAGCCAAGATAACGCCATTGCACTCCAGTAGCCTGGGCAACAGAGCAAGACTCTGTCTCAAAAAAAAAAAAAAAAAAAAAAAAACAACAACTTCCTCTTAAAATCTGCAAACATCGTCTTTTATTTGTATTCAAGGGCCTTAAAAACAACCAGAGCTTTAGGCCAAGCCGTAAAGCCCATCTGTCAGAGATGTGAGACGTTTGCTTCTATATTCCTAACAAGATAAAAAAGTCCAGTGCTTAAAGATGACCCACCAGGGCCTAGCACAGGTCCAGCTTTGCTGTCACTGACACAGATGACACAACACCAAAGACTTATTTTTCAATTCTACCAAACTGAGATAATTAGTTCCCAAATCCCTAAGCATTTACTTCTGCCTCAAGAAGAGGTTACTGAACTCAATAAGGATTCTTCTCAAGAATGAACTACCAAAGAATAACCTTAGTTCATGCACAACACAGCTCTGAGATCAGACTCCACCTCATTGCCTTAATATTTGCTTCGCACAGGGCCAAGCATGGTGCTTTGCACATAGTAGGCCCTCAACGAACATTTACTGGACAAACAAAGAAATAAAGCTTTAAATACTTGGGGGACTGGCATGCTCTTTGGATAAAAGTCTGGTTTTTTAAGGAGAGAAGGGAAGATAGGTAGAAGAGAGTCTGCTAAACTCTAAAGATAAAAAGGAATGGCTTTTAGAAACACACTGACACTGGGAGAGCTTATTCCTTCATTCATTCACCCAACAATTATTTATTGAACACCTATGTACCAGGTATTGTTCCAGGTACTGGAGACCCATAGTAGGAGATAGATAAACTCCCTCAGCTTCATGGAAATTATATTGAGGCAAAGTAGTTAAAAGCATACGCTTTGGAGTCCAGCTTTTGAATCCCAGCTCAATCAGTACTAGAGAAGGTAGGAGTGTAGTTCACTGCTCAGCTTCCTCACCTTGAAAATGGAGAGAATAGGCCAGGCACGATGGCTCATGCCTGTAATCCTAGCACTTTGGGAGGCTGAGGTGGGCAGATCACGAGGTCAGGAGATCGAGACCAGCCTGGCCGACATGGTGAAACCTTGTCTCTACTAAAAATACAAAATTAGCTGGGCATGCTGGCACATGCCTGTAATCCCAGCTACTCAGGAGGCTGAGGCAGGAGAATCGCTTGAACCTGGGAGGTGGAGGTTGCGGTGAGCTGAGATCGCGCCATTGCACTCCAGCCTGGGCAACAAAAGTGAAACTCCGTCTTAAAAATAAATTAAAAAAAAAAAAAGAAAAAAGAAAAATTAGCTGGGCGTGGTGGCGCATGCCTGTAATCCCAGCTACTCAGGAGGCTGAGGCAGAAGAATCGCTTGAACTTGGGAGGGAGAGGTTGCAGTGAGCCGAGATTGCACCACTGCACTCCAGCCTGGCGACAGAGCAAGACTCCGTCAAAAAAAAGAAAAGAAAATAGAATATTCCTAGCAAATTAGTTCTAAGTAAAACAAAAAAAATTTAATGGAGAGAATAGTACCTATATTATGGTATTATTTATGAGGATTAAGCAAAAATCCGTGTAAAGCAATTAGCAAAGTACCTGGCACGTAGTAGATTTTTAATAAATTATATACTCTGAGCACAGCTATACCCAGGTTAGTCCTATCAAGTTCTTGTTTCTTTCTTTCAGAGCCCTTATTTCGGCTGGCAATTACCTTACCTGCTTGTTCATTATCTGACTTCTGCACTCCTCCCAAGTGTTCAATGTTAACCAGATGGCAAAGTTAACTAGACAGAGGAAATCCACATAATTACTCTAGATGAAGTCCCCTAACTGCAGATTAGATGGAAAAGAGATGAAGGGTGCTGCACTAATAATAACAACCATTTTCAACCAAGGCAGGATTCTGGGCCTAGAATCTTCAGTGACAAATTACCAGGAGAGGAGGAGGAAAATGAAGAGCTGGAGGCCTAGAGAGATGGTGTGAGGAGAGGAGACTGTGCCTTTCCACTTCTTAATAATTAATGTTCTCCTGCTGCTCTGAGTCTGTGCACGTAAGTGGATTTGTGACCTCTCAGCTGATGAAAACCATAGCACAAGAAGAGTAAAAGTGTGCTGCCTTGTTTCTTACTTGCTAATTAGCCACCTGAGCCCAGGGGGGTTTATAAGTGGCCTCAAGCCCAATTATTGATTTTGTTCCCAGAGGCAGGGAAGGCTTGAGTCAAATCACCCTGATTCTCAGGGGAAAGGCAGCACTGAGCATCCAGGGTACCCTCTAATGGCCCAGGCCTACTCTTGTCCAGCAATGTACCACCAAGATGTCGAACTTTAAAGGACTATGTCTGACCAGGAAGGACCTGCTGTCTAGAGCTGCCATTCTGATTCTTGGAGCTCGTATACAGATACATCGGCAGCCATGGGGCAGGAAACAGATGTACCAATGCAGTCAAGACCAATACCTGCTCATACCTGTGGCCAAAAGCATGATGCCCCAGGCTCTGCCTCCAATTCTACCATCTTCTTCCATCTTTCTCTTTTATCAGGTCTCTGCCCTCCTGTATTTTGTACTTAGATTCTCCTCTGCCAAGCCCATTGAGACTGTGACTGGTAGGAGTGTTGTGCTCAGCTTTCCACTTGAGTGTTTAGCCAAGAAGCTGGATAACCCTCTCAGGTTATGGCCTCCATTCCAGTGCACCTCAGTCTATGGGGATGCATTCCACTCACCCTTGGGCCTAGAGCAGGCCTCAGTGCCCTGGTCTCTCACTTGTCTGAGATCAGACTCTATGTACCAAGTGCAAAGCCATGGTGAGCTCTTGCTTAGGTGGTTTATGGCTAGAATTAAACAAGCAAATGAGGAAATAGTGCTAGTTGGCATCTAGTACAAGCTCACACTGTGCCAGGCATTATTCTAAGCCCTTTCCAAGTATGAACTCACTCATTCTGCCCAACCTCCCTATGAGGTAGGTCCTGTTATTAACACACTTTACAGAAGAGAAACTGGGACTGAAGGAGGCCGAGAACTCAGCACTACAGGAAAAATAAAAATAAAATTTAAATTAACAAAAATTAGAAGCCAGGCGCGGTGACTCATGCCTGTAATCCCAGCACTTTGGGAGGCCAAGGTGGGTGGATCACTTGAGGTCAGGAGTTCGAGACCAGCCTGGCCAACACGGTGAAACCCCGTCTACTAAAAATACAAAAAATTAGCCAGGCACGGTGGCGGGCGCCTGTATTCCTGAGAGGGATGTACTCGGGAGGCTGAGGCAGGAGAATTGCTTGAACCCAGGAGGAAGAGGTTGCAGTGAGCCAAGATCGCACCATGGCCCTCCAGCATGGGCAACAAGAGTGAGATTCTCTCTCAAGAAAGAAAAAAAAATTAAAAAAAATAAAGAGGCCAGGGACATTGCCCAAGGTCACAAGCTAGAACATGGCATAGCCATGATTCAGACCCACACTGTCATATTCCATTTCTCAACTCTGATCATGCTCCTATAATGCAGAAAAATTCGAATATACATTCAGCCCCTGCCCCCAAGAGGCCCACAACCCAGCAACAGAAGCAAGCACAGACATTGAGTTTTAGCCAAAAAACTTAGTTTTTCAATTCACAGCAGGTCATGGCTTTCTTTTTTTTTTTTATGATTCTCTCATACAACAGATATACATACAACATCTGCTGATGAATGAAACAAAACTGACCAAAACCAGAAGTACAGGACAATTACATAACCTCATTAAACGGGAAGTGACTCATTAAGAAAATATTTTCTCATTCTTATATGGGTACTAATGGCTAAAAAGGAGAAGACACTTATCTTTCTCACATCTAACCAAAAATAGGACATGACCAAGCAGGATCATCTCTGAAATCCTGGAAAATTTAGTATTATATTTGCTAATTTGACCTTCTCTTAGCCTTTCTTCCCATAAAACTCCCCATGGTAACATTTTAAGTGAGCCTAAAAGATAGTTCTGACTCATTTTAAGAGAATGTTGAGAAGCTCTAAAACTGGAAATACAATGATCGATCCTCTTAAGGAAGAGCTAAATAATTAAACAGAACGTCATTCCACTTATCTAGGCTCTTCTCATTCTCTTTTGATGCAGCACCAGTGATTCAGTTTGAGTCAGACATCCAACAACCACTGAGCAAAAGAATCATCTCAGATCCAAGCAATGGTGATGCAGATAGAAGAGACTGAGGCCAACGACCAAAGCAAAGGACAGCATAACTGAATGACACATTGCTCAGAAAATATCCAAAGCTCTGTAAGTGAACACACATTTATTATGTCTTTAATGTTCCCAGGAAAGCTTTTGTCGTCTATCCAGGTGAAATGATGGGGCACGTGATAATATATGAAGCCAGAATGCCTTCCATTAATATTAATGCCCCTCTGGGTTCCAGGACTTCTCCCTGCTACAGCATCCAAAAGAAAAGGCAAGACTAAGGTTCACCAACTACCGTAAATGATGTCTTTGTGCCAGAGACACTGTTACGTGTTCCCCAAATCCATTTCATTTTCCTCCTGACACACAGCGAGACTAATTTCTCCATGTCCACTACAGTTAGATGGAGCCACATGACTGAGTTCTGACCAATCTAATAGGGTGGAAATGATGCATATTATCACTTTTAAGCCTGGTCCCTAAAATCTCTTGTGAGATCCTTCACACATTCTCTTTTCCCTTATCTGCTAGCCAGATGCAAAGGACTCTGCAGAAAACTCCAAGACCTCAGAAGATAATGGAGCCACTGAATAGCCACATGAACAAAGCTCCCCCAGCCCGATCCACACTAGCCTGTGACATGAATGAGAAACAAGTCTCTATTGTGTTGAAACACATATTCATTTTTTTTTCTTTTTTTGAGACAGGGTCTTGCTCTGTCACCCACACTGGAGTGCAGTGGCACCATCTTGGCTCACTGCAGCCTTGACCTCCTTGGGCTCAAGTGATCCTCCTGCTTCAGCTTCCCATGTAGCTGGGACTACAGGTGTGCACCACCACACCAGCTAATTTTTTTTTTTTTTTTGAGGAATCTTGCTCTGTCACCCAGGCTGGAGTGCAGTGGCGCGATCTCGGCTCACTGCAAGCTCTGCCTCCCAGGTTCAAGCAATTCTTCTGCCTCAGCCTCCCAAGTAGCTGGGACTACAGGCGCCCGCCACCATGCCCAGCTAATTTTTGTACTTTTAGTAGAGATGGGGTTTCACCATATTGGCCAGGTTGATCTTGAACTCCTGACCTCATGATCCGCCTGCCTCTGTCTCCCAAAGTGCTGGGATTACAGGTGCGAGCCACCATGCCCGGCCCACACCAGCTAATTTTTAACTGGGCTCAAGTGATCCTCCCATCTCAGCCTCACAAAGTGCTGGAATTCCAGGCATGAGCCAGCGCACCCAGCCTGAAGCACAGATTCTTGAACTGGTTTGTCACGGCAGTTGGTGCTGATCACTCTAATGAATACAGCTTGCCTGTGCCATGATCTCAATCTGGGGGCACCAGTTAATCTGCAGCTTCTACACCTACCTGTCTCATTGCCAATGCAATCGATTATCAGGCAGATTCCTAGGGGCTTGCTCTTCATCTTGTATCTCTCTTCAGGTACGCTCTGGAAAGGAAGGCAAGAATTGCTAAAGACTCTGGATATTGCTCTGTTTCTATAAGGTCCCACCCATATACCATCTCTTCTTTTGGATTTCCTTTGGCAGGTGAGTCACTCAACAGACACGGCCTGAAGTTTCCCATTATGGCAAATGTTTCCCATTAATATCAAATTTTTCCTCTATTAGGGTAATGTGCTTAAGACAAATTATTTTCATTTTTATTTAATTTTAATGAAAATCCCAGTCTCTTTATTGGCTTTGTGGAATAAAGATAATTTGAAAAAGAGAGAAAACATGAGTCATGTCTCCACAGTAACCTGAAGTTATATAAGTGGCATGTTGCCAAGTACAAAGGGAGCCCTTCTATTGCTTCTGCTTACAAAGAGGTGTCAACATAAGAAAAAGCCAGAACAAGTCAAAGTTCAGGGAAGTATCACTGCTGACTAATATGTTCAGCAGTCACTGAGTTGAGATGAGGAGTGCTACTTTGGAACTTCCCTGCATTCCAAAGTTCACTAATGCAATCCACTTTAACATCTTTCTCTTTGTTATTCAGGGTTCCCTTGTATGGAAGTTCTCGGGAGAACAACACTCTCAGAGTCCCATTGTCTCAAAGAATTCTTAATGGACAGATATTTTTAAAGAAGTCAGGGTTATCCACAGCTATGTACATATAATACCAAATCAGATCATTTATTCTGTACCTGAGGCAAAAAAGCTTCTGATTCCTGAATGGATTTCTTCACCGGTTCTTCTGGGGGATGAGAGAAACCATTTACAAAGCTGAAGGAGAGGTAAGTCCACCCCTACACTGGCTGAGTTTCTTTGTATAACAACTGTTCTCCCTTCCTATTTTCTTCAATTATCTCTTCTTTCCCCAGCTATACTTGGCCCCAAGGTTCCAACCTCACATTGAAGAAAGTGACATAAGAAAACACAAGTCCCAGCGCTATCAGGGGCTATCTGGAAAAGCTGCTTAAACGGCAAGTGAAAGAAGGCTCTCCCCTACCCCGTTCTAGGTGAGGAACAGGTGGCTGGTGAGTTTTTAACTTGATAGGAGAATCTAATAACCTCACCACCCAACAATACTGATAGCTTTCCTATATGCGCTGAAACTGTTGACAATACCTAAAGGGAACAGCCTTAGAGAGTGCAGAGCAGGGAAAGTTTATACGTTTGCTAGTTACAAAACAGATGGCACTGTTTTCATAGTCCAGTGATACTGGGAGATCATAAAATAAAATGTCAATGGCAAGACAGTGACAATGGGGGGCAGTGAGGCTGGCAAATGGAGATGAGACTAAAGCTAATTTGCTAGAAAAAAATGACTTCATTAGGTCAGGGAGGTGGAAGAACAACCAGTTTTGAGCCGAGATTGTGCCACTGCACTCCAACCTGGGCAACAGAGCAAGACTCTGTCTCCAAAAAAAAAGAAAAAAATTTAAAAAAGATACACAGCATATATTAAGTGAAAAATGGATTATTAAATAATATGTATAATATTGATTCTGTGTACTTAAAAATATATATTTGTGTACATATACTTACACATGTATTAATATATGCTTAAATATAAAAGAATCTGGAGGCCTAAAAATCAAACAATAGCAGCTATCTCTGATACTTGAAAGTAGAAATTTCATTTTATATTTTTTGTATTTTAGCAATTATATATTAACAGAACAAACAAACAAAGAAAACCCACAAAATAATCTATGTGATATATCTATCTCAGTTTAAGGCATTTAGCAAGAACTTACTAAATTGAAGTTATCACCATCCTCATCAAATTCAATGATGGCTGAACAGTTCAAATCTATTTGGAAGTCCAAATTAATATAAATATTTGGTTTGATTATTATTATTTATTTATTTAGATGGAGTCTTGCTCTGTCACCCAGGCTGGAGTGCAATGGCACGATCTCAGCTCACTGCAACCTCCGCCTCCCAGGTTGAAGCAATTCTCCTGCCTCAGCCTCCTGAGTAGCTGGGATTACAGGTGTGTGCCACCACACCTGGCTAATTTTTATATTTTCAGTAGAGACGGGGTTTCACCATGTTGGTCAGGCTGGTCTCGAACTCCTGACCTCGTGATCCGCCCATCTCGGCCTCCCAAAGTGCTGGGATTACAGGCGTTAGCCACCATGCCTGGCCGACTATTTTAAACTTCTATTAAATTAAGCCCAAGTTATTAGAAAGCTTTCTTGGGAGGGGGCAGGGTCTTGCTCTGTTGCCCAGGCTAGAATGCAGTGGCAAGATCTCGGCTCACTGCAACCTCCACCTCCCAGGTTCAAACAATTCTCCTGCCTCAGCCTTCCGAGTATCTGGGACTACAGGCGTGCACCACCACAACCGGATAATTTTTGTATTTTTAGTAGAGACGGGGTTTCACCATGTTGCCCAGGTTGGTCTCAAACTCCTGACTTCAGGTGATGCACCCACCTCGACCTCCCACAGTGCTGGGACTACAGGCATGAGCTACTATGCCCAGCCCAGAAACCTTTTTCTTTTATTAGCAAATAAACCAAGTCCAAGCAAGAACAAGTAAGCAGCTCTCCTAACAGGATCATAGGGATATTCGGATTCTCACTTACCTCATCTGTACAATTATGACCAAGGATAAAACTGCCATCAGGGAGCAAATGGAAAGAACACCAATTGTTTTTAATTCCTATGCAAATCTACTAGGTCTCCTATTTTCCCTTTAAACAGGCTTCGGAATACTAATTCTCATCACCTCACCAGTGTTTTAAGAAACATGCTATCATTTCAGGAATTAATTCGCTTCTCAGTAGTTTTTGCTGGATGGCACAATATTAGGTAGAGAATGACAGACATGAGCTACACCATCTGACTAATCCGGGCAAAATAAGTTTCCAGGTGCACATAGCACAAAGACTGAGTCGTAAGATATCTGTAAGGGGACTGCCACACAAAGAGGGCTTCTATTAGGCCACTGCCCTACTCAAAACATTCATGATGTCCCACCACACACAGGACAGATTCCAAGCCTCTTGGATAAGACTGAAGCCCTCCATCACAGCCCATCAATCCGTTTCCTGGAGTTTGGAACCACAGCCATGTGCCTCATCAGTGTAAGACTGAGTCTCAGCTCTCACTTCAAGGAGGACTCAAGACAAGCAAAAGAAGTAAACTTTTGCTGGGTGCAGTGGCTCACACCTGTAATCCCAGCACTTTGGGAGGCCAAGGCGGGTGGATTACTTGAGGTCAGCAGTTTGAGACCAACCTGACCAACATGATGAAATGTTGTCTGTACAAACATTTCATCATATGTTGTCTGTACAAAATACAAAAATTAGGCTGGGCGCCATGGCTCATCCCTGTAATCCCAGTACTTTGGGAGACCAAGGCGGGTGGATCACCTGAGGTCAGAAGTTTGAGACCAGCCTGGGCAACAGAATGAAACCCCATCTCTACTAAAAATAGAAAAATAAACTGGGTGTGGTGGCGCAAGCCTGTAATCCCAGCTACTCGGGAGGCTGAGGCATAAGAATCACCTGAACCCAGGAGGTGGAGGTTGCAGTGAGCTGAGATTGCACCACTGCACGCCAGCCTGGGTGACAGAGCGAGACTCTGTCTCAAAAAAAAAAAAAAAAAAAAAAAAAAAAAAAAAATTAGCTGGGTGTGGTGGTGCGTGCCTTTAATCCCAGCTACTCAGGAGGCTGAGGCATGAGAATTATTTGAATTCAGGAGGTGGAGGCTGTAGTGAGCCGAAAGTGCACCACTGCACTCTGGCCTGGGTGACAGAGTGAGACTCCGTCTCCAAAAAAAAAAAAAAAAAAAAGAAGTAATCTTTTAAAAAATGATCCATGGGATCAAGTGCTAATGTTTTAAGAGAGAAAACAGCTCATGTGGGTTGAAATGACCCATCTTTAAATTGCATGTTTTCTTTCTTAGGAAAGGGGGGATATCATCTGTAGAGTATCCAGACTTATTAAATAGGCTGTAAGACAAGAACTTATTTACCGTTCCTCTTCCTGCTGCTAGATATTTGGTTTAACATTGTTCATTATCATGGTCAGATGAATGTTTAACATGGCCTGGTTAGAGCTCCATTCCATTTCAGTTATAAACGTCACATCTCTTAAAATACAGCCAAGGTGATGAAGCTGATGGAGTATGATGGTGTTCAAACTTACATAAGCTAATTCAATAGACAACTAGAAATGCCAATGAGTCTACCATAAGAGTTTAACCAGTTTTTATTTTGAGAGCTTACTTAGATTATGTAGATAAAGGAAATGACCAACCTAAAAATGCAATATTTGTACTAGAATTATCAAGCATTTATAAATAATGAATATTAAAAAAAGGTGGTCTTACGTTGAGTGCCAAGCTGTTCCTTAAGTCTTTGTTCTTTACTTCTCCCATTATGGAGCTTCAAATACAAAGAATAAGGTCATGCTTCCTGTTAGTTATTTCAGAGGTACACTATACATCACACCTCTTTAAATGTCTCAATAGGATTCTTAACTCAGGAAAAAAATAAAAATATCATCCCAACAGTTAAATTATCTAAAGAACAGCAAGAGCTGTTAACTCCATAAATGCCATATCATATTACCAAAGAACAGGGAAATTCTGCTTTTAAAAGACGAAAATAGGCCGGGAGCGGTGGCTGACACCTGTAATCCCAACACCTTGGGATGCCAAGGTGGGTGGATCATCTGAGGCCAGGAGTTCCAGACCAGCCTGGCCAACATGGTAAAACCCCATCTCTACTAAAAATACAAAAATTTGCTGGGCATGGTGGCGTGCCCCTGTAATCCCAGCTTCTCAGGAGGCTGAGGCAGGAGAATCGCTTGAACCTGAGAGGCAGAGGTTGCAGTGAGCTGAGATGGTGCCATTGCACTCCAGCCTGGGCAACAAGAGTGAAAAGTGAAACTCTGTCACAAAAATTTAAAAAAAAGAAAATAAAAATATGCTAAGCTAGCATATTAGAATGTTTCAAAACAGCCCAATAAAATCTGATGTTACAGTATAGTATAGTTGCTAGCATAGCTCCAGGTTAGGATAAGCTGTTAGAACATGAGATTGACATTCCACCTGTTCCTTCAACACAGGGGCAAAGTACAGCATGGTTAAGAGTTGGATTTCTAGGCCAGACAGACCTGGCTAGGAATCCTAATTCTGCCACTTATTAGCTGTGTAACCTTGAGAAAGTTATTTAACTTCTGTATGTGTGTTTCTTCATATGCTAAATGAGGATAATAATAATAGATACCTTACAGATTTTGTATGAAGATTAAATGCACACAAAGCGCTCAGCACAGTGCCAAGCACATGGAAGTACATGATAAATGTCCAGTTATTGCTTTTCTATCATTGCCTAGCTACACATAAGCAACATATGGTCCTGATTCTTGATAATCAAATATTCTTGATAAACCACTTCTGAGGGCTAGAGTAAGAGTAATCAGAGAATGAAAGATTAAACCTACCCTTTCTCTTCTCAGATGACAGGTCCTATGTAAGATACACATACCACATGCTGTCAACCCATCTGAGACACTCAGCTTTCAAATGACAGCTCTTCTCTGAAGCTAACCTAGCCAAAAGAGTGAAGTACACTATCCATTAAGCTGTGTCAGTAGCTAAGTCTGTGTGTCTAAATTAAAAACATGTAAGTTGCCTTTTTCACTAATAATTAGTAACTGAGCCAGAGGCTGATCATATCAGATAGAAATTGGCTCCATGCATAGGTGTGTATTCACTTTTACATACTATTAGAGAGAGGTAATATATCAAATCAAAGATGGATTTTAAAAGCATTGTATTGTAGCCATATAATTTTTAAATTCTTTTCTTTTTTTTTTTTTGAGACAGAGTCTCACTCTGTTGCCCAGGCTGGAGTGCAGTGGCGCCTGCAACCTCTGCCACCCGAGTTCAAGTGATTCTCCTGCCTCAGCCTCCAGAGTAGCTGGGATTATAGGCGCCTGCCACTGCACCTGGTTAATTTTTGTAGTTTTAGTAGAGACAGGGTTTCACCATCTTGGCCAGGCTGGTCTTGAACTCCTGACCTCGTGATCCACCTGCCTCAGCCTCCCAAAGTGCTGGGATTACAGGTGTGAGCCACCACGCCCAGCCATAATTTTTTAATTCTATAATATCTTGTGGTATCCTGTGGCATTTAATCATACAGTAATTTTTGAAGCACTTCTGCAGCCTCATATGAATTAACTTCTAGGTATTCGGCTCCTAAACCTTTTAAGAAAGTCACTGCATTCATATGCTATAGTGCCTGCTTACTAAATGAATGAATGAATAATCACAGTCACTTTTTTTTTTTTTTTTGAGACGAAGTTTCACTCTTGTTGCCCAGACTGGAGTGCAATGGCACAATCTCGGCTCACGACAACCTCCACCTCTCAGGTTCAAGTGATTCTCCTGCCTCAGCCTCGCAAGTAGCTGGGATTACAGGCATGCACCACCACACCAGGAAAATTTTGTATTTTTAGTAGAGACAGGGTTTCTCCATGTTGGTCTCAAAGTACCGAACTCAGGTGATCTGCCTGCCTCGGCCTCCCAACGTGCTGAGATTACAGGTGTGAGCCACCGCGCCCGGCCTTAGGGTCACATATTAAATATAAAAAATTTAAGGAGAAACTAATATGCAAAGCATATGGGCTCACAACAGGCTACATAGCAATGAATATGCTTCATTTACAAAATAGAAACACAATAGTAAAAATATGGCAGGTTTTTAACTAAGAATGACAATATAATTTATATTAGACAGACAATAGCAGAGAAAGCTCAGAAAACCTGGATCTGAATCCTAAATCTGCTTTTTCTCATTATTTGGTATGACAGAGACTCAGAAGGACAAAACAAAGCACATTTCATTCTTTTAAAAAATGTATGCTAGGCCAAGTACAGTGGCTCATGCCTGTAATCCCAGCACTTTGCGAGGCTGAGGCGGGCAGATCACCTGAGGTCGGGAGTTCAAGACCAGCCTGACCAACATGGAGAAACCCCATCTCTACTAAAAATATAAAATTACCCGGGCATGGTGGCACATGCCTGTAATCCCAGCTACTTGGAAGGCTGAGGTGGGAGAATCGCTTGAACCTGGGAGGCGGAGGTTGCGGTGAGCCGAGATCACGCCATTCCACACCAGCCTGGGCAATAAGAACAAAACTCCGTCTCAAAAAAACAAAAAGTATGCTCTAAGATATGGTATGACAAGTATATAGTTTATTATATACATCACAGTGCAGTGAAAGGAGTATGGGCTTGGTCCAGCTCTGCTAGTAGTTAGAAGTAGACAATCAGTTAATGTTCTTTAGGGCTAAGTTTCCTTATTTTGTTTATTAAGGGAGTTGGATAATATAATCCGTAAATCCATTTTAGTTCTGAAATTGCATTGCTCAGTAGTGTCTCTTACAGACATATTCTCCAAGAAACCATTTATATTACAAGAGTGGTTAATGTTTTCATTACATATTTTAACGAAAGCATGTATATATATATGTATATATATATATATATTTTTCTTTTAGAGACAAGGTCTCACTCTGTCACCGGGGCTGGAGTGCAGTGGCACACTCACAACTCACTGCAGCCTCAACCTCCCAGGCTCAGGCAATTTCTCCCACCTCAGCCTCCCAAGTAGCTGAGACTAAAGGCACACCATCATGCCCAGCTAATTTTTGTATTTTTTGTAGAAATGGGGTTTTGACATATTGCCCAGGTTTGTCTCGAACTCCTGGGCATCCGCCTGCCTCGGCCTCCTAAAGTGCTGGGATTACAGGCGTGAGCCACCACACTTAGCCAAAAGCATTTTTTTCCTTCTTTTTTTTTTAAGGGGCTTTCTGGCAAAAACTGAAAAGCCTGCTAGACAAATTCTAAAAAAGCTGTTAACACTGCCAAAAGCATTTCTAATTTAACCATGAAATTGTACCCGGGTCTAAGTCCTCACTACAAACTCCACATATCTTTATATGAACATGAGGATAAGATTACACCAAGATTTAACTTCTCAAGATAAAAGATTAACTAAACAACAATTCTGATACCTTGTACTAAGTCCTACGAACACAACAACCATAAGTGACTATATGATACTTATGCTCATGAACACCCTCAAAAATCTTTTCTTTCATCACTCAATAACAAAATAACTTTTGCTGAAATCATTAAAATTAGCTCAGTAAAAAAACAAATGCACAAAGAAGTACAAGGATATTTATTTTATAGCATTATTAGTAGTAACAAAAGATTGGAAAGCATCTAAACATACAGCAACAAGAAAGGGCTAAACACATTAACACGTTTAGAAAATGAAAGGATTTAATCATTCAAAATAATGATTAAGTAGAGGCAATTCCATGTTAATCATATGGAACAATTTCCAAGAATTTTCAGGTCAGGACAATGGGCATAGGGTGCTATCATTTGTAGAAGAGAAAAAAGCAAAAATGAAATATATGTGTAGACTATCTCTGGATAGTTACAGAATGAACTGGTTCACAACAGCTGCCTTTAGGAAAAATAATTGGAGGTCAGTATTATAGGGGTAGGAAGAAAACATTTTTTTTTGAGACAGAGTTTTGCTCTTGTCACCCAGGCTGGAGTACAATGGCGCGATTTGGCTACTGCAACCTCTACCTCCTGGGTTCATGCGATTCTCCTGCCTCAGCCTCCCAAGTAGCTGGGATTACAGGCACCTGCCATCATACCTGGCTAATTTTTGTATTTTTAGTAGAGATGGAGTTTCACCATGTTGGCCAGGCCAGTCTCGAACTCCTGACCTCAGGTGATCCTTCCGGCTCGGCCTCCCAAAGTGCTGGGATTACACGCGTGAGCCACCACACCCGGGCGAAAAAAATACTTTTAAAACCTCTTGTAGTACATTTAAATTTTTTTTCCATAGGCATGGTGCATCTATTTTTATTTTTAAAGTTACATTTTCTTTAAGTTACAATTTCAAGTGAATAAATGAACAGATATGTATATGTATATACATATATACACACACACAGATATCGATGCAAACCCACATAAAAAAGAGTCTAGAAGGAAATATACCAAAATATTAACAGTGGTTGTCTTTGGGTAGTGGAATATAGGTGATTTATTTTCTTTTATCTTTCTCTATAGTCTCCAAATATCTCAATGAACATGTATTAGCTTTGAAATAAAAGAAGTTACATGTTTTTAAAACAAATACACATTTCTATCACAATTTTTTCAGATATTAAATAAAGTACATGCTGTGAGAATATGCATATTTTTATTAGAACTCTGAAATGGTTTCATGCTGGGATTCCATATGTTTTCTCCAGACTCACCCTGAAGTTATTTGAAGGATCCTTGAAACTCTTTTGGATTGCTGCTTGGAGAACATTCCTGTAACTTGTTCCTGCTCCTTGAACTATAAAAGCAGAAGGGAATTACTGAGTTAAAACTTATAAATTATTATCAAATAAATCTTCAACAGTGGTTCAGTCCAAGGTCAATCACCATCTTTCAAAATACCCCAAACTTTCCAGCCACCCTACTGTATTCAAAATTTCAGATGACTCTTTGACGAAACATCATTAAGAATGGAGTATAGGGCGCCCTGGCCCGCCCCGTCGCTGCGGCAGCCCCTGTCCCCGGCCCACCCAGCCCACCCAGCCCACCCGGCCACTGGCTGCAGAGTGGCAGCGGTGCGGCCTCGGCGTCGCAGCAGCTTCAGTGTTTTATGTCGGGTCGCGGGGTCTCGCGGTAGCATAACGGACTACCTATCAGCGGCGGCACCGGCTACGTGGTCGAGGACGGGTTCACCGCGCTGAAGGGGTGGGTTGCCCCTCCACACCTGTGGGTTTTTCTCGTTAGGTGGAACGAGAGACTTGGAAAAGAAAGAGACACAGAGACAAAGTATAGAGAAAGAAAAAAGGGGGCCCAGGGGACCGGCGTTCAGCATACGGAGGATCCCACCGGCCTCTCAGTTCCCTTAGTATTTATTGATCATTTTTGGGTGTTTCTCGGAGAGGGGGATGTGGCAGGGTCATAGGATAATAGTGGAGAGAAGGTCAGCAGATAAACACGTGAACAAAGGTCTCTGCATCAAGAACAAGGTAAAGAATTAAGTGCTATGCTTTAGATATGCATACACATAAACATCTCAATGCCTTAAAGAGCAGTATTGCTACCCGCATGTCCCATCTCCAGCCCTAAGGCGGTTTTCCCCTATCTCAGTAGATGGAACATACAATCGGGTTTTATACCAAGACATTCCATTGCCCAGGGATGGGCAGGAGACAGATGACTTCCTCTTGTCTCAACTGCAAAGAGGCGTTCCTTCCTCTTTTACTAATCCTCCTCAGCACAGACCCTTTACGGGTGTTGGGCTGGGGGACGATCAGGTCTTTCCCTTCCCACGAGGCCATATTTCAGACTGTCACATGGGGAGAAACCTTGGACAATACCTGGCTTTCCTAGGCAGAGGTCCCTGCGGCCTTCCGCAGTGTTCGTATCCCTGGGTACTTGAGATTAGGGAGTGGTGATGACTCTTAACGAGCATGCTGTCTTCAAGCATTTGTTTAACAAAGCACATCTTGCACAGCCCTTAATCCATTTAACCCTGAGTTGACACAGCACATGTTTCAGGGAGCACAGGGTTGGGGGTAAGGTTACAGATTAACAGCATCTCAAGGCAGAAGAATTTTTCTTAGTACAAAACAAAATGGAGTCTCCTATGTCTACTTCTTTCTACAAAGACACAGTAACAATCTGATCTCTCTTTCTTTTTCCCACACCGCGCAGCAGCTCTTCGCCAGCGGCAAGGGACTCACCTACAACGACTTCTTGATTCTCCCAGGATTCATAGACTTCATAGCTGATGAGGTGGACCTGACCTCAGCCCTGACCTGATGGTCACGCTGAAGACGCCGCTGATCTACTCCCCCATGGACACTGTGACAGAGGCCGACGTGGCCATCGCGATGGCTCTGATGGGAGGTATTGGTTTCATTCACCACAACTGCACCCCAGAGTTCCAGGCCAGTGAGGTGCAGAAGGTCAAGAAGTTTGAACAGGGCTTTATCACACACCCCGTGGTGCTGAGCCCCTCGCACACTGTGGGTGATGTGCTGGAGGCCAAGATGCGGCATGGCTTCTCTGGCATCCCCATCACTGAGACGGGCACCATGGGCAGCAAGCTGGTGGGCATCGTCACCTCCCAAGACATTGACTTTCTTGCTGAGAAGGATCACACCACCCTCCTCAGTGAGGTGATGATGCCAAGGATCGAGCTAGTGGTGGCTCCAGCAGTGTGAGGTTGAAAGAGGCAAATGAGATCCTGCAGCTTAGCAAGAAAGGAAGCTGCCTATCCTCAATGATTGCGATGAGCTGGTGGCCATTATCACCGGCACCGCCCTGAAGAAGAACCGAGACCACCCTGTGGCCTCCAAGGATTCCCACGAGCAGCTGCTCGGTGGGCCAGCTGTGGGCACCCATGAGGATGACAAATACTGCCTGGACCTGCTCACCCAGGTGGGCGTCGATGTCGTAGGCTTGGACTCATCCCAAGGGAACTCGGTGTATCAGATCGCCATGGTGCATTACATCAAACAAAAGTACCCCCACCTCCAGGTGACTGGGGGGAATGTGGTGACAGCAGCCCAGGCCAACAACCTGATTGATGCTGGTGTGGATGGGCTGCGCAGGGGCATGGGCTGCGCGGCTCCATCTACATCACCCAGGAAGTGATGGCCTGCAGTCGGCCCCAGGGCACTGCTGTGTACAAGGTGGCCAAGCATACCCAGCACTTTGGTGTGCCCATCATAGCCAATGGCGGCATCCAGACCGTGGGGCATGTGGTCAAGGCCCTGGCCCTAGGAGCCTCCACAGTGATGACAGGCTCCCTGCTGGCCGCCACCATGGAGGCCCCCGGTGAGTACTTCTTCTCAGATGGAATGCAGCTCAAGAAATACCAGGGCTTGGGCTCACTGGATGCCATGGAAAAGAGCAGCAGCAGCCAGAAACAATACTTCAACGACGGGGATAAGGTGAAGATCACGCAGGGTGTCTTGGGCTCCATCCAGGACAAAGGGTCCATTCAGAAGTTCGTGCCCTACCTCATAGTGGGCATCCAGCACGGCTGCCAGGATATCGGGGCCCGCAGCCTGTCTGTCCTTCGGTCCATGATGTACTCAGGGGAGCTCAAGTTTGAGAAGCGGACCATGTCAGCCCAGATCGAGGGTGGCATCCATGGCCTGCACTCTTACAAGAAGTGGCTGTACTGAGGACAGCGGTGCAGGGTGAGGTGGTAGAGGGAGTGCACCCCAGTGCCCACCTTCGGGCACAGCCTCCCTCCATAACTGAGTGGTCTGCAGATTTGCACTATGGGTTCCCCAGCTCCTTTCCAGGGAGAGAGGAGGGGAGGCTCTGAGGGGTCTGCAACCCCCCTCGCTGGGCATCCCCTGCAGAGTCAGGACTGCTCCCTGGGCCAGGCTGCCCTGGGAGCCCCCCTGAACCCAGCCAGCTGGGCGCTCAGGCCCTGCGCCTGCCTCAGGTCTTTCTTGCTGCAGCCTGCTCCAGCCCAACCCCCATCCCAGGAGCAGACGGCCCCTCCTGGCTTCTCCTATAGGGTACCTCCCTGTCCCCAGCCCCCCAGGAAATGGTGCTCTCCTGGCCCTGCCTCTGGCCCTTCCCAGGCCGCTGCCCCCTCAGCCATGTGGCACTTCTGAGCTCCAGACCTAGGCCAAGGGGAGGTCTCGGCCCCCTTCCCCGGCTCTGGGCTACTCTTGGGTCCTGCTCCTCAGGCCACTCCCCAGTCCCCGGCCCTGGGGAGGAGGCTGCCCTGATCATGGCCGCCTGCCTGTCATTCCTGACTCACCACCGTCCCCAAGTGTACCATTCCTGCCCTCTCCTCAGCTGCAGTTGAAGGCTTTAACTTTGCACACTTTGGGATCACTGTTGCGTCCCTGTGTGTTAAATAATCGGAATAAAAATCAAGTAGGTCTCAAAAAACAAAAGACAAGAATGGAGCATAAATGCTACTTCTGTTTTCGATCTTTGATCAGTCATACTGTTGGGGTAAAAGAGTGCTCTATAGATCAATGAGTCTCAGCCATGCCCTTTAGGCTGTGATGCTATGGTGGCAGTGAACTTGCTAACAGAGCCCAAGCTGAGGATGAGTCTGAAAGACAATGAGGAATGCAAGTAAGGGAGAAGGCCAATGTGAATCTGGTCCTTTTTATCAAGGAAGAAATCGAATGTGCTCTTTTCCATAAGGAGGTTTTATGCAACTTGGGACACATGCAAGGAAGGTATGAGACCCAAGTGACATCACCCGAAGTTGGATAGTGGTTGTGAGGCCAAATACCAGAGCAAGGCAGTAGGGTTCAGCATACATGCAAAACCCCTGAATGTCCATAGCTCTGCTAGCCTGTGCAGATCCCAGATTCTTTCTTGAAGACTGAAATGTTAAGAACTGCTTGGCAGCATTTTGCAGAGATCATAAATATACAGGGCAATGGAGTTGGCAGATCTGGGATATGAAGAATATAAAGGGACGTGATTTCTAGCCACAAGCTAAAGGAGGCTTTGGTCATCTGGGTTCCATTCCATCCACCTATCCAACAAATGAATATTTATCAGTCGTGATGCCCACCCCCAAGCACAGAGTACTTCCTCTAGACCACTGAGAGGCCAAAATTCTTACCAGACTGCTTGTACTTCTGGATTTTTGTCTTCAGGTCTATTCTGTGGATGTTCTTTAGGCATTTTTCTAATAAATCCAGTTGATCTGGGGCAACCAGATTTAGTTTCTCCAACTCAACCACAAGGTCCAAGAAACTCTAAGAGAACCACCAACAAAAAACAAATGTCAATAGAGCTAGCTAGGCCAGGTGCAGAAGTTCATGCCTGTAATCCCAGCACTTTGGGAGGCTGAGGCAGGAAGACTGCTTGAGCCCAAGAGTTTGAGACCAGCCTGAGCAAAATAGTGAGACCCCCATCTCTACAAAAAATAAAAAAAATAAGCTGAGTGTGTTGGCACACACCTGTGGTCCCAGCTACTCAGAAGGCAGAGGTGGAGGATCACTTGAACTCAGAGGTCAAGGCTGTAGTGAGCTGTGATTGCGCCATGGCACTCCAGCCTGGGCAGCAGAGCGAGACCCTGTCTCAAAAAAAGAAAAAATAGAGCTGACTAGTAAGCCCCAAATGCAAACCTCAGTCCATGTGATTTATAGCAGTAAGAAAATGTGACAAGATGAGCCCTTTCAATGATCTTAAACCAGACATCTCTGTCATGAGCAACTTAGACTCCTGATTTTTACTCAGAACAGAGGTGGTGGTAAGTCTTTTGGTCATCAATCTGCTCCTTGGTTGCAGACAGACACGTGTGCCATGTTGTGTCATTGAGAAGGACCGTGAAAGATCAGGGCTGAAAAGAGAACCCTCCTAAGTTTATTATTTTCCAAAAGGCCAGGCTGGTGTCATAGTGAAAAACTCTAAGGGCTTCTCTGAAAAAGGAGAAGAAAGGTAGCTGGGGAAAGACTTTATGAGAAAAATCACATGTTATAGTTTTAAAGTTTCCAAAATATTTGAATCAATGTCGGGCCTTCCAACTCATTCTGACATTCTGACTCAGGGGGTTATAAAAATGTGAAATTACAACAAGGTTTGAGTATTCTGCTATTCATTTACCTTGGGCCACAGTGATTATGAACGAACGATACTTCAGAAATAGGCATTGCTTTGGGATCTATTTCCTTTGCATTTAACATTTAGTTACTGAAGTGCTATCTTTATTTTTGAAAATAATAATCATAATTTAAATATATATAAATGGCTGGGAGAGACAATTACTAGAAGAAACCAAAAAGGGAGTTCTAGTTTCATTTTCCTTCCCATTTTGCATTTGATAGGACTTAAGAAACAAAACTATAATCATTAGGAACATGAGGAAATTCTCAAGCAATGACTTATCTGAATCGTTACAGGCAGGCACTGGCCTGCCTATTTTGAGGACCTATTGTCATATTTTAGAAACAATAGGTTCTCAAACATTTCCTGGCCTATCCTTAGGTCAACAGTACCATGTAGGGCCAACTGGAATGTTGTTTTATTTTATTTTATTTTATTTTATTTTTGAGATGGAGTCTGGCTCTGTAGCCCAGGCTGGAGTGCAATAGCACAATCTTGGCTTACTGCAACCTCCGCCACCCGGGTTCTAGCAATTCTCCTGCCTCAGCCTCCCAAGTAGCTGGGATTACAGGCGCCCACCACCACGCCCAGCTAATTTTTGTACTTTTAGTAGAGATGGGGTTTTGCCATGTTGGTCAGGCTGGTCTCGAACTCCTGACCTCAAGTGATCTGCCCGGCTCAGCCTCCCAAAGTGCTGGGATTACAGGCATGAGCCACTGTGCCCATGAGCCATTGTGCTAGGCCAACTGGAGTTTAAAAAAAATTTTTTTTTTTGAGACAGAGTCTTGCTCCATCGCCCAGGCTGGAGTGCAATGGTGCAATCTCGGCTCACTGCAACCTCTGCCTCCTGGGTTCAAGTGATTCTCCTGCCTCCACCTCCTGTAGCTGGGATTATAGGTGCCTACCACCACGCCTGGCTAATTTTTTGTATTTTTAGTAGAGATGGAGTTTCACCAGGTTGGCCAGGTTGGCCAGGCTGGTCTCAAACTCCTGACCTTAGGTGATCCGCCCACCTCGGTCTCCCAAAGTGCTAGGATTACAGGTGTGAGCCACCGTGCCTGGCCATGGATTTTAAATATTTTTCTAGCAATCATGACATCCCCGAGATCTTCACCACTACCTGGTCTTCTTTTCTTCCTTTTTTTTTTTTTTTTTGAGATGGAGTCTTGCTGTCACCCAGGCTAGAGTGCAGTGGTGCCATCTTAGCTCACTGCAAGCTCCGCCTCCCAGGTTCACGCCATTCTCTTGCCTCAGCCTCCCGAGTAGCTGGGACTACAGGCGCCCGCCACCACGCCCAGCTACTTTTTTTGTATTTTTAGTAGAGATAGGGTTTCACCGTGTTAGCCAGGTTGGTCTCGATCTCCTGACCTCGTGATCCACCCACCTCGGCCCCCCAAAGTGCTGGGATTACAGGCGTGAGCCACTGCGCCCGACCTCCTGGTTTTCAACTCTAAATCTCTACTTTTACCATTTCCCAGACACACCAGTCACAAGAACCTCCCCCCACCCCACTCCTACATGCAGCCTAGACCCCACAATGACCTTGAGTCAGCTGAGGAGAAATAGATGGCAGTAGGAGAGCGATACTATAGTGGACTAGCACCTCCTTCCTGTTTCCACCCAGCACAAGCAGATGGGATGTCTTCCCGACACCCCCATCAAACCAGGGAGGGAAAAACATATGAGCCAGACCTATGAATTTTACAGAAATAAGGATAAAATCCAAGGATGAAAGAAACATCCAAGGCCACACCAGAAGATATTATTATCCTACTTCTTCAATTCATAAACCAATTCTCTTCCCATTCATGTTGTTTAAAAGCCACCTGAGATGTCTGACTCCCACTATAGTGGCGGCAGACTGCCTGCTTCCCTCTCTCTGTATCAAAAAGAGTAGCTCCCACTTCTGATAGGCTCCTGGGACCATGAACCAAAAGAAGAAAACTCACCTTCTCCTTGCTTATCTTGCCTCGGCCCATGTAATCCTTCATGAGGAAAATTAATGAGGACACATCAGATTTATCCAAATCCTCACCAATCTCTGCCATCAGCACTCTGCAAACCAGACAAGTTCATTTAGTTAATTCAGACATCAGTCCTAAGACAACTCCAAGTGCCCACGCCTCCCCTATGCAACAATGGATTAAAAGAATATTTCTTGCCCCTGTGTAAATGTGTCCCTCCCTCATAAAATAGCAAGCCTAGATCACCCCAGGAAGAGATCTTAAGGGAACTCAAAAAAGGGAACTCTTCCTTGCCCGTTTAATGGGAGATGGTACATCCTTTGCCAACTAAGTTTCTGAAAACAACTCAGAGAATGGAAACTTCCTTAAAGAATCCCCTAGCTCCCCCAGAGGTTACAGTGAAATGACTTAAGAACCTAAATGACTAACATAAAAGACAGAAATAGAATTTGAAGTAGCCTTGTCTTATCTGTTTAGCAAGCTCTCAGGTGATGTTGATTCAAGGACCATATTTTGAATTGCAAGATGCTGAAGGAAAGAAATACCTGAGATATCCTGGCCCACCTCTGAACTCAAAGGGTACAGGCATCTGGATCACAAGGATTCTGAACTTAGATGTCTTTGCCTAGAAAGCCTCTCCTGACTCAGTGGTGGCTGGAGCTAACACTATATATATATATATTTTTTCTCCCCCTAGGAAATAGACTTTGGGAACCAATAACCGCACTTTTCTGGGGCTCCTAAGGACACCTTGTGGTTAGTATTGTTACCATGACATTGTCATCAAGGCCATTTTCCCAGTTAGGCTCTCAGATTCTTGAGGATGGCAGACTTTTCATTTTGTCCTAGAGCTTACCAAAACACTTAGCACATGCCAATACACAATGAAGCCCACTCACCAGATGAATAAATAAATCTAGCACTCCCCTTCAACTGCCCCCCTCTCTTCACAGAGCGCCTGAAGAATCTCCACTCATCATAGCAAGGAAATGGGAAATGGAGAGATTGCCCTATTCACTGAAACTCAGTTGGTGCCTCCCGGAAAGTCTGAAGATTACTGACATTAAAACTGATGGCTGAATAGGTGGAAGATTAAAAAAATAATAATAATAACAATGATAATAATCCCTTCTATCTGTAGAGTGCTTCACAGTTTAAAAAGTACTTCACATAGTAAATTATTACAACTGATGCTCACAACAACCTTGTAAAGTCGGGTATTATTATTTTTCACTTTACAAGTAGGAAAACAGAGGCCCAACAAAGTTAGCGATTGGCCCAGCCTGCCTGGCCCATAATTGGTAGATCTGAGGCTTGAAACAGGTCTTCCAGCTACAATGAGCTATGATCACGCCACTGCACTCCAGCCTGGATGACAGAGCAAGACCCTGTCTCAAAAACAAACAAACAAAAACCAAAAACCAAAAAAACAGGCTTTCCAAGTTCAAATCTCATATACTTTCCAAAGCCCACACTGCTTTCAGCTCTCTTTAGTATAGTTCTTGATAATAATTATCATCTCCAAATACACATTATCAACATAATAAAAGGCTGGTGGTCGAGCGAAAAAACACCGGCTGGGCATGATGGCTCACACCTATAATCCCACCACTTTAAGAGGCCAAGGAGGGCAGATCACTTGAGGCTGGGAGTTCAAGACCAGCCTGGTCAACATGGCAAAACCCTGTTTCTACTAAAAATACAATAATTAGCCGGACGTAGTGGTGCGTGCCTGTAATCCCAGCTACTCAGGAGGCTAAGGCAGGAGAATCACTTGAACCCAGAGGCAGAGGTTACAGTGAGCCAAGATCGCAACACTGCACTCCAGCCTGGGCTGCAGAGCGAGACTTTGTCTCAAAAAAAAAAAAAAGAAAACACCAACTTAAGGTTACAAGTTATCTTCCTTTCCCCAGGAACTCAGTCTCTCAGTAGCTTCCATGCCCCTCTGAACCTCTAAAGACATTAACATGTGAACAGGAGGAAGGAGCAACCCAAAGCTTGTGGGAACTAAAGCAGACTCCAGTGGCCATTTCCTCTTTGGACTGAAGGGACTTAGATGTGGTTAACTGAAGAGATTTTCAATTTGGGCTCTCCAACGTCTCCAAGGGCAGGAAGTGCAGGAAGGGAGCCCACCCTGATAAACTTCCTCAGCAGGGGTAGGGCCAACAGGGATTCAGAAGGGATGATGGAGTTTCTACAAAGGTAGGAAGATTACTGTCAGACTTGTTATTTCCTTTCTTTGTACCACAAATTATCAAGGACTGACTTCACAGAAAATGAACTAGTAAACACCGCTGCAGATATCACACTGTCAGAGGCTGGCAAGAATGACTAGCTCTTAGTCATTCCTATCCTTCTTCACGTCTTGTCATTCTATCCTTCAGGCAAACACATACCATCTGTCCCTTCTACCTGCATATGATCCCAATTCCTTTGAGAAAGCATGTTTCAGCTGGAGGCAATGGCTCACGCCTGTAATCCCAGCACTTTGGGAAGCCAAGGCAGGTGGATCACTTGAGGTCAGGAGTTCAAGACCAGCCTGGCCAACATGGTGAAACCCCATCTCTACTAAAAATACAAAAAAAATTAGCCAGGCATGGTGGCGCACTCCTGTAGTCCCAACTACTTGGGAGGCTGAGGCAGGAGAATCGCTTGAACCCAGAAGGTGGAGGTTGCAGTGAGCCAAGATCACGCCACTGCACTCCAGCCTGGGCAACAGGGTGAGACTGTCTCAAAAAAAGAAAAAAGAAAGAAAGAAAAAGAAAGCAAGAAAGCAAGTTTCAAGAATTTAAAGGGCTCACAGGAATGAAGTGACATCATCTGGCAGTTGGATAAGTGGGCAGAGACAGTAAAATGGCTGCACTTCTTATTATCCTCGTTTCTGCCATTCAGTAGAGTCTGAGACACTTCACTCCCTCCCACCCACCCAGCCTCAGGAAGAGTTGATGAATTACCTATAGTCCGAAACAAGGTGAGGGTTCCTGAGCAGGTGGGTCTCCACAGCTTTTCTGTCCATCTTCAAGATACGTTTGAGCAGATCAAATCGCCTCACTCTGTAGAGCAGTTCAGCCAAGTCCCCGACAGACAGCTTACCTCTTTCACGTAAAATATCCAGAAGGTCCCTGACATTAGGTGGAACCACATCTATAGCAACATCCCGGCACAAAAAGAGCAGCATCTCCTTCTCATCTGTGTCAAGTGCTTCTTCAACCTGATGGATGACCTCAGCAGACATCCTATTCTTAGACTAGGGAAGCTCACAAGGGTCTTGCAGTACAGCTCCGGGCCAGTCAACAGAAAGCCAGCAGGCAGTCAACTTCATTTCTGAGGTCTGACTTCATTTCTTTCAGAATCCTTTCCAGTGGGGGTGTTCTGTGGTTAAAAGGGAATTTTTCTGAAAATCTTATCAAGCTAACTTATGCCTAAGATTGAAAGTATGGGCTCTTTCTTTCTGGGTGGTCTCCCTGACCTAAGTAGATTAAGTTCTATAGAAAGGGATCTATAGAAGACTAAGAAAGGGATCCTTGGTAGACAGAGCCAAAAACAGACTAACCCAAAGAGACAGAGAAGAAAACCTACATTGTAAAGGAAATGAAACAACAGATGAACTCATCTGCAAGGAAACCCCACATTCTTTTTCAGAATTCATCAGAATGTAAAGCATGTTCAGGGAAAATTACAACTAAGGGTTTAATGGCCTCAGTAGGAGGAATAGGGAAGAAGTACGTAGTAGAAGGAAGTGGGAAAAGCCCAATGACAGACAGCCTGACTAAACCAGGGAAACTTGTGTCACAGAGTTAAACCTCCACTTCAATGACTCCACCCACGTGGCCTTGAACAAACAATGGGGAAAAGAAGTTTCTGTCCCTGTGCCACTCCTTTTTTCTAGTTGCTCTCCTACTTCAAAAGCCCCTCACTCACACCTGGAGGCAGAAATCTCTGCTGCCATCCTCCTAGACCCCAAGCCCTTTTCACAACTTCATCATGAATCCTCACAGAGCCTGCTACCAAGTTGTCAGGTTTGGATCACGTTTTCAGACCCTGAGCCCCATGGAGGTGCCAGAGGCCCTGACTCTCAATGCACTGCTACATGGCAGCAATTGCCATCAGTGCTTCTGATGTTCTCAGTGGAACATCAGGAAGTTACAGAGGATCTGGAGAAAGATCTCACTCCTGGGAGGGGGCTGGGTAGGAGGGGTAAGGAGCTCATGCAATGGGTGTGTTCTTAACTTCTTCCATTGAAACTCATCCTATTTTCTTTCAAAATTTAAGTTGCTAACCTATCTACTCTAAGTTTCACAGCTAAAACTTATGTTAAATCACCTCTTGTGTTCTTTATCTGTTCCTACAAGACAATATTTCAGGTTAAAATCAAATTTAGTGACAAAAAATAAGTGGAAACACAACCCAACTCTAAATTGCCAATGGTTGCTTTGTATTCGTGTTCAAGTATATTTATATATTTATCTAGCTGTATTTAGTGAAAGAAGCACTGAATCCATTTATTTATCTACATACGGTATCAGTCCACAAAAGATTTGAGCTATCTTAAAATAAAAACACATAAGTAGAAAAATTTTATATGAAAACAAGGGGAAAAATTAGGTTAGAAATTTGAAATGGGCTTGCCCATTCATCCAAACTTCACTTAAATATGATTATTTGTAAATAACTGGAGAAATTAAATTTGCTAAGTTAAATTTACTAAAATTAAATGTGCTCAATGAAAGTGGAAACATTGGCACTCAGACTATTTTACTTTTTTTTTATCAGAAAGATAAATACAAATTTTATGTGTTCTGGACAGCCCAAATCTATACTCCACTCACAGGCCAACAGTGCTTTAATCTCATCATCAGCTTCCATGAAAAGGAGGCCAAGTTCTTTTCTACTGTATTCATTAATAGTCACAATTTTGTCAACAGTTGTTATTATAAATTAAACTATAAAATATATGCAGTAGAAGGAATTATAAAAACACAAAAATAAAATCATTAAACACAAGAGTAAGAAATGAGATATTATACAAATTCACTGACATATTTGAAAAAGAACCAAACAGAACTACTAGAAATGAAATGCTTAATTCTCTACTTTTTTACAGTCATCTAACTTTTGTAATTCATAAGTATCAACAATATAGCAATGCCACCAAGAGTTAACAAAATGAGATAATCATTTTAAAAAACATGATCTGCTCAGTTTGTTTCTTCCAACCATTAAACCCATGACTGCTTTCTGCCAGTCACGCACGCTCAGCAAGAGTACTGGCATACTGTCTTCCCTCTGTGCTAACGGGGGTAGAGTTTGGCAGCAAAATCTAGATTACTCAGTGGTAGCATCTGGCACACTGAAAGAAAATATCAAAAGGAAACTACAGATCCCGTGTGGAGCCAGCCCACTCAGATGCAACAAAATATCAGCGTGTGTGTATGCTGGAGGCAGTTCACTGTGGCTAGAGGTGGTGAGCACTTGAGAAAGGAGAGCATACTAGGGAGAGGTAGGGCTGGGGTCCGAATAATCACCACTTTGTTGGGGTTTAAGCCCAAGCCAAGAAA